>NC_136412.1:257541754-257554120 GCF_051521515.1 Lactuca serriola | reverse complement strand
CACCATGGTCTTGTTCGGCATTTTATGTCATGAATGCCGCAGAATTAGAAAGAGGATCACCAAGATTAGTTATCAATTATAAACCTTTAAACAAAGTTTTAGAATGGATTCGTTATCCTATTCCTAATAAACGAAATTTGCTAAAAAAGCTTTATGATTCAAAAATATTTCAAGTTTGATATGAAATCAGGATTTTGGCAAATACAACTTCATGAAGAAGATAAATACAAAACTGGTTTTAATGTTCCCTTTGGGCATTTTGAATGGAATGTAATGCCTTTTGGATTAAAAAATGCTCCTTCTGAATTTCAAAATATTATGAATGATATCATAAGTCCTATAAGTAGTTTTGCTATTGCTTATATTGACGATGTCCTAATTTTTTCAAAATCAATTGATCAACATTTTAAACATTTAAATCAATTTCATGACTTAATTTATCAAAATGGTTTAGCTGTCTCTGCAGCAAAAATGCATTTATTTAAAAATGAAATTCGTTTTTTAGGACATGATATTGTCAAAAACACTATTAGACTATTACAAGAAGCTTGCAATTTTCTACTAAATTTCCTGATGAAATTAAAGATAAAAAGCAACTTCAAAGATTTTTAGGACGCTTAAATTATATCCATGATTTTTTCAAAGATTTAGGGATCATATGTAAACCACTTTATAATCGATTAAAAGACAATCCTGAACCATGGACTCAAAAACATACAGATATAATTAGATATATAAAACATAAGGTCCCTACTTTGCCATGTTTAAATTTACCTCATCCCGATGCCAAAATCATAGTTGAAACCGATGCTAGTGATATTGGATTCGGAGGAATTTTAAAACAAAAATTTGTTAACTCAACTGAAGAGCAATGGTTCGATATTACTCTGGTGCATGGAATGATACACAGAAAAACTATTCAACTGTCAAAAAGGAAATTTTAAGCATTGTTTTATGTATTAAGAAATTTGAAGATGATTTATTTATGAAAAGTTTTTTATTAAGAATAGATTGTCAATCTGCAAAAACTATTTTGGAAAAAGATGTAAAAAATATTATTTCCAAGCAAATTTTTGCTCGTTGGCAAGCCCTCTTAGGTAACTTTGATTTCGAAATAGAATTTATAAAGGGAGAAAATAATTCGCTTCCTGACTTTCTTTCTCGAGAATTTTTGCAGGGAAAATGAGTTCGTCGTCCTCTTCCAAACATGATGACAAGAAGCCAGTCTCTCAAAATCTTGTTCCAGTCTCTCAAAAGCTAGTTCCATTTCAAAATCAAAATCGTTTTTCTCCTTTAACTCCTACTTCTAAGAATTCACAACTTTATTCTAATATCCTTCAGTCAAAGCTTGTTACTCCAAAAGTTACTTCAACCGACACAATAAGCCCTTTTGCAAAACCTATAACTCCTCAAACTCAAAAATCTATTACTCCTAGCCCTTCTACAAAAACTCCTTATGTTCTTAATCCAAATTTCCTAAGAGTTCAAATTCTTGAAGATTTTCAAATCCATAAGTTACACCAAGGTTTTCATGTTCTCACAAATCATCTCTTTGGACAAGGGAAAACCTTTTATGTTGATTCGTATAAAACCCGAGAATATTATCAAGCTATTCTGCAAGAATCTGGTTCAGTCAATTTTGTTCATCGTTCTAATTCTAAAGAGGGAAACATTGATTTTAGCAAAGCTCATATTATCAAAATCATTTCTCCAGAAAGTTGGGTTCCAAACCTTCACTCTGAAAAACCTCTTATAAGTTATCCTGCTTATCCCAGATTTTCTTACTATGATTATCAAGACGCCTGGACTAAGGCATTCTTTATTCGGAATTATTCACATTCATGGTTTATCTTCTTTGATTTGAACTTCAATTGTGAATATCCAAGATGGTTTATCAATTGGTACAAATATATGGGTATTCTTCCAAATTGTTTGCCAAAAGAAATTTACGCTGGATATCTCAAATTTAAAGAATTGTTTATTCAACAAATTCCAGAATTTGAATACATGTTACAATTCACCATGATATTTAAAGTTCCATGGATAATGTCTTGGACTTTTCATTATCAAGAAGCAAAGGATTCCTCTCCTCCTTGGCTTAATCGTCAATTTCGCTCAAAATGGTGGGATAAAATGAAGATTTCTCAAGCCAGTGAACAAGCAGTAATTAAACATTATCAAGAAATATATATTCAAAAACCAGAAGTTGAAGCCACTTTTATCAACAGTCTTCCCAAAAGTGATGTGGATTTAATTGCAAGAATTAAAGATGCTGCTACCTCTTCCCCTGAAGAACTTCAAAAATTACTTCAAGAAATTCGCCAAACTCCATCAGTTTCTGACGATTCTCCAAAATCTATAAAGAATGATTTATTTGAAGACGCTCAAGACCCTTTTGATGATCCTTATGAAGAATAAGAAATCATTATCCATAAATTTGATGTAATACTTTAAATGTAGGATATTTCGTTTCTTCTATTATCAAAATTTCGTTTTTCAAATACGTATGCATGTATACTATGTAGGTATTCATGTATTTATGTATAAACAATTTTTATCAAAATTATTATCAAATCTATGATCAATGATGATATGAAGACAAAAAACTTTAGAAGATGCTCTATAATGGCTTGCTTTATCAAAAGAAGATGGTCATTGATTACAAACGACAATTGTTTCAAAAGATGAATGACAACCACTTTCAAGGACAACCACTTACAAGTAATTATTTCTATTGATTGGCCATGGGTTCTTACGGTGAAAAATATCACTAGATGATTTCAAGACTTTGAAGACTCCAAGATGATTATAAATAGAGACTATCCTTTAGTTGAAGACACAAGAAAAAATTCATTCTCTAAAAAATGTTCATCTCATGTCTAAAAAATCTCCAAGAGTCTCTCTTTCTACTAGTAGATGTTCAAAGTCTTTAGATTTTCAAATAATTCTTTCTCCAGAAGTATGTACTGATTGTAATTCAAGCCTAATTCAAGAAGGTATTATCTAAAATATTTTATCGTTGTGTTGTTTTTATTTCTCTATGATAATTTCATTTCGAGTTATTCTAACTATTAATTCTACAAGATTTGAAGTTTTTGTTAAAATAGTACTCGTTTTAATAATCAAATTAATCAAATTCATGCTTAAATCATTTAATTATGTCTAACAAAATCTTGATGAATTGTATTCCTAATAGAAATATTCTTTTAAAAATACAGCAAATCCAAGAATCTATAAATAATAACTCTGAGCAAAATCTTAAAGATTCTTATAAAACTACTAATCAAGGTACAAAATTAAACAATAATCATATTCATGATGTTAGACGGTTCATAAGAGCAAGTATAAAAATTTGTTACAAACAGATACGTTATCTAAAAACAAAACTATTTGTTACAAATAGTTATAAAACTATTTGTTTTTAGATAGATAGTTTTGTTTTTAGATAACGTATCTGTTTGTAACAAATTTTTATACTTGCTCTTATGAACCGTCTAACATCATGAATATGATTATTGTTTAATTTTGTACCTTGATTAGTAGTTTTATAAGAATCTTTAAGATTTTGCTCAGAGTTATTATTTATAGATTCTTGGATTTGCTGTATTTTTAAAAGAATATTTCTATTAGGAATACAATTCATCAAGATTTTGTTAGACATAATTAAATGATTTAAGCATGAATTTGATTAATTTGATTATTAAAACGAGTACTATTTTAACAAAAACTTCAAATCTTGTAGAATTAATAGTTAGAATAACTCGAAATGAAATTATCATAGAGAAATAAAAACAACACAACGATAAAATATTTTAGATAATACCTTCTTGAATTAGGCTTGAATTACAATCAGTACATACTTCTGGAGAAAGAATTATTTGAAAATTTAAAGACTTTGAACATCTACTAGTAGAAAGAGAGACTCTTGGAGATTTTTTAGACATGAGATGAACATTTTTTAGAGAATGAATTTTTTCTTGTGTCTTCAACTAAAGGATAGTCTCTATTTATAATCATCTTGGAGTCTTCAAAGTCTTGAAATCATCTAGTGATATTTTTCACCGTAAGAACCCATGGCCAATCAATAGAAATAATTACTTGTAAGTGGTTGTCCTTGAAAGTGGTTGTCATTCATCTTTTGAAACAATTGTCGTTTGTAATCAATGACCATCTTCTTTTGATAAAGCAAGCCATTATAGAGCATCTTCTAAAGTTTTTTGTCTTCATATCATCATTGATCATAGATTTGATAATAATTTTGATAAAAATTGTTTATACATAAATACATGAATACCTACATAGTATACATGCATACGTATTTGAAAAACGAAATTTTGATAATAGAAGAAACGAAATATCCTACATTTAAAGTATTACATCAAATTTATGGATAATGATTTCTTATTCTTCATAAGGATCATCAAAAGGGTCTTGAGCGTCTTCAAATAAATCATTCTTTATAGATTTTGGAGAATCGTCAGAAACTGATGGAGTTTGGCGAATTTCTTGAAGTAATTTTTGAAGTTCTTCAGGGGAAGAGGTAGCAGCATCTTTAATTCTTGCAATTAAATCCACATCACTTTTGGGAAGACTGTTGATAAAAGTGGCTTCAACTTCTGGTTTTTGAATATATATTTCTTGATAATGTTTAATTACTGCTTGTTCACTGGCTTGAGAAATCTTCATTTTATCCCACCATTTTGAGCGAAATTGACGATTAAGCCAAGGAGGAGAGGAATCCTTTGCTTCTTGATAATGAAAAGTCCAAGACATTATCCATGGAACTTTAAATATCATGGTGAATTGTAACATGTATTCAAATTCTGGAATTTGTTGAATAAACAATTCTTTAAATTTGAGATATCCAGCGTAAATTTCTTTTGGCAAACAATTTGGAAGAATACCCATATATTTGTACCAATTGATAAACCATCTTGGATATTCACAATTGAAGTTCAAATCAAAGAAGATAAACCATGAATGTGAATAATTCCGAATAAAGAATGCCTTAGTCCAGGCGTCTTGATAATCATAGTAAGAAAATCTGGGATAAGCAGGATAACTTATAAGAGGTTTTTCAGAGTGAAGGTTTGGAACCCAACTTTCTGGAGAAATGATTTTGATAATATGAGCTTTGCTAAAATCAATGTTTCCCTCTTTAGAATTAGAACGATGAACAAAATTGACTGAACCAGATTCTTGCAGAATAGCTTGATAATATTCTCGGGTTTTATACGAATCAACATAAAAGGTTTTCCCTTGTCCAAAGAGATGATTTGTGAGAACATGAAAACCTTGGTGTAACTTATGGATTTGAAAATCTTCAAGAATTTGAACTCTTAGGAAATTTGGATTAAGAACATAAGGAGTTTTTGTAGAAGGGCTAGGAGTAATAGATTTTTGAGTTTGAGGAGTTATAGGTTTTGCAAAAGGGCTTATTGTGTCGGTTGAAGTAACTTTTGGAGTAACAAGCTTTGACTGAAGGATATTAGAATAAAGTTGTGAATTCTTAGAAGTAGGAGTTAAAGGAGAAAAACGATTTTGATTTTGAAATGGAACTAGCTTTTGAGAGACTGGAACAAGATTTTGAGAGACTGGCTTCTTGTCATCATGTTTGGAAGAGGACGACGAACTCATTTTCCCTGCAAAAATTCTCGAGAAAGAAAGTCAGGAAGCGAATTATTTTCTCCCTTTATAAATTCTATTTCGAAATCAAAGTTACCTAAGAGGGCTTGCCAACGAGCAAAAATTTGCTTGGAAATAATATTTTTTACATCTTTTTCCAAAATAGTTTTTGCAGATTGACAATCTATTCTTAATAAAAAACTTTTCATAAATAAATCATCTTCAAATTTCTTAATACATAAAACAATGCTTAAAATTTCCTTTTTGACAGTTGAATAGTTTTTCTGTGTATCATTCCATGCACCAGAGTAATATCGAACCAATTGCTCTTCAGTTGAGTTAACAAATTTTTGTTTTAAAATTCCTCCGAATCCAATATCACTAGCATCGGTTTCAACTATGATTTTGGCATCGGGATGAGGTAAATTTAAACATGGCAAAGTAGGGACCTTATGTTTTATATATCTAATTATATCTGTATGTTTTTGAGTCCATGGTTCAGGATTGTCTTTTAATCGATTATAAAGTGGTTTACATATGATCCCTAAATCTTTGAAAAAATCATGGATATAATTTAAGCGTCCTAAAAATCTTTGAAGTTGCTTTTTATCTTTAATTTCATCAGGAAATTTAGTAGAAAATTGCAAGCTTCTTGTAATAGGTCTAATAGTGTTTTTGACAATATCATGTCCTAAAAAACGAATTTCATTTTTAAATAAATGCATTTTTGCTGCAGAGACAGCTAAACCATTTTGATAAATTAAGTCATGAAATTGATTTAAATGTTTAAAATGTTGATCAATTGATTTTGAAAAAATTAGGACATCGTCAATATAAGCAATAGCAAAACTACTTATAGGACTTATGATATCATTCATAATATTTTGAAATTCAGAAGGAGCATTTTTTAATCCAAAAGGCATTACATTCCATTCAAAATGCCCAAAGGGAACATTAAAACCAGTTTTGTATTTATCTTCTTCATGAAGTTGTATTTGCCAAAATCCTGATTTCATATCAAACTTTGAAAATATTTTTGAATCATAAAGCTTTTTTAGCAAATTTCGTTTATTAGGAATAGGATAACGAATCCATTCTAAAACTTTGTTTAAAGGTTTATAATTGATAACTAATCTTGGTGATCCTCTTTCTAATTCTGCGGCATTCATGACATAAAATGCCGAACAAGACCATGGTGATTTAGAAGGTCTTATGAGTTTTTTATTTATTAAACCCTAAATTTCATTTTTACAATGACTTTCTAATTCATTATCCATGTGAATGACTCTAGATTTTGAAGGAATATCCTTTTTATTAAAAAATTTTATATATGGTAGTTTTACAATATGTTGCTTTCTATTCCAAAAGGCATTAGGAATATTAGAACAAACATTTTTTTTCAAATTTTAATTTTAAACCTGTTATTTTATTTTGAATATTATTATCATTTAATTGATTAGTTATTCGAACATTATTTATTTCGTTAATAAGATATTTGGCTTGTTGCGTTTTATAATTAAGGACATTAATCGTTGAATATAGAGGAGGTTCACAAAATTTAAATATAATTTCCTTTCCAAAGACATTGGTTCTTATACCATCATCATGAACCATAAAAGGATATAGTTTTGTAATGAAAGGCGTTCCTAGAATTAAAGGAGAAGAGAGATCTTTTACTAAAATTAGGTGAGTTTTATAACAGTAATCTTGGTCATTACAAATATGAACATCAGAAACTTTATAATTTACAATTAATTTTGTACCTCCGGCACCAGTAAGTCTAGATGTAGTTTTTTCATAAAATTGTGTAGGAAAAATTCCTTCTTGAATACAATTCATATCAGCACCACTATCAATTAAAGCAGTTAAGTTGATTTTAAAATTATCCTTGACTAAAGTAATTTGAGTGTTCCATTTTTGAGAAACTTGATTATTTATAATTTTACCAATAGTTACATTTTCAATTTTATTTTCTTCTTCGTTATTAATTTATATATTTTTGTTTTTAAAAGTAGAAGGTTTTTCCTTTTCTAAAATAAAAATTTTATTTTTTATTTCCTTTATTTCTTGTTTTACTATTTTTAATTCTTTTTGAAGTTCTTGCATAGAAATTGGTTTTGCTTCAGTAAATCTTTCGTATATATTTTTTAAATTAAAATTTTCATTATTAGCAGGAGTTATGTTATTAGTTTTATTAAGCATCTGTTTTATTAGCAATTCTTGGATATTTTTATCTTTTATAGAATCAAGAGAGTTTAAAAGATCTTTATCATCTTGTGAAAGAACATTAATGGAGCTACTAGTAATTACATTGATTAAATTGTTATAGTGACATTTACCAATACACTCGCAAATATCAGAATCTTCAGAACTTGAAGTAGTATTTTCGAGAATATTTAAATCATTTGTTTGAAAGTCAGAAATACTTTCATCGGAATCTGAATCAGTATTTAAAATAATTTTTCTTATTTGTTCTTTCAAGTCTTCAGAGACATTTAACTCATTTATTTTTGTCTTAGCATAACAATTATTAGCTGTATGACCATTACGCCCACATTTATGACAAATAATAATATCTTTTGATTTTCTTTTAGATTTTTTATAATTTAGTATGTAAGGTTTTTTAGATTTTGAAGCGTAATCTTTGCTCTTTTTATAATTTTCTGGAAGATTATATTTCTTTTTCCTGAAATATTTTGAAGATCTTTTCTTAAATACTTTAGATTTTGAAGTAGACGGACCATTCAAGGGCTGATAACCATATTGTTGGCAAAAATTTCCCAATTCATTTTTACTGTTAATTCTATCTTTTTTGAGTTTTTCTTTAAACCTAAGATCAGCACAAACTGCTAATCCCTCTTTATTAATATAGTTTATTAAATCTCCATAAGTTAAATTTTGATAAGGGATGGTATTATTAAAATTTTCTCTTAATTTTTGTCTAACTCTTTCCGCAAAGAGTTTTGGAAGGCCAGCAATAAAACGTTCTTTCCAATAGGACTCTTTACAATCAGGTCTTGAAAAAACTTTAACAAGATAATTATCTTTATACCATCTAAAATCAGTAAGTTTTCTACAATGTAAATTTATTAAAATTTCTGAAGTTTTTTCTTGAAAAGTAGTAGGATCTCCTACAAAGTTTTTGATAATAGCAAAAATTAAAGTGTTAACCATATCATCTTCAAACGTTTGTATTTGTTGATTATTTTCTTGTTTTATAATAGTTTTCTTAGCAGATAAAATATAATCTTTTTCTTCTTGTGAAATATAGAAATCCCACCAGCCTTTAAGACTGCCAGTAAAACCAGAAGTAATAATATTAACAAGTTGGAGTTGAGTATTATTATGAGCTTTATAAGCATTAGCAGCCATAGTCATTTCTTGTACAATATTCATAATTTGATGTTCAGAATGGCCATCAATATTCCATTCATAAACAGAATTACCATCATATTGAGAACGATCAAATTGAAAAGTTCGTTCTTCAAGTTGAACATCTGGAAGAGAGGGTCTATTCCAATAATTTCTTATGGTTGGTTTTGGATTTTTTCCGAAAGTGTTTTGCTTTGATTGATGAATTTTATTAAGTTTTGAAAAGTCATTAGTGAGTTGATTAATGTCATCATTTGTATCAAATTGTTGAGCAAGAGTTTCAAAATTTGTTTCACTATTAATATCACTATTTTCAGATTCTTCATTCGTAAGAGTATTAATATTATTAGTGTTTGAGATATGAAGTTTTGAAAGTCTTTTTTCTAATTCGTTAATTAAATCTGTATTTCCTAGATTAAAATTACCATCGATTTGGCAAGGAACAAAACTTAAACTACTAGTGCTTGCCATATCATGCTTGTTAACGTTTTTATCTTTGAAAATTTTTTCTTCAATTTTAACTAAATGCTCAGTAATACTAGATAAGGTTTCATTTGCATAATTATTTTGGTAAATAATTTTTTGAAGACCCTTTTCAGTAGTTAATTGGTTTGGGGCTTGAACTAAAGGAGTTGCAATAAACATATCGTTAATAATAATTTCTCCTTTTGGTGGAAAATTAGCAATAATTTCTTTATTAGAAATAATATCTTTATATTTTTTCTCAAAAATGGGAGTGATAGAATCATTTTTAAATGGGTAATTTATTTTATGTTTAGGGGCATAAATTAATTCAAACTATTGAAAAAAAGGAGAATGAATTTTATTTGATAAAACATAATCTTCCCAAAGGCCTAAATGGAGAAATCTTAAGTAGTATGAAAAATTTTCTTCGTGCCAAACTCTTTTTTTATGGTTATAATCTTTATAATACTCAATATCTTTTAAGTAATCAAAATCAACTTGATATTCTAAATTCGAGAAATTCATTTTAACAGGTTGTTTTTGTTAGGATTGAAGAAATATGCTTTATCGATTCTAAATTATGACTTCTTGATTTTTCGTATTTTTTTATGCCTATCTTTAGCCTAGAAATTTTTTCTATTTGTTTATTATATTTATTAGTATATGGAGGTATTTTGTATAAATTATAATTTTCATGAGTTATAGTTTGTTCTAAATGTTGAATGGTTTTGCATATATTAGAATTTATCTTCCAATGCGTTTTTAACATATTAGCCCAAAGCTTATTATTTTGTGAACAATTAATTTGTATTTTAGAACTCATAATTGTTGTTTAAAATTTTGAAGTTCATCAATAAAATCTGATTTAGTAGGACTAGGAAGACTATTTTCACTATTTTGATCATCTTGATATAATGGTTTGGGAATAGAATTAGTATAGTCAACAGTTTTTAGTTTTAAAGATCTCGACTTTAATAACGAAGATTTTGAAGAGCCTGTTTCTGGGATAAAAGAAGTTGATAATCTGGATGATGAAATATTTAAGGAAGAAAAATTTATATATACAGAACCATCATTATATTCAATAATATTTGAGATTTGTTTTGAAGAGTCTAATGGTTTTGGATCAATAACATTTTGTAAGTTCCAATTACATGATTGAGTTATATCAGACCATTTTAATCTTTTCGGTGTATGAACTTTGGTATGGTTAGTATTTGCTTCAAAAATAATTGTTTCATTTCTAGGACTTGATAAACGTGTTTTTGGTTCAAGTGTAGTTGCCATAGTTTTGTAACAAACACGATAAATTATTGCTAAAGGCTTTGTATCATCTTTAAATTCTAAATTTTTTGTTTCTATAGTTAAAACCAAAGTATCTAAAATATTTTTATCAAATAATCCTACAGAGAAATTTGGATAACAATTGAAATAAATAGGTCCGTTAGCAATATCCGTTTCAGCCATAGCTAAAATAGAATTTTGAAAATCTTTATGTCTCTTGTCTCTTAGAATAAGGAGAACAGGGGCATCTATTCCAATTCTAAATAGAGGCTTGATAGCAATTTGGACTAAACCGACATGTAAAAATTTATATTTCGTTCTATGCTCTAAAATAGATCGTGATGATAACAAATGTAAATTTTGTTGGTTTTGACCAATAGACAAAGTTTGTTCTGTCATTTTAATAGAATAACCTTGAAAATAATCAAAAGTTCCTATTCTATATATTGTATTAATATTAGTTTTAGGTATTGTCCAATTATTCAAACTTTGTTCTATGTTATTAACGGTTTCTTCAATAGAATTTATTTGATTATCATCATTATCTTGTTCATTGTTGATATTTTTACCAGGAATATATTTTTTAGATAGTATGCCTGAAAATTTACTCATATTTAATTAATTTTGTTTTAAAATTCTATAAGAAAACTTACTTGTTTTAATAATGGTGAGCAGAGGGGAATCGTCCCGACGATGATTGTGGTCCGGCACCGCGACTTACGTCATTATCTGCGCGCTTTACGCTAATCCAACCAATCACTGGTCTTGTCTCTGAATCATGTTTATTAAAACTTATAAATTTCTTATAGGATAATAAACCAAAATTAAATAAATTTGAAGTATATATATATATATATATATATATATATATATATATATATATATATATATATATATATATATATATATATATATATATATATATATATATATATATATATATTTTTGCTACTTATCTAATGGCCATTCATAGTGGAGAGCTAGTGTGCCGTGTGGGTGTGGTCGAGCCTTTTTGCATACAACGAATGGTTGTTTCTTTTTCCGGCATTAGCATTTAAAATACTCTAATTATGCTTTTATACTTTAGACCTCAACCTATTTTATTACATAGAATCTAATCACAACTTTGTTTACTTTTAGTATAGCATATAATCATATAAAAGTAACAAAACTAACTTTTCCTGTTATTTAAATGAACATTAATTTTAAGAAGATGAAATTAAAATATATATAATTCTTTGGTAAAACTAGTGGATAATTAAAAATAGAAAATTGTATCTTTTATTTATGTTGAAATGTTCGGTAAACTAGTTATAAACTATCGCTAAAAAATTTCTCTTTTGATATATATAATTTTAAAGGAGAGGCGTTTGTAATATATATAATTTTCCGTGGATGGATTAAAAGTTGTCTTGAAAAAAAATAAGTCAAAGCTTAAAAATACTTACCGTATAATAAACATACTCTTGTTTTTATTTGGTTTTCGAGATGTTTTTAAAATGCACTAACCGTATGCCCATGAGTTGCGTAAAAGTAAAAATATATGAAAAAGTATATTGACAATTTCAAAAATGGTTTAGATCTTAATTAAATACGCGTCGATCATCACACCAGATGTTA
>NC_136412.1:257091754-257539254 GCF_051521515.1 Lactuca serriola | reverse complement strand
ATTTTATGTTTTTTTTTTAAATTAATTTTTATTCCACATGTCATTTTATGGTTTTTCATTTTATTTAATTCTAGATAGTATTTAAATACAATAATAAATACATATCAATTTATTAATGAACTTTCCTTCTAATATAAAATTTACTAAACTAAGGATTCATTAATTTTCTTTATTTATTTATCTAATTTATTTGTTTAAATTTAAAAGAAAAAAACACTTTAATTTTTATAATATAATATTTTGCTCACTTTTTTTTTTTTAAAATTCACTCCTCAAATGTTTAGAATTTTTATTTAGTTTTTGTTTTAAATAAACTCATGTAATACATGGGTCTCATACTTAGTTAAAGTATATATAGTATTTTATTTTTTTAAAATAAAAAAGAACGACATGTAAAATTAAAATTTTAATAAAATTACTACAAAAATTAAATATATAATAAAAGAACATAACCTCATTCTTTTATAGAACTACGAATGTAACAAAATATATACATATCAACAAAAAATTATCAAATCATTGACAACAACAAGTTTAACAAATTTTAATGATTAATGTTTTTCAAAAAAACATATTTCAATGAAAAATTATTAATATCAAACGATTATATATCGTATTAATCTTTTACTAACAATTACATATAATTTGAAATAATGACGTAAAATGACGCAAATCAACAACTTACTTATACAATCTCTGCTAATGTGTAACGCCTGATCGTACTTGAAGCAACCAGAATCACATGAGCGACAAACCCCATCATGTATCTTGTTGTGCTTTCTAAAGCGGCCCCGACTCTGCTGGCACCTAGAACCATAGAAAGGGAATCAAACGTCTTGGGCTTCTTCGTTGGGGCCTATGTTGCTTCTACCTGAGTTGGTTTCCGCTTCGACCGAAGCTCCAACTCAATCTCCCACTCCCAGGATTTGTCAATCATATCCTCTAAGTTCTTGTAGATTAAAATGCTAACAAACTCTGTGATGTCATCCCTCAACATGTCATGATATCTCATCTTCTTCATCTCAGTCACAGTCTCTGTCGTCTGATGCAGGTCTTGAAACTCTCTATCCATCTGTTGCACCTCGATTTTCGGTGCAAACTCAGATCTAAACCTAGTAACAGAAGTTTCCTAGGTCATGGCCTCCGCTCCTAAGTCGTCACCAACCTCCTCCCACCAATCGCAAGCTCGATCTCTCAGATGTCAAGTTGTAAATCTTACCTTCGACCCCTAAGGGCAAAAGCTCATCCACTGAACACTCTCTATATCGACAATCCACCGTCTACTAGCAATGTGGTCGTTCTTCCCAAAGAACTTTGGGGCTCCACAAGCTTTTAACTACCGAAAGGCGAGAGTTAATGCCCCAAGCTGACCGACTGCAATCACTATATGAAAGGCCCCTAGACGCCCATCTAGTAACTCCATAATCCCCTTATTGATAGTACCGAACATCACATGGTTCGAATCCACGATACCGTGCATGATTTCTGACGTTATAAACTCACACATCCTCTTATCAATTGGTTCAGCATCCGCGCCTGAACCAAAACCAAAACCAGAACCAGAACCCCGAGTAATCACCACCATACTGAAAGGCAATAATACAAAAGATTAATAGATACCCAAAGAATCCCTAATGTTATAAGCTCCTCATAATTTCTACGACTCTCCTTGATTCAAGTACGGACCATGTGTTTCTTGTAGTACGGACCCAATACTACTTTCCACACCTATCCAGTATCCATACTTTCCCCAAGAATCATCCTAAACCCTTTAAGTCACTTAACTTCGACAACTCTCACAAGTCCTATGCTAAACAAAATACACAACTTACTACAAAGCTTCTTAGGCTCTCATAGTAATCCTCTTCTTATTCACTTATGCATTGCTAGGAATCTCTAACAACACCATTGGTTGCCTCGTGCATGCAAATTATACACAATACATGATTAAATAGACTATCAAATAAATGATTCTACCATAAGCTCACAACCAAACAAGGAATAGGAAATAAGGCTAAATCAATCATTCTGAGGCTATATAATCCTAATCTTGTAGAATTCTAAAACATACACTTAACAATTAACATTATCAATCTAGACTTCAAGTAGCACATAACAAACAATTTCTCGAGCTATAAGGCATCACAAATGTCAGACAATTCTAGCATGTAATTCCTGAAGGGATTCTTAGCATATCCACTATCATAAATGTAACTGCAATAACGACGTGCTAAAGTATAACATTCACGTATAAGTATTTTAGGAATTACTTACTTGAGTTCGGCTGATTACATACATCACACCCCTTTTCTTATAAAACCCTTTTTAGAAAATTACTTTTTTCTTTTAAAAGATTTTATCAATTCCTTGGTTTAAGTTCAGACACACCCGAAAGTGTGTCTGAATCCCTCAAACCAAGGCTTTGATACCAATTTGTAACGTCCCAACATACAAGGTAAAAAATTTCATTTTTAAATCAACCAAATCATTCATTCATTAATTCAAAAGATAGTCAGAGTATCGAAAGGTGTTTCAAAATAACATTAGAGTATCAACAAAATCATCACTGTGGAATCTCTAGTGGATGCGATGCAATCATGGTGGGTCATTCCCTTTGAAGCCATAAGTACCTGAAACATTCAAATATAAAATTGTAAGTACAAAGCTTAGTGAGTTCCCCAAAATACCACATACCATACATTACACACATAACAATTGAATGTTATGGTCCTCCTTCAGTCTTACAATCACTTACTGTTGCAGTCTTTATTGCTATGGTCCTCCCATAGTCTTCTGCATGGTTGTCATGGTCCTTCCATGGTCTTTCATACAGGTGTCATGGTCCTCCCATGGTCTTTCATGCTAAAGTCACAAAGACAGCCTAGCAACCTACATAGTATAGTGAGAAAACCCACCTTACAAACGTAGTCGACACCTAACCAGCTTACACAATCAAGAAGTGGGTGCTACACACCATTTACTAAATCACACAAGGTAAACACTTAGTCTAGCTTCTAAAACTAACAATTTGGCTAAAATTCAACCCAGGTCAAAAGTCAACAATCAAGGTTAGCAGTAAAGTCAACTCTTGTTAACCTCCACGTTGTGGCCAACCAATGTCCACGTCATGGCCATTCCAATAGATGGATCAAAATCCATTACCACACAATGGCATAGTCCATACAAAATGGTCGCGACCCAAACCAGACTCCACGTCGTGGAAACCGTATAAAGACAACTTAATCGATTTAACTCTCAATCTACTAAACTAAAGGGCTTCTAGCCTAGCGGTATCAGGTGTTGCCCTTCCTCCTTAAGGTCAAGGGTTCAAGTCTCGTACTAGACACAGGTGGTATTAGGAATAGTTTATAGTAGGAGTAGGTTAGACTTGTCGTTCCCCAAAAAAACCCTCTCAATCTGCTAAGTCCACGACTCTAACTTTTCAGGATGCTTCTTGGGACCTTAATGGTCCAAAAAAATGAAAAAATTATGGACATGCATTAGTCATGCATGTTAGTCACTCAATTATGTCAAAATACGAGAAAAGGACCCAAAACCACATGCATGGACCTAAAAACTCAACCAACTTCTAGATCCAAAATGCTTTAAGCTTAATGGACCTTGATGAGTCATAAAGTTGCAAACTTTATCTCATCACATCATTCAAACTTCTTTTATGGACCGAAACATGCTCAAAAGGCTATATCTACAAGAAAGTGATCACCAAGATGAAATCTTGAGGACTTACAAATGGTCTAGAGAGTGATTTCAAGAATGGGGAGGAGTTTCTTGTTGGATCCTTGCACTAAAACCTTCTTTTTCTTCCTTCAAAGTGCACCAAAGACACCAAAATGATCTCAAAACTTGTAAGGATGCTAGAGTTTGGTCAATAACATTTTGGGACACCAAAGACACCAAAATGATCTTAAAACTTGCAAGGATGCTAGAGTTTGGTCAATAACATTTTGGGAGGTGGTGAAGGGAAAAACCATAGCCATGACTTCCTTTAAATATGACATTAAGCCCGAAAATTAGGATTTTGCACATCCAACATTGTCACGTCGTGGCGCTTGCATGATCACGTCGTGGCATCTTAAATGAAACACGTGTCCCATGCAGAAATATCACGTTGTGGTGATCTCTTCACCACGTTGTGGCCAATCAAGTTTTTCAAAAACAATAATTTAAACTCATACTTGAAACCGAACATTAGAAAAGTCATTCTTAATTCTCGCAGATTATTAGGAATATGCGGGTGATTCCTTACGAACTTTCGATCAAAAGTCTCTTGAATCTACATTGGACTTTGGTATCCTACTCCTCAAAACCTTGTGGACCACATTTTAAGCTACTTCTAGCACTTGTTTATATATTTCAAAAAAAAAATTACCCCCACGTCTTAATAAGATCTTTATTTTATCCTGATTAATGATATTGAATTTTATCATATTATTATTTTTTACTAATTATATTAAATTTAAAGATTAAAGTTTTAGCTGTTTGTTTTTTTATTTATATTTTTTATGTACATAATCTACTATAATAAATGAAGGTTTTTTTGTCATATGTCCTCTTCTCATTCATTTAGACACATGACATTTTCTAGAATTTTTAAATTTTCTATTTTCCACTTGTCATTTTATTGTATTTTTCATTTTATTAAATTAAAGCTCCACATTTAATATATAAGGTAATATATATGTAAGGTATTTATTAGAAAGGGTTTATATATGTAATGTATTCAATACATTAAAGCCTCATTAATTTTAATAATTCAAAAAATTTCTCATTTTTCTTATAAATTCAAAATTTTCAAATTGTTAAATTTTTAAATTTTTTTTTTTTTAAATAAACCCATGTAATACATGGATCTCATACCTAGTTGATTATGAAGTAAGATACATTACACAATATTATAAGGAGCCTATCGTTTGATAAGAATGCATCATTACAAAAACAGGCCAATATTTGATAATCATATCCAACTTACTTTAGATATTTATATATGATTCTTTCTAAAAAGATCATCAATATGTAACAATATTGTTGAATATTAAACAGAGACTAGACTTTAACATTGAAAGTAATTGAAATATTTTATTATTTAAAGTTGTATGGATTTTTTTAAGATAAAATTTTAAAAGAATGAGTATTTTCTTAATTTAATTTTTGTTTTCTTTCTTTTTGGGAGAGGGGTAATTGTTTTAACCCAAATTGTATTGACTATTGACCCACAATATATCTGTACCCGAGTCCAAAATTTGTTGCCGGTTGACCACCGACAAGCATGGTCGTCTGTGTGCCCACTGCCCAGGTCACCGCCTTCTTTTCAGAATAATCAACAAATGACACCGTCCGGTGGTTCACCTCGTTACCTCTCTTTTCGCACCCACACAATTATCCAAATAATTGAGATTCTTCAACTCCGAGTCTCACTTCACTCTTTATTAACCCCTCTATTTTAACCAAATAACAGTTTACCCCCTAACTCAATGTTCTTTCAATATTAGTCCCATCTGAGTAAGGAAGGTAACATTGGAATAGTAATTGAGCCAAGATGGAAAACTATTCTCAAAGTACTTATTTAGTTACTTTAGTTATTTTATTTTTTAGGGTTTCTAAGTTTCTTTAATTTGTTTTCTTTGTGTACATTATATCTTTATGACATGATACATCAACTTTATCATCTTTTTTATTGCCTAATGTCTTTTTATTAATTGTCCAATGCCTTTTTGTTTAGTTTGTTTATATTATATATTTAATATCCACTACAACTTTGTTATTTACATGTTTTTCACAACTTCTTTTTGATCAATGTGTTTTATATTTTTAAAACTTTGTTTGACATGTTTTTTTACAACTTCATTTTGATACATTTTTTGAACGTGTTTTTACTTTATCTTTACATGTCATTAACTCCATTGAAATATCTTTTGGACTCTATCTTTCATATGTTTCTTCAAAACCCTTAGTAATAGATCTTCTACACCTCCACATTCATGGGACACATTTAGCCTCATGTCATCCCCCCACAACCAAATCCAGATGTCCCATTTCTTGAGACAGGGCGAAACTTCAACATATGATTTTTTTATTGTGTAATTGCTTCCTTATCCCCATGTTTTATTGTGTATTTGGTCTCTCCTTTTAAGCACCATCTATATTCAGTCGTTCATAGGTACCATTATTGCACTTTACTCTTTTTCTCTAGTTTCTACCTTCTATAATTCTATGTTACTTCCTATTTTGGATTTTCTGTTGTTAAATATTTAAGTTTGAAGAACATATACTAATATATAAATGTGAACAAAAAAAATATTTCTTTCTTTTTAAAGTTATCTAATATCTTATTGTTTCTTTGTTATTTTGTAACATAAATATTATTTGCCAGTTATTAAAAAATCGGTAGTATATGAAAGTCTCAAATATAAGTAATCTCATCTCTTAGTTTAGAAAGTAGGTTTTATTTTTTTATACGATCTTATGCTTTAAAGATCATATATTTCTTTTCTTATTCCTCAAGCAAGATAAATATGACTAACTATTTGTTTTCTGTAGAATATAAATATATAATGTTATTTTCTTAAAATAAAAATTAATGAAATAACTTCTTCAAGTGTTTAAAGTCTTGAAAACATTTTTCTTAAAATACAAATTAATAAACGAGAAATTAAATTACCTCCTACCTTTTATGACCTAATTAATAAAAATATATGATCTAATTTTTCATTTTTGAACTATCATCTAACGTTCAATTTACCTGTTAAATAACTTCTTTTTTAAAGTAACGAGTTAGTAAAGTCAACTAAGCTAAAAGTATGGTCCAAGAAAGAGACAACACAAAAGAAGAGGGACTAAAGTGTAAAGAATGATTCCTATTAACAAAATCTCAACTTCAAGTCGATGTAAACGATATACATCCAGCAAGAAAGTGGGACCCACACAGACTAGCACCTTTGACCGAACCCCACCACCATTCAACACCAACTCAGGTTAAGCCTTAAGTTAATGGACACACACGTGTGGAGGTTGAAAGGAGTAACGTGGTCAGATAAAAAAAGCCAAAATCACACATACACACACTCACACACATCTTCCCTCAAAACAGAATTACCCTTCCACACACCCTCTCTGTTGCCTTTGTCTCTCTGTTCCTTTCCTATATATGTCAAAAAGCCCCAAACAAAGAACAAACTGAAAGAGAATTTTCAGAGTACTGTGTGTGAAAGTGTGTATATATATACACACACATATATATATATAGAGAGAGAGAGAGAAGAAAGAAACAGAGAGAGAAACTGAGGTTGAGGATAACATGCCTGCGAGCTTACAGCCCTTGGACGTCGGAATTCAGGTTCCGTATCATTTCAGATGTCCAATTTCTCTTGAGCTCATGATGGATCCAGTCATCATTGGAACCGGTCAGACATATGATCGTTCAAGCATCGAGTCATGGGTGGCCACCGGAAATACCACCTGCCCTGTCACGCGACTACCGCTCACCGATTTTACGCTCATCCCTAACCACACGCTCCGCCGTCTAATCCAGGAGTGGTGTGTCGCCAACCGTTCGTATGGTGTGGAACGGATTCCTACGCCGAAGCAACCTGCGGATCCGGTGATGGTCCAGTCATTGCTTAAACAGGCGTCGTCGGTGTCGAACACGCGGCACGCTAGGCTGTCTGCGCTTCGTCGGCTCCGGGGGCTTGCACGTGATTCGGATAAAAACCGTTTGGTTCTCACAGCGCAGAAAGCGTGTGAGATTTTATTGGACGTGTTGTTCTCCGAAACGAATCGCAACTCGTCTGATTTGACTCACGAGTCGCTTGCGATTCTAGCGATGCTCGCGCTTTCTGAGACGGAGTGCCTTCTGGTGTCTTCCGATCCAGATCGGATCTCGTATCTGATTTCGCTTCTGTCACATTCGTCAATTGACGTACGAGTCAACACGGCCGCGTTGCTTGAGAACGTTGTCACCGGTACAAGATCGCCGGAACTCCGAGCAGAAATCACCAGTCACGATGAAATATTCGACGGAATAGTCGGAATTCTCGATTATCCTTTGACGTATCCACGAGCCTTGAAAGTCGGAATTAAGGCGTTGTTTGCTTTTTGCATGGTGAAGCAGCACCGCCACAAAGCGGTTGAGGCAGGAGCAGTGGAGGCGCTCATTGACAGGTTGCCGGATTTTGAGAAATGCGATGCTGAGAGAGCGCTGGCGACGGTGGAGCTGTTATGCCGAATACCATCAGGATGCGTGGCCTTCGCGTCTAACGCGCTTACAGTGCCGCTGCTCGTAAAGGTCATCCTGAAGATCTCGGACCGTGCGACGGAATACGCCGCTGGAGCACTACTGTCGCTCTGTTCCGCCGCAGAATGGTTGGAAGGGGAGGCGGTGGCGGCAGGGGTTTTGACGCAGCTGTTGTTGCTTGTTCAAAGCGACTGTACAGAGCGAGCTAAGCGAAAAGCACAAATGCTACTGAAACTTCTCCGGAATTCCTGGCCGGAAAACTCGATAATGAATTCATACGATTTCGGATGCAGCGACGTCGTTCCGTTTTGATTTTTTTTTAAATTTTTTTTAAATTTCTTTTAAATTTTTAGTTTACTTTATTTTGCACATTTTAGTCCATTTTTTTTTCTTTATTTCAAAGGAAAAAAAAAAGGTGAGAACATTATATAGTTCTAGAAGGTGGGTGGAGTATATAGAAGGAGAGTGGGTTTGGATCATGTAAGAATTTTTGGTAGTGGATATTTTTTTTCATTATTAATGTGAATTGTTAGAAGTGAATATGATTTAATTGATTAAAAAAATAAAAATTTTAATGGTAATTTATTTTATTATATATTGTTGTTGAGAGTTGTGTCTCGTCTAACTAGTCTCAGATATTTGTGGAATTATGAATAGCTTAGAATACAATCTATACAAACATTGAGTTAAAATACAATCTATACAACTTTCATCAATTTCAAGCATATGATTTGGGGGTTTAACTATCGACATGACATCCTTAGAGTGAGAATTTGGATCTTGTGTTCTGTTTCTATATTGATTGTTCTTTCCTTTTCTTAATATGCATTTTTACTGTTGAAGAAGATTAAAAGAATCACAACATAAATCATATCATCATACACTTCTCCAAATCGCAATGGATATGTTGTTTCTCTGCTAAAAGAAAAAAAAAGGAAAGGGAAAGCAAAAGAAGACATGTCGAAGAAGATTCAAAGAATCACAACATAGATCATATCATCATACACTTCTTGAAATCGCAATGGATATGTCGTTTCTTTGCTAAAGGAAAAAAAAGTGAAGGGGAAAGCATCAAGTCATCAAATTTTGGAAAACAAATTCAAGGACTTCAAAATTCTCAGGATGTTGAAACATTTACTTCTCCATGCAAAACTCGCTTTTAAATATTGAATCAACTGCACTTTTAGTTTTACGTCAAATGAATTTATTGTTTATGGTTTGCAAATGATGGGTTTCAAGCAAGCATCCTACAAGTTGAAATAGATGCCAACTTCACTGTCCACCAAGTGTTCCATAAAATGCCAAAGTGAAATTTTCAGATACTAAAACCATACTTTTAATTCTATTCAAGCAATTTTATTTTACATCTCACACAAAACCAGAACTTTTATTTTACAAAGTTTTTTTTAAGGATATTTATCCCCCAGATTTGGAATCAAGAATGATAGTGAGTCTATCACCCTTGCTTTCAAGGAAATGTAGCTTTTCTTCCTGGTGATTTCTTCATTTGGTGCACGCCAACTTTTGGTTGCGGTGTTTCCATCTTAGGGTTTCAACATTTTCTTTAGGGCTCCAGCTCAAGGCTTAATTTGCTTATCTTTTATTTTCATGGCTTCTTCTTCTTCTACTACTTCTTCGATCAGTACTTGGCCATGTCCTTTTTGGGGGTTTCTTTTATCTTAATTTGCTTATCTTTTATTTTCATGTACTCTAATTTAACCCAATGAGACGATTAGATCTATGTTTATAGATCTTGATTGCCCAATTTTATGTTCCATCTCCATGTCTTTCATAGGGAAAAAAGAATCCCATAGCCAATTTCTTTTAACATTTGGAAAGTAAAGACACTGTTTCCATGAGGAATATGTTAACAATGAGAATAGGGAAGACTACGGTCCCGTTTGGTAGTTGTTGATTGAGAAAGTACTGACTAAGAAAAGTCTATATGGGTAAGAAATCATGACTGAGTAAGAAACCATGTTGTTTGATTGTACATTTAACTGAATATGCCGACTGATGAAAAATGACCGTTTTACTCTGCTGCTCTATATAGTGATGAAAATGACCGCTTTTTATGTTAGCTAAAATAAATTTGTTTGCATGCAAATTTAACTTCGATGAACATTGTTAAATTAATAAAAGGTCCACATGTAATGCATGAATTACATATATATCACTTAAAAATTAACAGTTTTGAGGAATGAATACAAAACTAAATTTTATTTATTTTAAAACAATAATATAACCAAATGTAATAGACATGTGAAAACCTAGTCCCATGAGTCAGAGGTATTTTCATTTTTATACATTAACAACCTCATATAATAAATTAATACACACTTTTTTTCTCTTAACTTTCATTTCAGTCGTTTCTAGAGAGAGAATGGGATCTGACCCAATCTCCATACAAAAGTTGTAGCTTTTTTCTATGGCAGTTCCACCGCTCCTCTAAACCATCGACCATGACAACACCACCGCTGGAAATCGAACTTTCCATTCCTTTTTGGTGGGAAGAACAATCAGGTAACCACCATGGATAGATGTCTGGAGCTTCCTCCAAGAATGATAATGGTGTAATCCTATATTATTACCAAAACACCCTCACATCCTTATCCTTGTTCTCTTCAATCAATCGAAATTTTGAATCCTCTTGGACTCGATTAGTAGGTAAAAGGGTGCTCCCCTCTGCTTCTCTCTCAGCAAGATGTGATTTTTTTGGTTGGGTTTAAAAGGATGAACAAGGTTATGGTGTTTATGGAAAGTTTCCTAATTCTTGTGTTTGAACAGGGCATGTTTATGGTTGTTTTTGTGGTAGCTGTACTGCTGCAATGTCAATGGATTTGTGATGCAAAGGGAAAAAATGTAAAGAAAACGAATATGACCGAGTCAGCTACTTTCATCTTACTTACCGAGTCAGATGGTTCTGACCGAGTCATTCCACATATCAAACACACTCACCCACATTGATTTGACCGAGTCAAACATTTTTGTCTGACCGGGCTCGGTCAGACCCAAATCAAACAGGACCTACATAACTCCCACAAATCTTGACATTATATAATGGTTCATCTTTACTTCTGATAAAACTAAACTCCTTAATTTTCTCATTAAAACAAAGATTTTAACTAAGAGATGTTTATTTAAGTCCATAAATTTTACTATGAAACATACACTCTATGGGAGTTGAGACAATTAATATGTGCAAAACCCTCAAGCTCGGTCTCTCTCTCTCTCTCTCTCTCTCTCTCTATATATATATATATATATATATATATATATATATATATATATATATATATATATATGCTTTTTTTTTTCTTTTTTAAGTTGAGTAGTTATAAAGTGAAAGTTGGTGTATTGAATGAGGAAAAAAAGAGTGTGGATGATGTTGAATGACATGAGAACTTAACCACCTTTGACCAAAAGGGTGTCCAAAATTGATGATAGAATTAGTGGGGAGTGATGAAGAAGCCAAACAAAGCATGCCCAAGGGGAAAGATAGAAAGTTAAGTATTTGTTGGGGAATAATAATATGGCCACAAAGAATTTTCCATAATAACTCTTGTCCCCACCATTTTGGACCGTGACATCACATGGGTTTTTTTGTTTCTTTAGACGTTATATTATATAAATATAAAATATCCGTCAAATGGGTCGAAATTACGACCCATAGTACATTTGAGCTACATTTTGTTGGTTTACATTCTATCAATATGATATGGGATTTGTTTGTATTTCTAGATTTTTATACCATATATTGTGAAACGTGAATCAAATAAATAGATATTTACTCTAATAAAAAAAATGTTAAGATTAGTTTGATAACAAGTTTTCAAGTTTTATTGATACGTTTAAGATAAGTTAAGACAAACTAACATAATTTGTTTTTCCAGTGATACAAGTATTTTAATTTTAATCCTTAATAATTATATATTTATAACATTTAATCGATTGTGACATCATTCATGTCATCTGCAAAATATACAACTTCTTGAAAGGAAATATTATATAACTTTTTATCGGTTTAGTTTTTAAATTATTATTCTAATCAGTTTTTTATTTTATTTTATTGGTTTTGATTATATACATTTTCTTCTACATCCCTCTCGCATTTCGATATTACACAATTACCACCTTTACTCCATGTGGTGGTGGTGGCTAGAGTTGGTGGGGCAATGGTCTGTATAAAGAGATTATTAACTAATACATTTAATTAAAATTATTAGTTAAAATTTTAAAATAAAGTAAAAAATCACTTGATCAGGCATCCAAGTCAACAAATATTGCTATGCCATTATTTTTCCTATAAAATCTTGTAGTTGGAAAAAAATTAAGTTTGCTTTCCGATGTTTTCTTTTAAAGTCGTCTATAAAATCCCTAAATTGACTTCACTTATTTTTTTATTTTTATGTTAAATTCACTTTAGAAAGACTATTTTTCTTTGTCTTTTCTATTTATCTTTTTTTACTGGTATTCTAATTATTATGATAATTACTTTTTGTTGGATTTGCATTTGATTGACAATCATTCTGTTTGTTTATTTAGATTTGTTTAAATATATCTAGAAAACAGTTGGAATTTTTAGCTTGAGATTGATCAAATATCGTTTGTACTAGACATCAATGGTAGGGAAGGACGCAAGATATGGTAGTGATGAAGGAGGTAAAATAAACCACGATGATGAAGAAGATGAATTTTGGTTTCTTGATAGATCTTGATTTCCTTACAATTTAATAAAAGCTCAATGTTAAAGAGTTATAATGTTGTTGGTTTGTTGTTGATTAAACTTCAGAATCAGTTATCCATTTTACTTTTCTAATCAATTAAAACACATTAAAATTATTTCAATAGAAAAAATGTACTTAGGTGAAACAATCTTTAAAGGGGTGTTTGATGTGAAGATGAATTGATGTCCATTGTGATCTCGAAATGACTAAATTCATAGATTATTGGTTTGAAATATAATTGTTCTTAGAAATTTTACTTAGACCATGAGAGAGAATCATCCCATGTTCTTTGTGAGTTTTAAGACATCTAAAGGAGAATATGATTTCTTCTTGTTACTTCTATCAAATAACATTTAGGAGAGATGGGATACCCATTATGTCATATTAGCATAGTTTTCACATTATGTAAATATAGTAACAATTAAATAATTATTATAGATATGGTCCAAAGGCCACATATTAGTTAAAATATTCTAATATTTTTCTATTTAGACGAGTGACCATTTGTGATGACGGATGAATATTCATAAGCTTGGTCAAATTAATGTCCATCATGTTTAATATTATAGTCATATCAAAAGATAACAACCATTTGTATCAGATCTCCATAATCACACATTCACACTAAAGCTTCAACATAAAACACTTATAAAGCATTAAGCCAATATTATGGAAGATATACAACATTAAATTGTATAGATTTATCTATAGATTAATAAATACATGCATACATTAGTATAGAAAAAAGTAATTAAAATACATGAGGAAGCTTAAAATTTCATTACTCGTGCATAAAAGCAATGTTCCATCATATAAGCTTATCTAGTAAAACCTGTCTTTCATACTGGCTCTTGGAAAACTTTGGTGGTAGACATTTTGTAATTGGATCTGCAAGCATATCATGAGTGTTAATGTACTCGATACAAAGACTATGTTTATATATTTTTACAAAAAAGAATTGTGTATCAAGATATAATTCAACCATGAAAACTAATGATAACAAAATTATCAAAGTAAATCTTTAATGATCTTAATATAGAGTTTACAAATTTGAGTCCACCAATAAGATTTATCAACATCTCATGGCAAGTTGCATTATAAACTGCAATGTACTCTGCCATCATTGTCGATGTCCTGGTTAGTTGTTGCTTATGACTCCTCCACGATATAGGCCCACTTGCTAACTTAAAGATGTACCTTGAAGTTGACTTTTTTTTTTTTATCGTCTTTGCATTCAACAAATTCGGAATCAGAAAATCCAATCACTTTTAGGTTATTAGTTATTCTGTAATTAAGTTTGTAGTCTTTTGTCCCTTAAAGATATCACAACACTTTCCAATGGGCCAAGATTAAAATGATATTGACTTAGCATTCCAACAACATAAGTGATATCGAAACAAGTACAAACTTGAGCATACATTAGGTTTCCTTTCATACAAGCATAATGTATCAGTCTTATTTGTTCATTTTCTACTTCCGTTTTCGGGCATTGAGAAGAACCGAAAATGCGCCCTTTGACTATGAGAGCAGGTGAAGGGGAGCATTGTTCTATATTATAACATGCAAGAATAAATTTAATGTAAGTCTTTTGAGAAAATCCTAATATCACATTGGCCTAATTTTGGTGTATTTCGATAATGATCACATAAGAGGCTTCCCTATGATATTTCATTTCAAAATGGCACGAAAGTAATTTCTTTGACTAATGTAAAAAAAAATTAAAATGTTATTTGTTAAAATAACTTCATCAACATAAAATATCAATACGAAAAAGTTTTTTGTACTCATTTTAAGGTAGGTACATTGATCAAATTAATTCTTAATGAATCCATTATTTTGCACGACTTCATCAAATTTCAAGTACCATTGTCATGAAGTTTGTTTTAACATGTTAATGGACTTCTTTAGTTTACTTACTAGGTGTTCTTGAACCTTCGGGTTGGGTCATGAACACATCTCCATGTAAATCACCATTAAGGAGAGGTATTTTAACATACATTTGATATAGATCTGCATCAAAATATGGTACTAAGTCCATAATGATCCTTATCGAACCCTTTCGTTAAATGGGAGAGAAAGTCTTCATATATTTGATTCCCTCTTTTGGGTGTAACCTTTAGCAACCAAAAGTGTTTTATATCATTTGACATTTACATTTGGGTCTAGCTTGGTTCTAAATACCTAATTGCACCTTACAGGTTTTATCGTCTTATGGAGTTCAACAAGTTCCCAAATGTCATTCTTACTCGTGGAAATAAGTTCCTCAATCATATCTTCATTTCATTGAGATAATTGGTCACTACTCGTGGCCTCATTATAATAGGTTGGATCATTGCATTTTTCCCATGTAAGCTTCATTAAGGTAGGTTATGAGGTTGAAGGTTCAAGTTCTGTATCAAACATATATATATATATATATATATATATATATATATATATATATATATATATATATATAGGTTCATGAGAAAACATAAATATCTTGCGAAAACGCGAAAACATATTTTATTTTATAAAAATCAAACACAAGTACTATAAAAATTAAATTTATTAGCAATAAATTAAAAATAATAAGTTTACATTGGATTGTGTTATGATAATATAGATTTAAAGACGATTTTAACAACTATTTTTTTTCACGTCCTTAACCACTGTTAAATTCATGTTTTCATAATAAAAATGTCAAAAATCATGCTTTGCTAATATGAAACAATTTCTCATGTATCATCGATTATTATCATGTAGTTCAAAGTTTGGATGGATTATTGTCCAAAATATAAGGTTGAGATGAGACAATCTCATAGTTTTCTCTTGACCTAAAAGAGGGAGGACAACACCAAATACTGCTAAGTTAGAAGCTCTTTGATACCGCTAGAACCGTCAATATGGGTAATTTAACATGTTATATGTATGTCACTATTATAGGTAAAGTCAAATAACATTGATTATATCAATATAATAAAAGTATGTTACTATTTTTTTACAGACTATCCATAATTTTATTTGCTAAAAGTAATTTTATTTATTTATTTATTTTGTCTTTCAACTTTCATGACAGAAAATGTGAGATATTAGTCAAACGAGTGGATATTAGGCAAATTAAAATTGTGATCGACAGTTTTGTTGGTTAGAAATACGTCCCATCAATATCTCGTAGCCACTTGTTTGTGATCAATCCTTTGTATCTTTATTATATGGTCCCCTTAGTAATGTTTTTCTTTTTCTAAACGCACCATACTAATTTAGAAAAAGTCTTTAATGATCCAAGTAAATCATAAACCAACTAAAACCATGTCCAAACTCATCAAGACTCGTGAGATCCCTAGAGCTTTTATGTGCCTTTTACATTAATTTTATGCAATATTTCATGTAATAACATTGAAATAGCTCAAAATTAATCGAATAATAGGTGTGATTGACAATTTTATTGGTTGAAAAAGCGTTCCATCAACATCTTGTTGCATGAGCTATATGGTCCCCCAATACATTATCTCAACAAATAGAACAATGTCCACTACCTCCAAAGATATGGGCTTTTTATTTATAACTTTCTATATTTTTATACCATATAATATATATGAAAACAATAGTTAAACGATTTCTTTATTGAATAATTTGAACCTTTGGATTAAGGAGCGTTTGGTGGATATTTCTTTAATAGAACATCACATAAATATCATTTAATTTTAATCAATTAATTGGATAACTTACTCGAAGAATATCCAATTTTGAGTGGTTCAAAGGGGCAGATGAAGATGATTCCATTGATTCCTCGATCGCTTGTTTGTAATTACTTTACACATCTTAATCGATGGATGCAATATACAAAATTGCTTTCTCTCACATCGTCTTCACTTATAAATCATCATTAATTTTGTATGCAATATACTACTTATCGGATATGAGAAAATAAGATTATGCGATATCAAGGTGAAGAGAAAACAAAACTAGAAGAAATAAAATAACAAGTCATTAAATTATCCAGATCATTTTCAAATTGACAACCAAATCTGTTTATAACATATACCATTATTACCTCCTTCCTCTTCCTCCTTTCTCTTGCAAACCCCTGATTTTGACAAACAAACAAAATCGGGGGATTGAAAAAGACAAGTGAACATAGAAGAATATCATGTCTTTTTGTCTCTCAACAAAAGCATAGAAATTCAAATATATATCAAGTAGAAAGGCCAGTCATCTTGCAAATAGGGCATAGATTTTTCTGTGAAAGCCACTGCTTAATGCAACTTGTGTGGAAATCATGTCCACATTCCAAACTCCCAATATTATCTCCATTAATATATTCTTCCTGCAATACAACACTCCAAAATTGAGATCAAAATTATCATTGAAAAGTAGCAATTTTTCACATAGTTTACGAGAAAAATCTCACCCGACATATGCAACATGGCTCCAAATTTTGGGTTGATATAGCCATGAAAGATATGTGTTTTCTTTGTTTCATTGATTTCATGATAACTTCCTCACTCAATCCAGTTTTCACATCTCCTATACGTTCTTCAAGTGCCAAAAGCTCCTGATAAATAAGTCAATGTTTACAAAAATATTAATAACTAAATAATATTTTAAAAAAATAGCAAGACTCGGAGGTTTACCTCATAAGACATGTTATCAACATCTAGCCTCATATCTCTGTGCCTGTCATGTAGCTCAGAAACCCCGTTTATAAATGGATCAAAGAGCATGTAATCCTGACATATAACATTTCAGAAAGTTGTTTTGAAGAATAAGAAATTTTGGGGAAATTATTCAAGAATCAAAATGTTTTTAAGCTTATGTTTTATTTAGAATTTGGAAAATTATTCAAGAAGACAACATCAGACCTCAGCTCGTAAGCTTTCACCTCTTCGCAATGCATTCAAAATCTGACGCATCTGTAACACGGAAGTCAAACATAATTTCATGACTTAGTAACACATTTATTTAAAAGAAAATATATATCTGACAAAATGTAAAGAAAATCAACATTTTCATGTTTGCAACATTTTAAGGTACATATTTAAACTTAAATAACTGTTTTCAAAAGTGTTGAAATACTAGAACATTATTTTTGAACATACAAATCATAAGATGGAAATTATATCAAGATATGTTTGATTTAACTAATTTGTCAAATTTATAATGTAAGATATGTCCAATATAAAACTAATGAACTTTATGTAATTATATCATAAGAGAACAAACCTCAGAAACCAGCCTATGTCTTCCCTCAATATCAGAAGCAAAAGCCTGCCACTCATCACCAGGCACCTCCATCAAAGGTCCCGACCTTAAAAAATGTTGACGATGACGCCCCCGGCTAGGTAGCACATTCTCCTCCGAGGAAGAAGAAGATCCAGAGGGCAAAATGGGAAAATGACCTCTATGGCCCACAGACTCGACCTCAGAAGAAGGGAAAAGAGTCCAAGGAGGAAGCTCGGTCAACCTTTGCTGACCATGTGTCCCAGAAGAGCTTACATGATGAGGTATCCAAACAGGGTCATTTCTGTAATTATTACCTCCATTATTGCTTGATCTCCCAGTTGCTAAGCTCCAATTGGTGGGATCTTGCACCATATTTCTTGTCTCATTTGAAGGACCAAAGTAAGAATTTTGCTCATTGTTTCTTGATGAATTTCCATTTCTTGAAAAGGGAATTAAGTTTCTTGGCATTCCAGGAACTTGAACTAAAGGTGGTTGAACATTTAAGGGTTGACTAGAACTGGGAGGAGTCAAAATTGGTCCTCTAGACGGTTGACCAAGATATTCACTATGTGGAAGTCGTCTAAAAGGCAATGAGTTTCCAGGGGTTCCAGTTGATGATATGTTAAAAGGTCCGGAACCGGAATCTCTGATTCCATTGTATCTTCGTGAGCTCTCGGTTGCAATTGGAGGAGTAAAGGCACTTGGAGAGTTGACCACTGGTGAAGGTTGACTTGCACTGCTGGAAGAAGTACCTTCTAATGCTTTTCTTTTACAAGAGAGACCCCAATTCCCAAAAGAACAATCTGGTTCATGCTCATGTTCATGTTCATGTTCATCAGACTCCATTTCAGGAGTACCCGATTTGTAAAGATTCATGAATCTGAAGCCCTGTCCACCATCATTTCCACTACTATTACTATTACCCCCATATTCAAGATTCAGATTTACATCCATGGGAATGTGATTAGGAGTGGAATGTAATTGAGTATTTGTTGGATCCAATTGTCGTTCTTTAAATCTTGAATCTTGTTCATTGGGTCTAGAGCTTGATTCGCCTACATCCCAGCTACTGAAACTTCGAGAGTTATGGTGATCATTTGTGTTTTCACAATTGAAATTTAGTTCACCAGAAAGATCATTACTTAAGAGGCGTCTTTCAGTGGGGGATAACCTGATGTTGTGTTCATCAGACTCGTTCATACCATGATTAGGACCCTGGTTAAGATCAACGGTTTCAGGGAAGGTATCAAAGATACTCCTTTGACGTTGCATTAGGGATAACAATCAATGATTCAACCACAACTCTGAGCTGATAGAAATGGATTCCTGAGATTGATGCGCATATATTAGGTATAGATATTGGGGTTAAATGCAGATTTATGCAACAAAGTTTCACCTTTTTTCCCCAATTTATGCAGCAAAGTGGTTTTTTATGCTTATAATATGCAAAGTTTCATTTTATAACTGAAAATGGAATGGAAATTAAAAATCTTGAACCAATAAACACCACTGAACACAAATTAAATCCACATTTCAAACGATACTCCCATGTCAACAAAGGGAGCCATACTTTGACTTTGGATGTCAAACTGGTTACTATCTATCCTTCAAGATTGATATGAATGTTTAAAGTTTCAGAAGAAAAAAAGCTACATATAATTTTTACGAAAAGGATAACCTTTTGTACTAAATTTGTCATCAAACACAGTAGGTTTGACCAAAAAATCAGTAAAAAAACTGGTTTCTTGATAGAAATAGACATCAACTTTATGTGAATCTTGTTTCTTACTTCGTAAATCAATAAGAAACAAACCCACATAGCTAAAAGTCAGATCCCCTCTTCTCACTCAAAACAACAACCTAACAAACAAATAAAGATGTCTAATTGAACAAGAAATGGAATCAAATTCATAAAAAATAGGAATCCCCATGTTGAATAAGTGCTCAAATCGTAAAGAAATTGATCGGAAATTGTACCAATGAAGATAATTAGGGTCGACGGAAGCCGAGGCAGTTTAGCCGGTGGGTCGACAACGTTTCACCAAGAATCGAAGCGATTGTGCTACGCTTTCGTCGACGGTTTCCTCTGGCGGTGGGTGAGAGAAATAACAAAGACACGAGAAGGTCACTGGGAGGGGAAGGGAAGGGGAGGAGGAATAAAGGATGAATATGTGAATTGTAGGTGTTGATTGAGAGATTAAGAAGTAATTGGGTCTTGATTTTTGTTTGATCTTGGATTAGGTTTTGATCTTGGGCATAACATAACCCTCCTTTCCCAAGTTTACCAAATTTCTAAGGTTGCTTTTAATAAAAATCAAAAGATATTTTAGTGAGTATAGTTACAAAATTTTGTAATTATTTAATATAATAAAGCTATTACTGGTTACTTGTTAATAAGATTCAGTCATTAATGTAACAATATTATAATTATATTATAATCTTATTGCCATTTTATGTAAAGATTATCAATTTTGGTCAATTTTATAAAAATAATAATAATTTTTTATATTAAAATGGTTGTAAAATTTTAATTAAGTGCATTTAATAAGAGAGAAATTAAATATCTTTATATATTTAATTGTTAGACTAGAGGGATAGGAGTGCAGTTTTCAGCTGATGTAGAATGTGAAACTGCAATGAACATCGTCCTCCCTATGCGGTTTGAGGTGTGCAGCCAAAATCACAGGGTTTCCTTCTCTCTTACTCTTCCTCTGTCTCTCAATCTCTTTCTTCTTTGTCTTTCCTCTTTCCATAAAATACAACTCTTATTTGTGGTAATGGAGTGTGGCACGAGGGAACACACTCCATCCTTATTCATCATTTCTAACTATGTTAAATGGTGACAAATATATTAAAATATTATTAATTTTATTAAATGTGACACATATCAACATTTAACATGAATATGAAGAAAATGTATGAGAATATTTAATGATAGAAATGATCACATCCCAAATTAGTGTCTTCTAATTTTCTATCAATAAAACAATAATTATTAATCACTTGAAAACCATTTTGGTGAATTGTGATTTAGCTTTTTCTTATCGATGTGATATGTAATTAAGGTATTTATGAGATGTGTTACGGCGAGCCAAAGGTGTCAATTCGGAGAGAGGGGGTGTTGACTAATGTTTATCATAAAATTATTTAGGATAAAAAAAAGTGTATACAATGAGGAAGGTTTATGATTTTAAGTCCAAGAATGTAACGTCCCAAAAATCACAGGATACAAATTTCATTTTTAATATAAACAAAACACTCATTTATCCTTTTGTAACGCCCGGATCCTGATATGTATTTTAAATCAAATTTGTCATTTTTGCAAAGGGACTCGACGAGTTGGAGGCCCCAAACTCGTCGAGTAGGAATGGATTTTGGACGCGGGACTAGAAGCCTAGTCGACGAGTTGAAAGACTCAACTCGACGAGTAGGGTTACCAGAGTGAAACTCGAATTTTCAGGGTTTGCACCCTGATATTTGCATATTTAGTCTTATATTAAGTATAGATTTTTATCATTTATTAACTAATTAATTGCATATCATGGACAAAAGATACTTAAAAGTGTTTGAATTATGTTTTCAGTCCAAAAGCGAAGCTCGGAAGCAAAAGGAAGCAGGAGAAGCGGTTGGGAGCTTGGGAGTTGAGCAAAGAAGAAAAATGCTAAAAACATAAGGTACTCGGCGAGTCGCATCGAAGATTCGAGAAGATAAAGACTCCTTGACTTACCGTGTACGGGAATTAAGGGATGGACTCGACGAGTCAATCATGGACTCAGCGAGTCGGGAGAATCTATAAAAACGACTTTTCAGATCGACACAAATTATTCTGGAACCCTTGGGGAGAAGCAAGCTGCGAATTAGAGTCGGAAGAGATCTGGAGAACGAAGATACAACTAGGGCTGGCAAATATGTACCATAGAGAACCAACCAACATGTTACCAACCGAACCAATTGAATTGGTAGCCAACATGTTCGGTAGCCAATACGTTTGGTCGGTATTACCATACCAATTAAGTAAACTTGGTACGGTAACGGTATAAAATTTTGAATACCACGGTTGTACCGTACCAACAAATTCATATATATATATATATATATATATATATATATATATATATATATATATATATATATATATATATATCAATTAATACATATGAAGAAATATTAATTATCATATTTTTATGTTTCAATTAAGAGTAGCAAGTTTGGCATTACGTATACATTACTCGATTACTTGTATATTACTTAAAACAAGAAAACCAAAAACAATTAACTAATCACTTCTTAGACTAGTATATATTTTTTTTGTTAATTCTTTATATATAATGTTTACAATTAAGACAGTGAGACAACGATATAGTTACTATATAACAACGTCATAGTTGAATACATTTACTTTGTATTGTGCATGATAGTTAGTTTATTTTATAGGCATATAAAAGGTGCTAAACATCAATGACAATTATTTTTGTTTAATTTGTTTTCAATTATGGAAATTTTTCTAACCGTTGGGTTGGATGATGATTACAATGTGAAGCCTAATATAGTTAATCATGTGTCAAACTCTTCAAATATAAAAATTAGTTAAAGCATTTGGTATATACCAGTACCAATATGTACCAACCAAAATTTTTGGTAGCCAAATAAATTGGTACCAAGTATAATTGGTATGGTACTGGTAGTTAAATTCTCCTACCAACTATAGTTGGTACGGTATGCGGTTTGAAGAAAAAAAAGTCAGTACCGTACAAATTCCACCCCTAGATACAACCCTAAATCTAATCCCGAAGGAGAATTGAGGCAAATTTTCATCATTCTTACTTCAATCTATTGTTTTTCATCATGTTTGGATTTTTAGATTTCGTTTTTGTGTTGTCAATTACCTCAATCATGAGCTAAAACCTTTTAACTTCTGTTTGGGGACACAATATTGAGACTATGGTCTGATTTATGGTAGGATTGATTTAATATTGGTGATTTTGTTGATTCTAGCTTGTTAAAGAACTTTATGTGTGAATGATAACTATTTTTCTGTTAATAGGAAGATAATTAAGCTGCATGAACATCTCTTAATTGTTTACCTCATATGATTTATGTGAACACTTTATTATATGACTAGGATTAGCGAATGTGAAACTAGAATTAATAAGAAAAATAGGTAAATTCATGTGTGAGCTTGTGTGATGAACCGTCAATAAGAGGTTAACTAAAGGACCAAATTAGTTAACCATTACAAGTCTAAATTAACCCGAATAAATAACCTTGCGAACTGAATTAAATTAGACAACTGGCCACTGTTTGAGTTAGTTTGTTCTCTAAGGATTAGTGCAACGAACGTGAATCTAATCACTTGAATCGGTAGCCAATAGAAGAATTAATTCATTGCACTATTACCATAATATCAACCATATGATCAATTGAGTTGAACTAAACAGAAGTTCCTTTCATTATTGAATTTAGTTGAATCTTTGTTTATCTAGTTTTTAGTTAGTTAGTCTAAGTATTAGTTAGTAAGTTTCTAGTCTTGTAAAACTAGAGAAAACCCCTTTTTATTACTTAATTTTAGATAAAATCAGTTTTTAGTTTTAATTCTCCGTTCCATGTGTTCGATAACCTACTTATTTAGCTATACCACAATTGATAGGTCCACTGCCTTTGTGTGTTTATTTTATAAATAAAAGTAGGATTAAAACTTGTTGAGTCAACACACATCAAATTTTTGGCACCGTTGTCGGGGAACGGTTCAAAAATTAAATCTAATTCCTAATTTTATCGATCCTTTGTGTGAGTTTTTCTTGCGCAAAGTTATTTTTAGTAAGTAGATTAGGTTTTAGTATTTATTGGTTTTTAATCATTTTATTTAATTCTGTCTAAATTTTTCTGTTTCATACAGCCTACTCGCCGAGTGCACTCGAAGCTACTCGGCGAGTTCACTGTCGTTTGACAGTTTTAGTTTTTATTTTATTTTTGTTCTTTTTACGTGTTTTTCTTGTTTTGTTTGCAGTTGTTTCATGACCAGAGGATCTAACACTCCACTGGTTCCTCCACTTGACGATCCGGATTCTTCTTTAAAGAAGAACAAAGGAAAAATCGTTGGCGAAACCACTTCTTCAAAAAGCTCGTCGTTGAAGAATCTTAAAGCCGTTTTCAACAAGAAGAAGAGCAGCAAATCAGGAGCTTCCAGCGCCTCTATAGCAATAGAAGACCCGATCAAACAGGACACCAAACACGCAACCGAAGAAGAGGAAGAACCTACATTCGGGCACGAATCCGATTCCGGCGACAAATTAGCCATTATCATGGCTAACATCGATGAAGTCCCCATGGGGGAATGGAAGAAGAAGATGCGTGACGATACCGGCCCGGGACTTGTGCAACCCGCAATTCCCGCTACTGCTACTTTCGAACTAAAGGGTCACATACTTGCTCAACTAAAGGAGATCCCCTTCTATGGAAAAGACCACGAAGATGCCTATAAACACTTGGATGAAGTCAATGATGTAGCTGATTACTTTAATGTTCCAAATGTGCCTCGCGAGACCCAACTACTTCGCATGCTTCCAGTTACATTCAAGGGTGCTGCAAAAGATTGGCTCAAGTCACTCCCTCCCGGATCCATCACCACATGGGCTAAGATGAAGGAAGAATTCATTGACCATTTTTGCCCACCTTCTAAAATAGCCAAGTTGAAGAAGGCTATTGCTAACTTTGAACAGCAACCCGAAGAGTCCCTTTACGAGGCATGGGAGAGGTACAAAAGTCTACTAAGAAATTGTCCACACCATGATCTTAATAGCCAACAAGAAGTCTCCATCTTCTATGATGGGGTTAATGTTACAACAAGGTAATTACTTGACTCGCAAGGCCCGCTTACAAAGAAGGCACCCCCGGTGATCAAATAATTAATTGAAGAGTTCTCTAAACATTCTAGAGAATACCATAACCCGCGAAATGAAGTAAGTAGGGGGGTAGTGAACACGGTTAACGATGGCATGGCGGCAATGATGGCTAAACTAGACAGTTTATATAGGAGAATGACAAAGATGGATCAAATAATCCATGCTATCCGGGTAGGATGTGAAAATTGTAGGGGACCTCACTTAACTAAAGATTGTGACTTGAATGAAAATGGAAACAAGAAGGCGCAAGTATTCTATTCAAGTGGCGACAAATACGATGAAAATTGGTGGAAACCCAAGAAGGAATGGCTCCCGTAAGAAGAATACAAAAAGGCAAAGAAAGAGAAATACAAGCAAAAAGAGAGGGGTTTCTATCAAAAGGAAGAATCGGTTGTGGAAAGGAAAGCTGATTTGGAAGAAATGTTTACTAGATTTATAGCTGCTTCAGAAAAGAGACATAATGATCATGATGCTGCAATCCAAGAAACGAGAACAATGCTTAGAAACCAACAAGCATCTATCCACAACATTGAGACACAGTTGGGGCAACTGGCTCAACAAATTAATCAAAGAAGACCGGGTGAGCTTCCAAGTAAAACCGAGAATAATCTGAGAATGGAGAACGTGAATGCTATAACAACTAGTTTTGGGGAAATTTTCACTCCTTTGACCCCAACACAAAAGGTCTCAACTAAGGAGCATGCAGAAAAGACAGAAGATTCGAGTTCAGCAAAACCCGTCACGACTCGCCGAGTCCTTCTAATGGACTCGACGAGTCCAAGGTCTGAAGACAAAAATGTTGTTTCTTTAATGCCTTATAGGTCGCCTCTGCCATATCCAATTTGAGCCATACCTGATGAAAAGGGTAAAGCGTACAGAACTTTCATGGAACATGTTAAAGCCCTTCAAGTCAACATCCCATTTGCTGAAACGATGCTTCAAACACCTAAATATTTAAACTTTCTTTACTGCTAGAAAAGATATGGCTGAAGTAGCGGAGTTAGTATTAGATGAGCTACCAGAAAAGAAGGGCGATCCGGGAAGCATCTCGATTCCTTGTCAATTTGGAAATATACTTGCTACTCAAGCATTGACCGATTCGGGTGCAAGTATTAATCTAATGCCATACTTTTTCTTCAAGAAGTTGAATTTACCAGAGCCAAGGCCGATTAATATGAAGATCCATCTAGCAGATAAGACAATTATTCATCCAAGAGGTGTTTGTGAAGATCTTCTCATAAAAGTTGACAAATTTGTATTCCCCGTGGACTTTGTAGTGCTTGACATGGAAGAAGACCCCAAAATTCCAATTATTTTGGGGAGACCATTTTTGAATACCGCATGTGCATTGATAGATGTATGCGAGTCCACACTAACATTGAGGGTAGGAGATGAATCAGCAGTGTTTAAGGCTATAAAAGAGATTAAGCAAGAAGAAACTAGAAAAGACGAAGTTTCCTCTATTGATTTGGATGATGAATTGCTACAAAAGGAACTTGCACTCTTACAAGAAGAAGGTCCAAATAAATTTCTACCGCCTTCTGGAGAAATTTTTGATGCTGAAAAAGACTTAGAAGAAATAGAGAAGTTGTTGGAGGGAACTGATCCAAAAGAATCAATGGAATGTGTGGAATACGCATCGACTCGCCAAGTCGCATCGACAGACTCGACGAGTCCAGTCGAAAAGTTCAGAAGTGTGGGCAACCTTGACCTGCTATTTACAAGTTCTTTCCCTGTTCTTGAAATGAAGATTTTTCCAGATCCTTTGGAAGGTCCAGCAGCAAAAGGCGAAAGTGTTAAAAATTATTGTAACTTCCAAAATGTTCAAGTAGCTTGCCTTGATACGATGATACAAAGAGATGAAGAAAAGCGACTTGATAAGGAGGCCAGCTTGGGAGAAAAGGAGAATGCAAAGGCTGGAAGTGATGATGCTAATAAATCATCCATTGAGTCACATGCAACCAAACCTCGAGCCCGAGTCTTTTCCAATTATGAAGTAATTACGTTTGAAGAAGGAGAAGTACAAAAGATGGGGCCAAAGAATGGGGTGAAGAAAAGGAAGGTTGGGAAGCAGACAATTGAAGAAGAGGCCACCAGGAAAAGGAAAGAAGAATTGAGACGGGCATATAAGAGGAAGATATACGCCTACAAGACAAAGTATAAACCGCAAAAGATTAGGCGTGCATTCCCGATGCAGGAAAATGAAGAAACGTAGATGGGAGGGAGTCCAGCTAAAGACTCCTCAAAAAGAAGCGCTTGGCAGGAGGCAACCCGTTATGAGAGTTTGCTTTCTTTTATCTTTCTCGTTTTAGTTTTTGTTTGATTTTCTTAGGACTTTTTTGTTTTTCATCTTCTAATTCATCAAAAATGTTTGCTTGAGGGTACGCATGGTCTGAGTGTGGGGTGGATTGAACAATTTTTATTAATAGATGACAAAATGATGTAATTTTTGAAATGTTTGCAAATGACTCGACGAGTTGGTACCCTGACTCGACGAGTCTATTCAGAATCCAGATAACCTTCATCCGTGACTCGACTAGCCGAGTCTGACCCTGACTTGACGAGTCGACTTTAATTACTGAAAAAAAAATTATATTTTTTTTACATCTGGTAAAACTAGGGTTTTTACCCTAATTTGAACATATCTCATCCATACTCGCCGTGCGCCTCTTCTTGTTCTCTCTCAAGCACTCATCAAGTTCTTCCAATTCTCTTCAAATTTCTCAAATTTCATCAAGCAAGGTACTTAATTTCTTCACTATTACTGTTAAAGTCATGATTTTTAGATGATTAGAAGAGTCGATTTGATAGAACACCCGTTTTTGAAATTTTGTGAATTTTTTAGGGTTTTGATTTTGGTTTAATTATGGTGTTTTGGATGGATGTTCTTGCACTAATACACCTTATGCACATTCCTGGACAAACCCTTGGACCAATTTTGAGTTTTTATGGGTGAATTTTCACTGACCCGTCGACTGACTCGCGCAGTTCATCAGACTCGCCGAGTCAGTCATGGACTCGACAAGTCCAGTCGGGAACCCAGATAGATTCTGTTTTAAAGTGTTTCTGTGTTTTCTGGATTGTTTGTTATTTGTTTTGCGGAAACATGTTTTCACGGGGTCAAAGCTCTTGAGGAAGTCAAGGAGATTTTCCTTAGTTGCATTTTCCACGAATTGACTCAAACTCAACAGGGACTAAGTGGAAGAAGAAGCTTGCGGAACTCCAGAAAAAAGAGATTTGTGCTCCCAATATAATTGATTGGTAATGGTTGGGGAGAGTTTGTTATGAATAGGAGTTGACTCCTTATATAATCAAGACGTTTGTACACAATGGAGTATCCATCACGTGTGATGGATGGAGTCATGTCTTCCGTATTCAGGAACCGATCTATCGTGAGCTGTGCTTGGAGTTCTTTTCCACAATACATTTCCAGGGTATGAATGATTATTATAATCCCGGAAGTATTACTTTTTGTCTTGGGGGCGAAGTTCGTCAGTGTTCTATGGTGGAATTGGCTTGGAAATTGGGAATATATGACTAACAAGTGGTTAACACGGATGCATTTCGTACCTTTTTGGAGCATTGCCATAAAGCATTTCCAGATGGGATCACAAGTTCAAGTTGGTGGAACACCATTGCCAATAAGGTTTACATTCCGAAGTCGGCTCAAGAAGGGAGCATATGATCACCTACGCACCGCCTTATTCACCGTCTTATTTCAAACACCATTAACCAAAGGAAAGATTATGACAAGGTTTCTAACCTTGATGTTTTCTTTCTTTGGAGCATCATTACACCTAATACTTTTTTCAACATTCCATGGTGCATAGCTTCGTACTTGGCGGAGGGAGCGGTCAATGACCGCAAAAATTCAAAAATTAATGGTGGCATGTTCGTGACACGTTTAGCCCACTCTTATGGGATAATGACTAGTGGTGCTTGGAACTTGCTGACGGAGATCCCGACATGTCCCTTTAATCCTATTCTTTTTTCGCAGGGCATACATCATTGAGGATTATGGAGGGGGTCATTACACTATCCCACATGACGATGTCGTGATCGGACCCAAGGAACCAGGAAGGCGGGTTCGACCAAGAAGGGAGCAAGCACGCCATGATCCACCGATTATTCCGGTCGAGGACAATGTTCCCCAGGAGTGGTATAATGAGGAAGGGAGGAGATATTTGGATGATTTGGCTCGGAGTTCAAATTTTACAAACCAATATTTCATCCAATTATTTGAACATTTCCACATCCAACATGTGGATGGGGGACAATTTCCGTATGTTCCAAGTTGGGATGAAGGGATAAGCGCAAGGCAAGGAGGAGCCGGTGGGAGCGGGGCTGTGCATGGCGATGATGAGGAAGAGGATGATAATTAGTTTCTTTTTTATTTGTGTTTTGTTGAACAATTTGTTTTTATTTTGTTTGGTGTGTTTTGAATTCTTAATTAGGACTTAAACTTATGTGCTTGATGTTCTATTTGCCTTGGATTCTTTCAGAATTTGGGTCAGGAAATGCTTGCATAAGGAGTCTAGAGAATGTGAGAAAAACATGGAAACGTGTCAAGAAAGGTCGATGTATTGAGTCTAAGTGTCGAGTCCGGTCCTAAAGGGTTTATGAGTGAATGGTTACTGAATCAATGGGAAGTTTTTGAAGTCCACTAAAAGTTGGATTCAAGATAGAGTCTATTAATTTTCCACCCAGCGATGACTCGCTGAGTGCAGTTGTCCTACTCGACGAGTCGCAATATATTTTCACGACTTCAACATTATCGCGCTATGACTCGACGAGTCGTTCATATGACTCGACGAGTTATTCATTTATCTACCACAAGGGCTGCTGATTTGATGCTGTTAGCTACACTATTTGACCACTTTATCTTTGTAATCAATTCTTGAAGATTTTACAGCATCTTTCCTGCACATTTGGAGCTACCCACATGCGATTTGATGCCCAAGACATGGATGAGTTGTTCCCATGTCTAAAGTCGATTGAAGGAGGAGCTTAATAGAAGATGATCAGTCTAGCAACTGCTACCCCAGGGGAGTTTGTTCCAATTCCCTCTATATTTTATTTTTATTTTTCTTTTCATGCATTACATGCAATGAGGACATTGCATGAATTAAGTGTGGGGTAGGGGGTTGGTTACATCTTAGTAAATTTAGAATCCTAATATCCTAATTTAGGTATATTTTGAAAAAAAATTGCATACCAAAAAAGTTGCTTAGGACTTAATTTAGAAATTTTGGTAAAAGTAATTAGGATTCCATGTTGGAATTATGTTGATAATTGCATGAAGATCCAAATATTTAGTTGAGCCTATATACGTTCTAGTGCATTTGTGGCTTCCTTATTCCAGTGAAATCATGGGACAAAAACACGACCTCGCTTAGCCCGAAGGATGCAATATGTTTAGCATCGTGTACCAGAAATGTATCCAGGAAAATTATTATCTTTAGCCAATAAAGGTTGAAGTTGAGCGCCCTTGCTTAAGCATGTAGGTTTTGAGTGAAAAAAAAGTGAGGTACATGTAAAAAAAGAGAGAGAATTACAAGAAAAGTTGTAAGAATTTTGGAGCAATCAAAGTGAAGATCAAAAGATCAAAATTCCAAAAGTTCAAAAGGTTAAGATACCAAAAATCAAATCAAAGAAGGTGGTGAATTCAAAGAAATCAAGATCAAATTATCAAAGAAGTGAAGAATTCCAATAGCTCCAAAGTGGTATCGAAAAGTTGTAATTTTCTAGATTATGTATGCTTGGGTTGCTCAACCAAAAATACCTTGAGGATAGGAGGTTTTCTGTGGATGGATTCGAAGGGATGCATAAAATGAGCATTGTTCGGGATAAGTGGGTGAATGTTTATGAGGATTGTAAGTATTTGGAATATTGGGGGGTTTTAGGGAAATTTTAGACACAAATGCACGCGTTGCGGTTTTGGCGTAATGGTTGGGTTCGATTGGAGTTGTCCTAAGTGATTCTAATGTACTAAAATTCAGTTTTGCTTGGGGGCAAGCAAAAGTCAAGTGTGGGGTATTTTGATATTTGCATATTTAGTCTTATATTAAGTATATATTTTTATCATTTATTAACTAATTAATTGCATATCATGGACAAAAGATACTTAAAAGTGTTTGAATTATGTTTTCAGTCCAAAAGCGAAGCTCGAAAGCAAAAGGAAGCAGGAGAAGCGGTTGGGAGCTTGGGAGTTGAGCAAAGAAGAAAAATGCTAAAAACATAAGGTACTCGGCGAGTCGCATCGAAGATTTGAGAAGATAAAGACTCCTTGACTTACCGTGTACGGGAATTAAGGGATGGACTCGACGAGTCAGTCATGGACTCGGCGAGTCGGGAGAATCTATAAAAACGACTTTTCAGATCGACACAAATTATTCTGGAACCCTTGGGGAGAAGCAAGCTGCGAATTAGAGTCGGAAGAGATCTGGAGAACGAAGATACAACTAGGGCTGGCAAATATGTACCATAGAGAACCAACCAACATGTTACCAACCGAACCAATTGAATTGGTAGCCAACATGTTCGGTAGCCAATACGTTTGGTCGGTATTACCATACCAATTAAGTAAACTTGGTACGGTAACGGTATAAAATTTTGAATACCACGGTTGTACCGTACCAACAAATTCATATATATATATATATATATATATATATATATATATATATATATATATATATCAATTAATACATATGAAGAAATATTAATTATCATATTTTTATGTTTCAATTAAGAGTAGCAAGTTTGGCATTACGTATACATTACTCGATTACTTGTATATTACTTAAAACAAGAAAACCAAAAACAATTAACTAATCACTTCTTAAACTAGTATATATTTTTTTGTTAATTCTTTATATATAATGTTTACAATTAAGACAGTGAGACAACGATATAGTTATTATTTAACAACGTCATAGTTGAATACATTTACTTTGTATTGTGCATGATAGTTAGTTTATTTTATAGGCATATAAAAGGTGCTAAACATCAATGACAATTATTTTTGTTTAATTTGTTTTCAATTATGGAAATTTTTCTAACCGTTGGGTTGGATGATGATTACAATGTGAAGCCTAATATAGTTAATCATGTGTCAAACTCTTCAAATATAAAAATTAGTTAAAGCATTTGGTATATACCAGTACCAATATGTACCAACCAAATTTTTTGGTAGCCAAATAAATTGGTACCAAGTATAATTGGTATGGTACTGGTAGTTAAATTCTCCTATCAACTATAGTTGGTACGGTATGCGGTTTGAAGAAAAAAAAGTCAGTACCGTACAAATTCCACCCCTAGATACAACCCTAAATCTAATCCCGAAGGAGAATTGAGGCAAATTTTCATCATTCTTACTTCAATCTATTGTTTTTCATCATGTTTGGATTTTTAGATTTCGTTTTTGTGTTGTCAATTACCTCAATCATGAGCTAAAACCTTTTAACTTCTGTTTGGGGACACAATATTGAGACTATGGTCTGATTTATGGTAGGATTGATTTAATATTGGTGATTTTGTTGATTCTAGCTTGTTAAAGAACCTTATGTGTGAATGATAACTATTTTTCTGTTAATAGGAAGATAATTAAGCTGCATGAACATCTCTTAATTGTTTACCTCATATGATTTATGTGAACACTTTATTATATGACTAGGATTAGCGAATGTGAAACTAGAATTAATAAGAAAAATAGGTAAATTCATGTGTGAGCTTGTGTGATGAACCGTCAATAAGAGGTTAACTAAAGGACCAAATTAGTTAACCATTACAACTCTAAATTAACCCGAATAAATAACCTTGCGAACTGAATTAAATTAGACAATTGGCCACTGTTTGAGTTAGTTTGTTCTCTAAGGATTAGTGCAACGAACGTGAATCTAATCACTTGAATCGGTAGCCAATAGAATAATTAATTCATTGCACTATTACCATAATATCAACCATAGGATCAATTGAGTTGAACTAAACAGAAGTTCCTTTCATTATTGAATTTAGTTGAATCTTTGTTTATCTAGTTTTTAGTTAGTTAGTCTAAGTATTAGTTAGTAAGTTTCTAGTCTTGTAAAACTAGAGAAAACCCCTTTTTATTACTTAATTTTAGATAAAATCAGTTTTTAGTGTTAATTCTCCGTTCCATGTGTTCGATAACCTACTTATTTAGCTATACCACAATTGATAGGTCCACTGCCTTTGTGTGTTTATTTTATAAATAAAAGTAGGATTAAAACTTGTTGAGTCAACACACATCACACCCTGTTTATGCACCTTAACCTCCAAAGGGTGGCCTCATTTTCAGCCTCCATCACTCCAAATCCTAGCCACGAAACCCTAATCCAACTTTGATGGTTACTGAGACATTTTTGTGTGTTCTTGGTGATTTTGAAGCTTGATAAGGAAGGAGAAGCTTGAGGATTCAAGAGGAAGCCAGTAGATCTAGAAGTTGAGTTGCATTTTTGACTCATTTGAGGTGTAAAGTTGATACCTTGGCTTTCCTTTGCTTAGATCTTCATTTAGGGTTGTATTTTGTTATTTTTGGGCCATACTGAAGTCATTGTTGGGATTTGAGTGTATCATGAGGTTTTAACTTCAGATCTAGGCACTCATGAGCTTATGAGGCTTTAAGTTGCCAGCTTTATCAATCCTTAGTCCTTCCCCATTCCCTAGACCTCTTATATAGCTTATTTTTGGTGTTTCTAGCTTCATGGCACCATACATGGTCGTAAAGTTAGTAACTTTACATGGTAACTTAGTCCAAATGGATTAGATCTATGGTTTGGAAGCATTGAACCCGACTGGAAACGATTGAATGGGTTTAGACTATAGGGGACTCGACGAGTTGTTCATACAACTTGGTGGGTTGGGTCGTGGTCCCCCAACCTTTTCTGTTACTAGGCAAACTACTCAACGAGTTGGCCATGGTTTTTGGGTTTTGAAGATTGAAGAACTCAACGAGTTCAAGGAGGAACTCAGTGAGTTGAAAGGGAAATGTCCCAACTTTGTATGAAGATGAACTCGACGAGTTCATGAAAGAACTCGAAGAGTTGGATCGAGATTTTCAGGGTTTTATGGATCATGAAACTCGATGAGTTGATGGACCAACTCGGCGAGTTGAGTCAACCAGGATGTTGACTTTAATTAGGATGTTGACTTTGACTTTGACCATTGACCAGAGTTGACCCTTAAAGGGGTTATGAGTATGAAAGGGTAATTAAAAGAGATTTTTATGTGTATGAGTTTGAGAGGAGTTGATCCCAGAGCCGAGGACAGTTCAACTACTACAAGACATTGAGGTGAGTTACCTTGTAGTAGAAGTAGGTCGAAGGCACCAATGCCGACCCACTAGTAGTTGATTAGTTGAGATTATTGTCTTTGTGATAATTTTCTGGTATGCCACTATCTGTTATGTTTTACGTGCTAGTATGCTATAATATTATGTGATAGTGGTAGGAGGGGTAGGTTAGACCCCTTAGCCGATTGAGATAAACCGGAGGGTAGGTTGGACACCCAGGTATGTCTGACAGTATGTTATGCTATGTTATTATGTGATAGTGGTAGGGGTGAAATAGTCCCCGTAACCGGTTGAAATAGACCGGAGGGTAGGTCAAGCACCTAGATATGCTTGGCAGGGGTTGGTCGGGTACCCCGGTATGCCTGACAAGGGTAGGTTGAGCACCCATATATGCTCAACAGGGTAAGCCGGGCACCCAAATATGTCTGGCAGTATGTCTATTGTATGGTATGTGGTATGATGAAGGAACTCACTAAGCTTTGTGCTTATATTTTCTAGTTTTTGTTTCAGGTCCTTCTTCTTCGAAGGGAAAGGAGCCGGCACGATAGTAGCGCATCGCACACATGATTTTTCGCACATGAGATTCTTGGGATTTGTACTCTAACATTATTTTCCTATGATATGTCTTTGAGATAGTCGACTTATGATTTTCATGATATGATATAACATTGATGGCATTTTAAGTAATCTGTTTGATGAATCTTTAAATTAAAAATGAAATTTTTGGTCTTGAAATTTGGGATGTTACAAGTTGGTATCAGAGCCTTGGTTTGGGGGATTCGGACACACCTTTGGGGGTGGTTGGACTTAAATCGAGGGTTAGAAAGATTTTTATAAGAAATTTTTTTGTCTAAAAATTAAAATAAAGAGTTTGAGAAAGAACAAGGTGTGTGATGTGTGCAATCAGATACTGATACATGTTTGCTATGATATATGATATGATTATGAGAACTGCATGCTAGATTAGGGCTAAGGATCTAGGAAGGATGCCTTACATGCCTACTATATGTGTATGAGAACTGCATGCCAGATTAGGACTAAGGATCTAGGAAGATGCCTTATGTGCTTATTGAGTTGCATGATAGTACTGACTAGTCAGTGATATGATAGCCTGATTAGGATATGCTTGGTTTGGGTTACTCAATGCCCGAATGTTGCTTGATTTGTGCTTTTAGGAGTCATGTTTATCTTTAATTAACTAGTAAACGAAAATCTTAAGTTACATATTGTGAGGATTAAATATTTTAAAAAGGTTAGGTCTAGCCCTATTTCGCAACTCTTGTTTGAGTCTAATCATTGTAGGGTAGGACCTCTCATTCGAAGAATTATCTAGTCTTAGTTATATGTAATGGTATTTGCGAGCTAGTTAGGTAAAGGTAGCAGGGATTTCTTATGCAGCTGATGGTGGAGAGTAGGTCGGAGAGTTACCCAATGGTAAGCCTAGGATGAGATTAGTGCAACGAGAAGTAGTAGGGAAAGGGACTTGGTGAAGTAAAGGCAGTCCTTAAGGAAAGTTCGGATAGATGTGGAAGGTAGTATGGGCCCGTACTACTGAAAGTAAAGGATCCATAGTCCATAGTCAAGTCAAGGAGGGTTGAGATAGAACCATGGAACTTGTAGAGTGTGTGAGACCTCTCGAGATTATATATGAACCTGATGATTCTGTGTTTTGTTTTAGAATGGTGGTGACACGTCACGGAGCAGGGGGTTTAAGGTCTGGATCAGGTTCAGGTTCAGGTTTGGGTGCGGGTTCCAAGCCGGTTAATGATGGATTACGCGATTTCATTGTGTCTGAGATTACGAGAGGCATCCTTGAGGCGACCCCAGTGATTTTCGGGTTAATCAAGGAAAGGATCATTGAGCTGATGGAGGATTGCCTCAGGGCATTCCGGAGTGACATGGCATCTAGCCAGACATGGACGCGCACACTCTCCTTCAAGGACTTCAGGGGATGTGGTGCGTCATACTTTCACGGGGTGAAGGACCAAATTGTGGCCAGGAGATGGATTGTAGACATCGAGTCTGCACAGTTGACGAGATTTTGCCCTAAGGGGTCGAAGGTCCGGTATGCTGCAGGATGTTTGAGAGACAGAGCTAGAGACTGGTGGGAGGCAGTCTATGATTCATTGGGAGCCCCAACCATTGAGGATATTGTTGGGTTTTGAGCATTCTAACACTCCTAAGGTGTACATGAAACTCTAGAAACCTTGGATCTATGTTTAACTATGATACATGCAAAATTGATTTTCCAGTGTTCATAACCTATCTAGCATACATGGGGAACTTTTAAACATAAAAGTTAGTAAGAAAGGCATACCTTTTAGCTGCTTGGATTCCTTGAAAACCTTGTGAGCCTAGTACCTCAAGTGTGATGCCTCAAATGTATCACACAACATCAAATACACTTGGAATAACCTTGAGAGAAATAGAACACTTCTAAAATCGGCTATGCCCTCTTATTCTCCCTCTAGTGCCGATTTTGGTCTGTAACATGTTGCTTATATAGTGTGTCATAATTAGGGTTACACCATGTAAACCCTAATTGACATGACTCTTCATTTCTTGGATCCATGGGTTCAAAAACACCATGGAGCATCCTATGGGTTTTAGCTCAACTTGATAATCCATGGAGCATTAGCCCACTATACAAGTATGGGTGATTTAATCAATCAACCCATATATTTAATTAGTCTTCTTTTGATCACTGAATTAATTTCAAATTAATTCTTTGTTTCTAGGATATGAGATCGAAGTAAAAGGTTATCGACTGTGGTGTAAATAAGAAGGACGAACTCCTAAATTTATCATTAGCAGAGATGTGACCTTTGATGAATCTGTCATGGGTAGCCAGGGAGGAGGTGATTCAAGTCAAGCAGGGAACAAAGACCAGGGTGCTATCCAGAAGGTGGAGTTTACAATTCAAACTCCAGATAGAGTTGTGATAAGTGACAAAGAGCAAGGTGGCAGTAAACAACCTGGACAAGGTGAAACCCAAGAGCAACCCATGGGATCTTCGTCCAATGGTGCTGATGTCGGGAAGGATGATATGTTTGAATCTATAGCAAAGAAAAGATCAAAGAGGGTCATTTGACAACCTGATAGATATGTGGGATGTGTGAATTTAGGTGAACATGACTCCATTGCTTTTTTTTTTAGCAACTGGAGAAGACATTGACACCGAGGAGCCTTAATCATATAAAGAGGCTGTAGCGAGTAAATATGGAAATGAGTGGTTGATGGCCATGAATGAAGAAATGAAATCTTTAGAGAAGAATGAAACATGGGATCTTGTTCCATTACCAAAGGGAGCAAATCCAGTGGGATGCAAATGGATATTTAAGAAAAAGGAAGGAATACCATGAGTTGAACCAGCTAGGTTCAAGGTTGGTGGCGAAAGGGTTTTCTCAAAAAGAAGGAATTGATTATCATGAGGTGTTCTCACCGGTCGTGAAGCACAAAATAATTTGGGTTCTTTTGGCCATGGTGAGTGCATTGGATATGGAGCTTGAACAACTTGATGTGAAAACTGCATTTCTTCATGGGAAGTTAGAAGAGAAAATTTATATGTCCCTGCCAAAAGGGTTCCTTGATTCTATGAAGGGTCATGTAAGTTTGCTGAAGAAATCCATGTATGGGTTGAAGTAGTCTCCAAGACAATGGTATAAGAGATATGATTCATTCATGATCTCGAATGGCTACACTCGGAACCAGTTTGACAATTGTGTTTGCTCAAAGGAATTGTCACCAGATTCCTACATATATCTATTTCTATATTGAAACATCCCAAAAATCGTGACCAAAATTTTCATTTTTTAATTATTAAATAAGCCATAGTTATTAAAATCATTCCATCCAAAAAAACATAAGTCATAGTATTAAATCATAGTATCATATCAAAATATCATATTGAACATCCCAGGCTAAACATCGTGGTGTGTGTAATGCGGTCATCCCGAGCTTTTCCCTTTGCTACTAGAAGTACTTGAAACCAAAATTGAAAACTGTAAGCACGAAGCTTAGTGAATTTCCCCCAAACTACCACATACCTTACACATAATCAATCTACTAGGAGATACGGGCCCTACACACACTCGACTAACTAGGAGATACGGGCCTCGCCCATACTTTGCTAACTATGAGATACGGGCCTCGCCCACACTCAATTATCTATGAGATACGTGCCTCGCCCACACTCAGCTATCTATGAGTTACAGGCCTCACGCACCCTGAGCTAATAATGAGATATGGACATCACCCATACTCAGCTAATAATGAGATACGAGTCTTGCCCACACTCAGCTAACTAAGCATACATACAAGTATCACACATACAACAAGTATAACCAAAATCTACCAATCCATTCCATATTCATACTCAACAATGCTATGATACGCGCCCTGCCCACATCTAGCTACTAATCAATACACATAACATATATGGACCGACATTGGTGCCTTCAACCCGTTCAATCCAAGAGGAAACTTGTGACATCCCCAAAATCTCGGCCAGAAAAGACCGATTTTCATTTATGCTTTTAAATAATTTCAGAGTCAATCCTTTTGATTTGAAAGAGTTGCGGAATTTGTTCCCAAAAACAAAACATGATAAAACAATGTTTACCAAAGCATTTCATAAAAGAAATGTATTTTCATTATATAATCAAAACTCGGGGTGTCATGTTCTGATATAGACCAATAAGCATAAACGAGAACATTACAAGTCATTCAACATATATATACATATACAGACTTGTAAACAAAACAACTTGATGGCTCATCCATCTTATGTCCTTGCGCCACTTCCTGTAATACAAATAAAACTGAGTGGGTCAGGCTTGGGAGCCTGGTGAGCATATAGGGTTTTCAACCCACAATAAATAATTATATTTAATTTCCACCAACCAACAATAACCCAATTACCCATTCCCGTTATTCTCACTTTATGTCCCTAAAACAACTAACATAAGGGACCTAGTCTAAGAATATTTCATCGGGGCGACAACACATGCTTCGGGGGTTCCTCAGCAATACAAGTCAAATAAGGCAACCATGAGGGGGATGGAGTACAGCGAATGAACACCCAAGTTCATTAACACCTACAGGTGGCGAACCTGCTAATGTTTCCACAAGACTATCTAGAAAAGTCCGTGGTCGTCATCTAAACTCCGCTAGATGACTAAATCAAACAACAACGAGGCCTCTCATCTGTTTATTACACACCAACTATCTACCCATGTTCTAACCAACATATTAGTAGATAAAAATATACATTTTTATACATAGTTTAAAAACCTGTATAGCATGCTTTAATCAATACATATTCCACATAACAGATGAGGCACACACACACACATAACACGTATTTCATAGAGAAATAATCAGATCTATAAGATAGAAGAAAGTGAATACACATTCACACATATAAACAACAATATACTTAATACACTCAAACCATACTTGTATTATTATCGTGTTTATGAAAGGTAGTATACACTCACTTGATCAGAAGATGATCGGACAACACTACGGCTTGCAGAAGTAGTAATTCTCAGCAGATCTGGAAGATCTCTACAAAAATCGAACTTCTCGCGGGCAGAGCTTCGGCTCGGGAACCGCACTTCTCGGGATCTTCGGGATCTCGGGACTTGCTTCGGGGCTCGAGAATAATACCGGGGCTTTGGGGTATTTCTGGCACGCAAATCGATGCAAAACGGGAGAGAGAAGAGAGAAAATAGCAAAAGAACTCGGCTGCCCTTGCATCCTATTTATAGGAGGCTGGAGCCTCGGAGTACGTGGGGCGTACTGCTCCGAAATCGTCACTGCTTACGTATCCGAAGTGCTCGAGTGCGACAGTCGACATCCCTCGGTGTACGCGGGGCATAGCTCGGATCAGATCGGTGACTCCTTCGGATAATCATCCGAATTAAAGATTAAATTTAAATACAAAATATTTAATAAACTTCGGAAATTCATATCTTCTTCATACGAACTCCGTTTTCGACGTTCTTTATATCCACGCGTAGGTGAGACTACGCTCTACAACTTTCATTTAGACTCCGTCGGCTAACTTTAACTTTATTTTTATCATTTATTTTTAATAGGCCGGGACAGAAAACTTCGTTATAAATTCATAACTTCTTCGTTTGACGTCCGTTCTCGCCTAACTTTTTATCGCTTCGATACCAAAAACGAGACCTTCGATCCTCGTTTAGATTGCTTCGGCTGAAAACCGCTCGATCTCAAATCGAGTATTTCAGGCTGCATACCGCTAAGCCGAAACTTCGATAAATCATAACTTCCTCATACGAAGTCAGATTTGGGCGTTCTATATATATATTCGGAAACCTCGATTCGACTACTACAACATTATCCAAAGATATCAAGTTTATTTTACACTTAAATTTTGACGCTTATTTTTATTCTTAATTAATCAAACCACATAATTAAGCAATTAAGCACAAAACACATAATACTCAAATAATAAAATCTTATTATTTCAAAACGGGTTACAAAGGTTAACCTAGACCATTACATTGCTAAAAATGGCAAGCCCGGAAACACAGGCGTTACAAAACTCACCGCAAATGTCGAATGATAACTAAAATGTCTCTGTCCCATAATCAACTCTACGCACTCCCTGAATCAAAACAACCTTTAGATACCATTCTTAGTCATACCCCTTAAGTGTCAACTCTGGTCAAGTCAAAGTCAAAGTCAAGTCAAATTCAATGCTCTTAGTTGACTCAACTAGTCAAGTTTCCCATTCAACTCGCCGAGTTCCCATAAATCACAGTAACGTGAAATCGCTATCCAACTCGTCGGGTTTTCCTCTAACTCGCCGAGTTCCTCCTTCTCAACAGGAACGAAACTTTCCTAGTTTAACTCGTTGAATTCCCTTGTGGACTCGTCAAGTTACCTTAACAGAATCGGGAACATTCCAAACCAACTCACCGAGTTCCCTTATGGACTCCTCGATTTTATCAGTCTGTCAACCCTTCTTATTGCATTAAGCCCTTATTCTTCAAATCCAATTCTCATATTCTAGATCTAGACTGGAAATGCCTCTAGAAGGGTAAAGTCTCCAACTTTACCCATAAATACCCTTCCTAATGAGATTAAGCTCAAACCGTAACCCAAAAGGCCAAAGTCTTCATCCAAAGACCATCAAAACTACAAGATAGACCATGAGGTTATAGATCTAGACTTTAGGGACTAAATGATCATGTAAAGTCTTTAACTTTATCTACATGCATGGCCCTAGAAGCTTCGAAAGACCAAAATGATGGTCTAAATGTTGCATGGGACTTCCATGGCCGTAAAGTTGGCACCTTTATGCCATCAAAACCCCTTAAGGCCCTAGATCTGAAGTGTTCTCCACTTGGGACGTCCAAATCCCAAGAATCATATCATTTGGACCAAAATAAGCAAGGAACTTCAAAAACGGAGATCTAAATGACCACAAAGCAAGGTTTAAGCTTTATACCAGCAAAATGTCATGGTTGAAGCAAGGGTTCTGGATCTACAAACTCCTTCTTGTGTCTTTAAGCTCTTCCTTCTTCCAATAGGTTAAAATACACACTAACACTTAATATAGCTCACAAACACTCAAATGGATTTAGGGTTTTCGAGATTTGGGTTTAGGACTTGGAGGCTGGAAATGGGGCTAACATGAAAGGTTTAAGACGTTTAAATAGGGTGCAAACCCCGAAAATTGGGGTTTCATTCCTTCCGGCCTACTCGTCGCGTAGCACCCGGTTGCTGGTACGTATTTTCATTTAAGTAATTGTAACATTTTGGCCTGGGACTCGGCGAGTTGAAGGTCCAACTCGACGAGCAGAATCGACTTTGGACGCAGGATTTTAGTGACCTACTCGGCGAGTCGGAAAACTGACTCGACGAGTTGGCGCTGTTTGGACAAAACCTTAAATCCGAGGGATTGCACCCTATTTAAACGTCTTATGCAGCCCCCCATCGTCCCTTATGCTCCCAGAACACCTCATACTGAAACCCTAATCGTTTTGTGAGATCTGAGGCTCCTTTTTGGTGATTTTGATAGTTGGTGATCACAAGAAAGAAGGAAAAGCTTGATAAGCCAAGAGGAAACCAGAGGATTTCGAGTTTGTGTAGCATCTACAGTTACTTAGAGGTATAAAGCTTATACCTTGTTGATTCATGTTCTACACCCATTTTTGGGGTGAATTAGGGCTTTTAGGGACCATCTTTGGTGACCAATCATGAGTGCAAGCATGGTTGAGGGTTAAGACTCCAGATCTAGGGTCCTTAGGGGAATAGATGGCTTAAACTGGCCAATCTTGTAGCCTTAGAGAGCCGCATGCACTTTTAGACCTCATTTTTGGGTCCATTAGGCTTATACTCCCATGCATGCACGTAAAGTTCATAACTTTACATGCTAGATGGATCTTAGAAGCCCAAATCTGTCTTTTGGATGAGTATTGTGCATCAGAAATCGAGATATAAGACTTGGATAACGCCGACTCGTCGAGTTGTTCTTGGAACTCGGCGAGTCCAGGGCTCGAGTCCCCCATCTGTTGAGGTTCAAAGGAGCCCTGTTGAGTGTTAGAATGGTCTTAGAGGGGTCCAGGGGAGTGACTCGACATATTAGGCTTAGCCATGGACCTAGGAATCATAGGACTCGGCGAGTGTATGAGCAGACTCGGCGAGTCCAAGGCAATCTCCCAACCCCTTTGAAGGCAGACTCGACGAGTTGTTCATACAACTCGGCGAGTCACGGACTTGACATGTTCATAGGATGAAGGTGAACTGGACGAGTTGTTCATACAACTCGGCGAGCCGGATGAAGGTTCATTCGATGATATTATAGAAGGAGAACTCGTCAAGTCTTTGCTAAACTCGACGAGTAGAGTTGGGAGGAAGTCAGATGAAAGAATAGGGACTCGGCAAGTTGGCGGCCTAACTTGGCGAGTCAGGTCAATTGGAAGTTGACTTTGACCAGGATATTGACTTTGGGCAGGGGTAAAATAGTCATTTTTACCCTAATAGTAGTTATCAACTTTTGACTAAGTGTCTTTATGGGAATATAGTCGAAGAACTGCCGGAGCAGCAGACAGAGACTTCTCACCCGGATTGACAACGTTCATTCATACGAGGCGAGTTACCTTCCAGTAGCGGTGGGTCTACGGCCATAATGTCAGATGATTGTCTTTGTGATATCATCTAGGTTTGCTACTACCTGATATGTTATATGCTGGCATGATATGTTATATGTGATATTAGTAGAGTTCCGTTGTTAGGACAGAAGGGTAGGTCAGACACCCCAGGTATGTCTGACAGTATGTTATGATATGTTTATATGTTGGCATGATATGTTATATGTGTTAGTGGTAGTAGGAGGGGAATAGCCCCCGAAGTTCGGTTATTAGGACCGATGGGTAGGTCAGCACCCAAGAACGGCTTGACACGGGTAGGTCAGCATCCTAGAATGGCTTGACACGGGTAGGTCGGCACCCCAGAATGGCCGTACCAGGTAGGGCGGGCACCCCAGAATTGCCCGACAGTATGTATTCTATGTGATTGTATGGTATGTGATACGATGATGGAACTCACTAAGCTTCATGCTTACAGTTTTTAGTTTTGTTTCAAGTACCTCTTTAGCGAAGGGGAAGGAGCCGGCACGTTAGCTGCACATCATACACACATTGGGTTCCGCATTATGAGATTTCTTGGGATTGTAGCTGCACAACAGTAGTTGCGCTAGGAGGTCAATCTTTAATGGTGTGATAACTGTTGTTATACGAAAATTCTGCTAACGGAAGATACGTATCGCAACTACCGCCAAAATCCAATACACATGCGTGCAACATATCCTCGAGAGTCTGGATCGTCCTTTCACTCTGCCCATAAGTCTGAGGGTGAAAAGTTGTGCTGAAGTGAAGACGAATACCCATATCGTCATGAAACCGCTTCCAAAACGTGGAAGTGAAGCGAACATCTCGATCTAACATAACAGACACCGGTACTCCATGACGTTCCACCACCTTGCATACATAGATCTCGACCAGCTTTTCATTCGATATGCTTTCCTGGATTGGGATAAAATGAGCACTCTCGGTCAACCGATCCATAATGACCCAAATCGAACCCACTCCACGTGCAGGGTCAACAACCCATGGCTGTCATAATTGAATGAGGCCACCTGGCCTATGATCCACTCACACTTCTGGCGCTCCTCCTTCATTCCCTCGACCCACGCCTCCCGAATCCGTTTCAGCAACGGAGTAATCACTGTCATCCTCAGGAATATGTCTTGGATCAGAGCCACAACCACCTTGTGGCTAAGAGCATCGGCCACCACATTGGCCTTCACCGGGTGATAAAGGATCTCACAATCGTAATCCTTTACCACGTCCAACCAGCGACGCTGCCTCATGTTTAGATTCGGCAGATCCATCAGGTACCTCAAGCTCTTGTGGTCCTTGTAAATGGTACAACAAACCCCATAAAGGCAGTGTTGCCAAATATTGAGGACAAAAACCACAGCCCCCCAGCTCTAGATCATGCGTCAGATAGTTTGCCTCATGAGGCTTCAACTGCCTCGATGAGTACGCAATCACGCTACCCCGCTGCATCAGCACTGCACCCATTCTTGTGATTGAAGCGTCATAGTAAACCATGAAATCGTCGACACCCTCCAGCAAGGTCAAAATCAGTGCCTCACACAACCGCTGTCTAAGAGTCTCGAAAGCTGCGTGCTGCTCAGGCTCCCAGCGGAGTGTCACCGACTTCTTGGTCAGTCGGGTCAATGGAACAACAATCTTGGAGAAATCCTGGATTAATCTTCGATAATAATCCCACAGAGCAAGAAAACTCTGAATCTCAGATGGAGACCTCAGAACCTCCCACTGCATCATGGCCTCTACCTTGGTCAAATCGACCAGAATACCATTCTGGTTGACAAGGTTCCCCAGAAACTACACCCCGTGCTACCAGAACTCGCACTTGGAGAACTTTGTGAAAAGTCTCTTCATCCTCAGTGTCTCCACCACCTCCCTCATGTGCTCCTCGTTCTGCTCCTGAGTCTTGGAGCAAACCAAGATATCATCGATGAAGACTATCACATACCGATCAAACATTAGTCTGCACACGCGGTTCATGAGATCCATGAATGTGGAAAGAGCATTGGTGAGCCCAAATTACATCACCATAAACTCATAATGACCATAGAAAGTCTGAAAGGTTGTCTTCTGCACATCGTCGTCCCTAAGTCACATCTGGTGATAACTCGATCACAGATCAATCTTGGAGAACCAAGATGAACCTAAATCTGATCAAATAAATCGTCAATCCTTGGGAGGGGATAACGGTTCTTCACCGTTACCTTATTCAGCTCCCAATAATCTATACACATCCGATGCGACCCGTCCTTCTTCTTCATAAACAGGATCGTGGCTCTCCATGGTGAACTGCTCGGCCTGATGAATCCCTTATCTAACAGCTCATGCAGCTGTGTAGACGACTCCTACATCTCGGGAGGAGCCAACCGATATGGTGCCTTGGCTATTGGAGCCGCACCAGGAACTAGGTCGATCTTGAACTCTACCTGCCTCTCTGAAGGTATCCCATGCAAATCCTCTGGGAACATGTCTGGGTACTCCCGTATGATCGATACATCTTGCACGGTCACCTTACCCTTATCCCGATATCCATAACATAGGCGACGTACCTTGTGCAACCTTGTTGAAGGTAGCTTCTTGCCCTTGCTGCCGAACACAAGGTCAGTCCACATTGCGGCCCCTCGCCCTAAATCACTAACCCTCCCCCACTTGGGGTCTGAACTCGCACTAGTTGTTGCTCGCAGTCGATCGCTGCCCCATTGGGGCTCAACTAGTCCATACCCACGATAACCTTATTCACTCACAGGGGAATGGGGACTAAATCCACAGAAAATTGATCATCAAACAACTACAGTGTACATCCCCGATGAACCCTCACGAGCCGAACGATCCTATCATCCACAATCTCCACATCAAAGGTAAAATCTAGCTCCCCCAGAGCTCCAACAAATCGCTTGCTAAGCGCGAGCGATACAAAAGACCGGGTAGCTCCCGAATCGAATAATACCATAGGAGATATGTCGTTCACTAAGAACGATCCTATAATAAGATACGTAAGCATAAGTAATAATCAATATAAATAAAGAGATAAGGTGAAGATACATACCCGTCACAACATCGGGAGTTGCACGTGCCTCCTTTGCTGTCAGCTAGAAGGGTTTGCTCTTTGCCACAAGCGCCTCCGTCTAGCCCTGATGGCCATTCGTAATCCTCAATGTAGCAGGAGCGGGTGCCGTCACCTGTCCTGCTGCTGCTAAACTCGGGCACTGGGACCTCTTGTGTCCCCTCTGATTGCACTGGAAACAATTCAGATCAGATAATGTGGTAGTGGTGGTGGTAGTAGTACAATCCCTGCTAACATGTCCAGTTCATCCGCACTTAAAGCAGCCCGAACTACCCGCCCTGCGCGTCCCCTCGTGCGTCCTCCCACACTAGCCGCAATGGTCTCGGCCCTTCCCTCAGGAATCTACCTTGGGCTTCTTGCCCGAGCCCTCCATGCCAAACACCAAATCTGGCATCCTCTTCCTCTCCATCTCTAAATCAATCTCCTTCTCTCGAGCCCTCGATATCATATCCTCCTGTGTCTTGCAGCTGGATCGGCTCATAGACTGCCGAATGTCGCTCCTCAGCATCTCATGGTACCGGGCCTTTTTCATCTCCTCGACTACCACATACTGTGGAACGAGAAAGGACCTATCCCTGAACATAGCGGTGATCTCTGTCACCGTCTTAGTCGTCTGCTGTAGATCCTGGAACTCCCATGCAAGCTGCTGCACCTCGATCACAGGTGTGAACTCGGCCCTAAAACTGGTTGAGAAGTCACTACTGGTCATAGTATCAAGGTCATCATCACCAACCGCATGCCCAACCTCCTCGCACCAGTCGCGTGCCTAATCCTTCAGGAGAAAGGAAGCAAGTCGGACCTTGTCCCCCTCAGGACATCTGCTGGTGCGAAAGGCATTGGCAACATCTGCCAACCACCCGCTGCTAGCAATGGGGTCCCTAGCCCCATGGTATCTGGAACCCCATAAGCTCGGAACTCTCTTAATGTCATCATGCGTGCCCCCAGCATGGCCGCCATCTGTGACAACCCGAAATTTCTTCTGTTCGAAATGTTAAAAGTAAATCAATTCGGAATTTATTTCTGCTTTTGATTAATATTATTTTGGGTCTAATTATACATGTTAAGCTCAGTACAATCAAATTTTGGGTCCAAGAACGCGTTTTCTAAGCCAAAGCATAGCATCCGGGCCAAACACCCCTTCGAGAGGAGTGTACGGCCGCAAACTCGGGTTTACGGCCGTCACCCCCACCTCACCCCATGGCCGAAAACTCCCTCCTATATATGGAGTGATTGGCTTTCATTTATCACTTTACTCACTTCAAAGACTTCCTCTCTCTACTCTCTCTCTCTACATTCGTCGATTTTTCTCAAAAAATCCTCAAGAATGTAAGTGATTCTTCACCTTGATTGTGTTTCAATCACTTATCTAGTGATGAATTCATGTTTCATCTCATTTAATCTCATCTTTGTCTAGATCTTCTCTCTCACCAAGAACACCAAGAACACACACTAGTTCTTGGTGGCTAAAAATCCTCTACAAGCTTCCTAATAGTAAGTAATTACTTCCTATGCTTGATATTTATCTGAAACCTTTGATTTTCACCTAGAAATCGAACCAAGAAGCATGAACACGGAGGGTTTACGGCCGTACACACCTCATGGACCGTAAACCCTAGTATTTGGTCAAATATTAACCTTAAACACTCCTGTTAGCTATCCACGGGACATAAAACACTTCTGGGAGGCTAGAAAGGACCTTAAAACACTGCAAATCGCACCTTTCATCGAGTGTTTACGGCCGCAAACTCATGGGCCGTATACCCATTGGGCCGTAAACCCGTGGACCGCAAACACTTGTGTCACACCCCGAAACCCAAGGCGGAAACGTTTCCGGGGCGGACTCCACGTTGAGTATCAAATCCAATGTACATAGTAAGAGAAGTAAACAACCATTACATTACATATAAAGATTTTACATTTGTTTTAAAGTAAAAAGTTTTACAAGTGTGATATATATATGTATATATATAGACAAAAGTAAAACGTGTCTTCTACGCAATCCATCTTCGCCAAAAAGAATCATCGGGTACCTGTCTAATGCGGACCTGAGAATACAAGCAGTTTAAAAATCAACATAAAGCTGGTGAGTTCATAAGCGGTTTTGTTTTCTGAAAATGTACAAGTTCCCTTTCGGTTTCTGAAAAAGTTACGCACCAAGAAAATCCCATATTTTCTTAAAAGTTGGTTACTAATCCGAAATGTAATGTAAAAGATGTACACTGAAAACGTGGTTACTCTTGTGAATTGTAAGGTTTAGTTATCTGGTTTGTTACTCGAATCTGGTTATGTACAAATGTTACCCCGGGAAAATCCCATATTTTCCTTGTGAAATGTATTAGTTTTAACACGTATATAAAACTAATCTATACAAGTAAACTAGTTACTTTATTCATTATTACTATCAAGTAAGTCTCTGTTATCCAAATTGCGAGTTCCATAACCATACGATAGACTAGATATGGCAATAAGTAGTCCACATCACCTTATGACGTTCGTCACCCTTGAACCTTTTGGTTCGGCTGTAGCTAGCAGCCAGGTGTGGGGTAGTCTGTCCCGTATAGATCTATACACTCAAGTTACGTTCCCTATCTAAGAGATTCTGGTTACGGGTGTGGTCCTCCACTCGCGTATCTTTGTGGAGTGTTCTCCGAGGATGTGTCTCCAATTTATAGGAATAACAAATTTACTAGTAATAATACAGAAAGATACTGTTACAAACAATGATCCTCTACTCGCGTATCTCTGTGAAGTGTTACTGAGGACAAAACAGTATACTAAGTTTCATGTTCAAAGATCAAATGTTATGCTTTTAACTGATAAAATGTGGAAAAACATTTGTGAAAATATAAAATACAACATTTTATAAAGTTTTTCACAAATACTACGGTAATGTATTCTGCAAGTTCAAATGATTATCTGTTACGATTGTCAACGTTAAAAGCATATGAAAAATGAAACACAACACATGTAAAACAAGTTTTTGAGTACAAGTATTCCTTGTACTTTGCTTGTATTCCCCCTGAAAACAGTGAAAAACATTGAAAAAGGGTAGGGGTATGAACTCACCAGGCGAGAAAACGTGACAGTTTGAATGCTAAACGTTAGTTCGGGGCTTGATAACACACGAGGTTCCTATGTAATATGGAATGATACACAAATGTATCTAATTAGACTTCAAACCACTAATTAGATAATAGTAAACACTTCTAGACGTGAAAACACTTCAATCCAAGTGTTTAGAGTGACCCGAGTAGCATCTATGGACGAGTATGGTTTGGATATGGAGTTTACTCCCCAAGAGTAAACTCCTTTGGGAGTTTATGGTCCAAATGACCCATTCCCCATGAGTTTATGGCCATAAACTCATGGTGGGATGTTCTTGGTTGCTAAATGGCCTTATAACACTTGTGGGTTGATGCTAGACTTGGTTTCAAGGATTTTGAATGAGATTTGAACACGCTAAGGACCATTTGAGGAGTTTACGGCAGTAAACTATGATTTTACGGCTGTAAACTCTTGTGTGACATGTTTCAATGTGTTTTGGTGGTCTTAGGTCAATTACAATGCACAAAGGAAGGTTCTAGGGTTGATTATATGGCTTTGGAAGTGTTTGGGACTTGAATTGACCTTGGAAAAGTAGTTTACGGTCTATGAAGATGTTCTTGGGACTTTACTACCTTAAAAACATGAGTTTACAACCGTAAACTCATGTTTGTCCATGATTCATGGGTTTTAGTGGTTGAAGGTTAAGCATACAAGGTTCTAGGTTCAATTCCAAGCCATACAAGGTGTTAAAGGCACTTTAACACCCAATTGAAGAGTTTATGGTCTAAGGAGATGAGTTTACGGTATAAGAATGTTCTTGGTCCGTAAACTCTAGTTTTTTCCATTTGTGCATGTTTTGGTGCATTTCTTGAAGGGTTACAAGGTTCTATGCACTCATGGAAGTTCATTGGAGGTGTTTAGGAGCAAACTAACACCCTAAAAGGTGTTTAAGGTCTATGAATGAGGGTTTACGGTCCAAGCATGTTCTTGGACTGTAAACTCATGTCCATGCATCAAATGGTGCGATTTTGGGGTCCTAAGCTCATGCATGCAAGTCCAAAGGTCTTAACTAAGCACTAGAAGTGGTTTGGAGGGGTTTTGGGGCTTCAAAACCCTCTTTAGAGGAGTTCATGGTTTTGGGAGGGTCCCCAAACCGTAAACACATGTTCATAGGTGTTTTTGAGTGATTCAAACATAGATTTTCATGTCAATCAAGTTAGATAACAAGTTAGGGTAGATTGCTTACCGAATTGAGGCTTGAAAGGGGGGGTTTTTGGACCAATTTCGAGTTCTAGAGAGAGAGTAGTGAGAGAAAGTTGTGAGATGGGCAAAAGTCTTCAAAAGTTGTCCACTCAACCTTTATATAGTGGTTGGGTTTGAGATCCGGTGGAATTCTACCCGATACTGACGTTATACGATGCTTTTGGTCACACCTGATAAAGTTGCCATAATTATGACTTAAATGAAACTAAATATTTTCTAAATGAAAATAGAAAATATTTTAATGTTTTAAAAATGTAATCCCGACACTTTTAAAACCTAAATAGAAGTCGAAATAAATTAATTTAAAACAAAGCTAACGGAAAAATTGGAACGTAACGGCTTAATTTACAGAAACGGGTTACAATAACGGAATGAACTTCGGGTTGTCACAACTTGGGCCGCAAACTCTTGGGACGAAAACCCCCATTGGGCCGCAAACCCATGACCGTACACCCCTTTTTTGTGACCGCAAACTCCGCCTCTTCAATCATATGTGATTCTAACACTTAGTTCCAAGTGTTTCCTATTCCCTAAGGTGGTTTCCTTCCATATTATTACATGTAAAGTCGTTAACTTAATTGGGAGACACGTCCTTGGGCATAAGGGATGTTTTCTATACTTAATTGCATAGTTTTTCCGAACATTTCGCGAACTTAACATTACAATCAAATTATAATGGGTATAGTTTGAGGATTTCATTTCCAGCTTTACAAATACGAACTACTTACACAGTTGATTACATAAACTACGACAAAATTAGTTTATAACTCATTACTACAAGAGTACAACAGTAAATAACTATTTTAGTATAATTATTTTTACTCTACAATACATACATCGGTTTTACATACGAAAGAACAATACGCTTACATATTATTACATGTAAAGTCGTTAACTTAATTGGGAGACACGTCCTTGGGCGCTTACAACATTAACTAAGTGGAGGACTACCCTTATGAACCAGAATTTCATGGAGGGAAAGCGTGGCTTTTGTGTATAGATCTATACGGGACTGACTATCCCATACCTGGCTGCTAGCTACAGTAGGACTGGAAGGTCTACGGGTGACAAATGTCATAAATGATGTCGGCGTCCGTTTCACGTCGTATCAAGTTTAAGTATGGTCATATAACTCGCCAATCGTACGACATAATTACGTAATAATATGCTCTTGAACTATTGCTTTAATAACATAAGTGTGATATTTATGCATTACTGTTTCGGAACCATTAAAGCAAAAAAACACGTATACCAAGGAAAATAATGGATTTTCCCAGACAAACAGAACATAATTTACATACTGGTGGTAGCCAGGGTTTTCAAACAGAGTACATTTCACATACTGGTGGTAGCCAGGGTTTCGATACGAACGATACTTTACATATAATGAAAATTTAACATTTATACAAATTCAGTGACTAGTTTTCGTTATAAAAACATGCTTATGAACTCACCATCTTTATGCTGATACGTTTTCAAAACCGTTTGTATTCTCAGGACCACAATAGACAGGTACCCTTGTCGGCTTTTGGAGAAGATAGAGCATTTTGGAGTCACGTCTTTTACTTTGGTCATATATTGATGTATACAAACTATGTTTTTCAAACAAATGTAAATATTCATATGTAATATAATGGTTGTGTTTACTTTGATTACTATGATGCAATTGTTGTACTACTACGCATGACGTCATCCACCCCCGGACGTTTCCGCCATTTGTCTTACGGTTCGGGGGTGTGACACCATCTCAGTGAAGAATGCACCCAGTCTCTCATCCAAAATCTCCAAAATGCCCTCCTTGACCGTACCAAAGATCACATGAGTCTTGTCAATGATATTGTGCGTGATCTTAGATGAGATGAAATCCCTCATCTGGTCATCGCATTGATCTCTCGCCTGCGCCAAAGCTGCCAACTGGCCTAGTACGTAGCGTCACCATACTGAAAATACACCATAACAATCATCAAAATACTCACCATAACTCGAGTGATCATACATGCTACAAGTTCCATAGTCTCATCTCAGCCCTCCTTGACTTGAGTACGAATCCTCTGCTTTCAGTAGTACAGGCCCATACAAGCTTCCACATCTATCCGTACTTTCCTCAAGAAGTGCCTTAACTCCAAAAAGTCCCTTTCACTACTACTGCTCTCAGTGCTAATCTCACCCTAGGATTGCCCTAGGGTAATCTCCGTCCCAATCTCCGCCATCAGCTGCATAAGAAATCCCTGCTACCTTTCCCTAACTAGCTTGCGAATACCCTTACATATTACTAAGACTATATAATTCTTCGAATGAGAGGTCTCTCCCTACAACGGTTGGACTCAAACAAGAGTTGCGAAATTAGGTTAAACCTAACCTTATGAAATTATTTAGTCCTCATAATATGTAACATAACGTATTCGTTCACTAGATAGTTAAAGGTAGCTAGAAATCCTAAAAGCACAAAGCAAGCGACATTCGAGCATTGAGTAATCACAATCAAGCATATCCTAATCAGGCCATCATATCACTAACTAATCAATACAAGCATGCACTTTAACAAGCTCATCCAACCGGCATACAAGGCATCCTTCCTAGATCCTTAGCCTTAATCTAGCATGCAGTTCTCATAATCATATCATATCATAACGAACATGTATAGGTAATTTGGGAGAACTTACTTGAGCTCGGCTGATTGCATGCAACACATCCTTTTCTCTTTTCAAAATCCTTTTTAAAAAATGGTTTTCTTTTGAAATTATTTCTATAGAAAGTCCTCAGTTTGAGTTCAGACTCACCCTAGAGTGTGCCCGAATCCCTACAAACCAAGGCTCTGATACAAACTTGAAACATCCCAAAAACCATGACCAAAAATTTCATTTTTTAATTATTAAATAAACCATAATTATTAAAATCGTTCCATCCAAAAGAACATAAGTCATAGTATCAAATCAGAGTATCATATTAAAATATTAGAGTGAACATCCCAGGCTAAACATCGTGGTGAGTGCAATGCAGTCATCCCGAGCTCTTCGCTTTGCTACCGGAAGTACCTAAAACCAAAACTGAAAAATCATAAGCACGAAGCTTAGTAAAGTTCCCCCAAACTACCACATACCATACACATAATCATGCTACCAGGAAATACGGGCCCCGCCCACACTCAAGGAGATATGGGCCATGCCCACACTTAACTAACTAGGGGATACGGGCCTCGCCCACACTCTGCTAACTATGAGATACATGCCTCACCCACACTCAACTATCTATGAGATGCGGGCCTCAGCCACACTCATCTATCTATGAGATACAGGCCTCGCCCACACTCAACTAGTAATGAGTTACGGGTCTTGCCCATACTCAGCTAATAATGAGATACGGGCCTTGCCCACACTCATCTAACTAAGCACACATACAAGTATCACACAGACAACAAGTATAACAAAAATCTACCAATCCATTCCATATTCATACTCAATGCTAAAATACGGGCCCTGCCCACACTTAGCTACTAATCAGTAGACATAACATATACGGGCCGATATTGGTGCCTTTGACCCGTTCAATCCAAGAGGAAACTCACCTCAAATGTTGAATGATAACTGAAATTTCTCTATCCTAGAATCAGCTCTACACACTCCCTGAATCAAAACAACCCTTAGATACCATTCTTACTCATACCCCTTAAGGGTCAACTCTGGTCAAGTCAAAGTCAAAGTCAAGGTCATGTCAAAGTCAACGCTCCGAGTTGACTCAACTCGTCGAGTTTACCATTCAACTCGCCGAGCTCCCATAAATCACAATATCATGAAATCGCGATCCAACTCGCCGAGTTCCTCCTTCTCAACAGAAACAAGACTTTCCCATATCAACTCATTGAGTTCCCTTGTGGACTCATCGAGTTCCTTCAACAGAATCGAGAACATTCCAAACCAACTCGCTGAGTTCCCTTATGGACTCATCGATTCTATCAGTCTGTCAACCCTTCTTATTGCATAAAGCCCTTATTCTTCAAATCCTAGTCTCATATTCCAGATCTAGACTGTAAATGCCTCTAGAATGGTAAAGTTTCCAACTTTACCCATCAATACCCTTCCTAATGAGATTAAGCTCAAACCTTAGCCCAAAAGGCCAAAGTCTTCATCTAAAGACCATCAAAACTACAAGATAGACCATGAGGTTATATATCTGGACTCTAGGGACTAAATGATCGTGTAAAGTCTTCAACTTTATCCACATGCATGGCCCTAGTAGCTTCAAAAAGACCAAAATGATGGTCTAAATGTTGCGTGGGACTTCCATGGCAATAAAGTTACACCTTTATGCCATGAAAACCCCTTAAGGCCCTAGATCTGAAGTGATCTCCACTTTGGACGTCCAAATCCCAAGAATCATATCATTTGGACCAAAATATGCAAGGAACTTCAAAAATGGAGATCTAAATGACCACAAAGCAAGGTTTAAGCTTTATACCAGAAAAATGTCATGGTTAAAGTAAGGGTTCTGGATCTACAAACTCCTTATTGTGTTTCTAAGATCTTCCTTCTCACAATATCCTCAAATACACACCAAAACACTCAAAAATAGCTCACAAACACTCAAATGGCTTTAAAGTTTTCAAGATTTAGGGTTTGGGACTTAGAGGATGGAAATGAGGCCAACAATAAATGTTTAAGACGTTTAAATAGGGTGAAAACCCCATAAATTAGGGTTTCATCCCTGTCGAAATACTCGTCAAGTTGAGGCCTCCCAACTCGTTGAGTAGGTTACTTAAATTATGCGGACCTTATGAACTCTACTCCACGAGTTTGGGGCTCTCAACTCATTGATTTGCTCTATAAAATGGAAATAAATTGAAGTTAAATACGTACTAGGAACTAGGAATTACATATATGTTGATGATATGATCATTGCAACTACAGTCATGGCTGGAATAAATGACTTGAAGGCGACCCTTAACAACGAGTTTGAGATGAAGGATTTGGTAGATACAAAGATATTAGGAATGGAGATTCAAGGGACAGAAGGTTAGGGATGTTATGTATTTCTCAGCAAAAGTACATTAAGAAAGTTCTGCAGTCCTTCAATTGTGATCAGTCCAATCTAGTTGGAACTCCTTTGGTTACTCACTTTAAACTTGGTCCAAGCACTATACCCACTATTAATTAAGAAAGGAAGTACATGAGCAGGGTTCCATACTCAAGTGTTGTTGGAAGTCTCATGTATGCTATGGTCTGTACCAGACCAGATTTGGCTCGTGCAGTTAATGTGGTTATCAGGTTTATGAGTTATTTAGGGAAGACTTATTGGGAAGCTGTAAAGTGGATCTTGCAATACTTGAAAGGAACGACGAATGTTTGTTTGGTGTATGGAGAAAATACGAAGAGTAACTTGGTGGAATATGCAGAATCTGATTATGGTGGCGACTTGTTGAAGCGCAGGTCATGGATGTGTTACATATTCAGTTTATTCGTATGTGCCATCAGTTGGAAGTCAACATTACAAGATACCGTTGTTTAATCTACAACTGAATTCGAGTACATGTCCACGACGGAAGGAATAAAGGAGGAGACAAGGGATTATTCAGAGTCTTGGTCTAAAGGTGGAGAAGCCCGTCTTATATTGTGAAAGTCAAAGTGCTTTGAGTCTTGAAAAGAACCTTGTGTATCACGATAAGACAAAGCACGTTGATGTCAGGCTAAATTTCATTCGGGATATTCTGGAAGGAGACAAGTTTTCAACACTGAAGATTGATACCAAGGCCAACCCAACAGATATATTGACAAAGTTGTTGCCCACAGATAAGTTCAAGCTTTGCATGGAGTTGGTTGATGTTCACAGGAGGTAGATCCCTTCGGGGACTAATGGCAGGAAGGGAGAGGAAGTTCTTGTTTGAGGCGGAGTTTAGAGGATGCTCAAGTCAAGTTGGAGATTGTTAATTGTGACTCGAGCATTTGGATCATGTTCATGGAGCATTTGGAGCACTTGGAAATAAATGGAGCACTTAGGGTTCATGGAGCATGTGACAAAGGAACGCATCATCTGAGAAAGGAATGGATCGTCTGACAAAGGAACATATCAAGTGCCAAAGGAACGAATCATACAGAAGGGGGTTTGGGGCACATGGAAGAGGTTTGGAGCACTTGGGAGTGATATGGAGCAACAAGGGGGACCTTGTTGCACTATCTATTGAAGATTTGGTCCAAAAAGAATGTTGTTGCGCCAAGGGCACTCCTTCTTTCACAATGGTACTCCTTCTTGCGCCATGGGGGATCCCTCTTGCACCATGGGGTACTCCCGTTGAGCCATGGAGTATGCTCTTGCACCATGCATGGACTTGTTGTGCCATATATGTTCTTGTTGTGCTAAGGTAGTGTTGTTGCTCCAATTTTGATGTTCTTGTGTCACACTTGAAGCCTGTTGCACCATCCATATTCCTGTTGAGCCATCATGGAGAAAGTTAGACCATCTTGGTCCTTGATGAGCCAAGTATGCTATGGATTCCTCTATCATGCTCAAGATCGTCCAAGGATGCTCAAAAGTTGGTATTGCTCAAGGATTACACCATGATGGATGTTGGGTCATTAGTGTTCATGATGTGCCACTTGTATATCATGATGCTCCACTATAGCACGAGGTGCTCCATCATATGTGTTGTTGATGCTCATGGGCTTTATGACATGGATGAATAATCCAGAGGAAGCTGCATGGAAGATTGTGATTGGTTTACACCTTTCATGGGCCTATGGGCCAATAGGCTTGGCTCATTAGGGTTTTAGGTGTGATCCCTTAAGTATAAATATGGATGCATGCTAGGTCACTTTGTATCTTGAATTCTAGAGTGTCAGGCGAATCTTTGTGTAATTGTACTTGTAACCTCTGTTTGAGAGCTCTACAATAAAAGAATACTCCCCTCCTGCCCGTAGACGTAGGTCACCTTGACCGAACCACATAAATATTGTGTCTTATGTGCTTATAGTTTTGCTAGTTATCCACTTTACTTCCTAACAAAACATAACAAAAAAATAAAATCTTTATGTTTTTTTTATAAATGCAGATGCAAACAAAATTTTTGAAGGGAAAATTATAGCAAACAAAAGGAAAAATATTTTTAGATTTTTTGAATTTTTTTATTCTTTTTTTCATTTTTTTATTAAAAAAAACTAACTAAGACAAAAATGAAAAACTAAGATCGATAATGAGAATCTTTTTGTTTTTTTTTTTAAAATTTTTTGATTTTTTTTGTTGTTTTCTTTTTTTATAAAAAACTAACGCAGAAGAAATAAATAAATTTGTATAAAAAGATTACAAATCCCATCCTCAAGCTTAAAATAAAGCATTGTACTCAATGCTTAGGAAGGAGAAGTAAAGGTCTACTGAACAGGAGGCGGAGGCGGAAATCGGCGGAACACCTCCTCACAAAATCTACGAAGCTCATGTAGAAAAGTTGCCTCAATATGCTGGATATCAAGGCGGAGGTTGTTGATGATCTGTTAGAGGTTAAGGTGGTATTGGTAGGTGAGAGGGGTGTTGGGGTCGATGTGAGGTGATGAGCGTGGGGCATCTTGGAAATCAGTATGCATCCGATCAGGTGAAACGTAGTAGTCATCGTTGTAGACGGTTTAGATGAGGGTTGCATCCAAATAATCCGGATGAACTGTAGAGGAGGAAGGGGCATCAAGGTGACAGGTAGAAAACGGGCGAGCAGACTAGTTCGGAGACAGTTCCATGTGTTAACCCCAAAGATCCAATATATTCTACTGCCAATTGAAGGGATAATTTTTGTGAAGCTGTCCAAAGTACCTGAAAGATCTCGAAGATGGTGAAGTCAAGTTGTATGAATCTACTTTAGGTACATCCATTATCTGACTCCATTTTTTAGAAAGTTCCTATTCATAGACTCTTAATACATGATGTGATAATCACATTTTGATGTTATTGCGGGATCTAAGAGAAAGAAGGAAACTTAAGTAGAGTGAGCTAAGTCTGATCGTGAGAGATGTCTTTGATCACAAAGTTTGATGATCAGAATTTGGAGCTACTACTTAGTAGTTAGAAAAGTGTAGGTTCTTTTTAGAAATCATATTATTTAATTAATAATTTAATGAAAAATTAATTGAAATTAATTTTGGGATTAATTAGATTAATTAAAATTACAAGAATTGTTTGCTTGTTTATTGATAGTTGAGGAAGGAAAGCTCTAGAAACTCATGGAATGAGTTTGAAGAAAATCATCTAGCGTAAGGCCTAGATGATTGCTTACAAGGCCCCTTGGATAAGGGGATTGGACTGCTTGATCTCCAAGCAAGGTAATCTAGGGCATATCCCTTAAACCCTAGCTTTGGCCCCCAAGTATCTTCAACTATACAAGTAACCCCTAGCCCCTTGTTTTCATCAACTCCTTCCCTTTACAAGCCTTCGTCAAAAATTTATTCTCCTTTCTCCTCTCTCTTAAGTTATCCTCTTGCTAGCTTGGATGTGATTCCATTAGAGGCACGACATTTGTGGTGCTAAAACCATTTTTTCTATTTTTTGAAAATATCCTAGGGTTTCTAGGGTTCTTTTTGATGATCTTAGTTATAGGTTCAATAGAGAAAACATAGATCATATTTAGGTTGCATGCAAACTTAAGGGTTTTGTTTTTGTTTGTTTCCCTAAATCCCATCAGTGGTATCAGATTGTTTGGTTTGTTTTCTGTTGAGTATACATAATAGAAAAACATATCAAATAGGGTTTATGGAAATTAAACCCTAATAGGCCATGAATTTCGAATAGGGTTAGGGTTTTAGAATCCCTAGCCCATTCCCTATAGGTTTCGAAATTTAAGGATATGGTTTTGAAACCCTAGCCTTCCTCCCAAAGTATTTTTGAAATTGGTAGGTTATTAGGGTTTCCAAATTTTGGTAATTATTATTTTACTTGCCTAAAAATAAATAATTAAACTTGGAATAAATCCTATACCATAATTTTCGAAAATTAGATGGTAAGGATTAGGATTAAATTATTTGATTAATTTAAATAGTTAATCCTTATTTGATTTAATATAATTAGTTAATTTTAAATTAATGGATAAATATTAAATCATTTGGTTTATTTTTAAATTTAAATTAATTGTTCATTAATTTTTGAAATTTAAATTATAAACCTAGTACTTTAGAAAATTTTTAAAATACACCATATATATATATATATATATATATATATATAATATTAAAATTTTAATATATTATTTGTATAAGAAAGGTTAGTCAAATCGCTAGTACGCATTATTCACGAAACTATGCTATAAAGAGGGTATAAGGAAGCGACCTATAAAATGATCGTTGAATAGGTGTCCACTCTCACTCACCGCTCTTCTATGTGGTGGAGGGTCGTTAGTCGAACGGGTTTGATAGGACACAATCTCATTAATAAGTATAACGATATAAAGTAATTAAACCATTTTGAAAATTTCACTCTTAGTTACTTTAGGAAAAATGTGAAAAGTATGCTAATCCATGAAAACGCACATCATGCTTTATTTGTCGTTAGTGGAGCGTGTGTGGTTAACCAACACACTAATAGGGACTATAAAGAGATATGATAGGCATCTCAAAGATTATCATTGTTGATGGAGCATGTGTGGTTAACCGACACATCAATATGAGATGGTAAAGGACCTTGAGGTTGCCAAACGGGTTTGCATGGTTATTCATATCTCGTTTGTGATCCTCGGCATCCCAGTCACAAAAACGATAGCATAATTAGAGATTAAACATGTCATTGATAAGAATCAATGAATCTCAAAAGATCTCGGAGTTTCATAATATTGAAATTAGTAAAAGCCTTACCTACCTAAAATAGATTTGAATTTGATTACGACATCCCTCTTCAAAGTTCGAATCGAAAATATGGATCCTATCTTAATTTAAATTTATGGGTTAATAATTAAGGACTAAAATCGCCTAACTTGAATTCCCGTTTCTCCCATTATAGATGTCAAGTCAAGACAATAATGGTCTTCCTCGTTCCTCTGGAAAAAAAATTCCTCTTCACTCTGAAGATGATCTTCCACTTTCTAATTCGAATCTATTCGAATCACATTTTGATGTTGTTGAAGGATCTAAGAGAAAAAGGGAAGCTTAAGAAGAGTGAGCTAAGTCTGATCGTGAGAGATGACTTCGATCACATAGTTCGATGATCAGAATTCGGAGCTACTCCTTAGCAGTTAGGAAAGTGTTGGTTATTTTTAATAAAAGTGAAATTTTGGTTCACAACCAATGTCCCTTCACATAGTTCGATGACTTTGATCACATAGTTTGATGACTTCGATCAAGTAGTTCGATGATCAAAATTGTGGATTTGATTCTAATGATATCGATTATGGTATTGCCATAATTGACCAAGTAAAAAGAAATCGCATCACCAACTATGCAGATGCTTGGTGTTGTACAAGTCGTATTGTATAGTATATGATAATCTTTTTTATTGGAAAATTATGACTAATTCATTGATCACATATTGATGTGAGTCAAGTGAAGGACTAATGGATCTTGTACATGTTGATATGGACTATCCATATCCACTACGAAGGCCGATAACTCTATTCATCACGATTTACTAATGTTTTAGTACATTTTGTTGTGTTTATAAGATTAAGCATAATTATGATACTTTGAAATGATTCAATGAGTAGTGGAACGAATAAGAAGAATCTATTAGGCAGAAAGATAAAAGTGTTGGATTAGTGTCTAAGTCCATAACTATTTTGGTATGTACTTGACCCGATGGTGCATGGTCTTTTTGGGTTGCCTTCACCAAAGCAACTTGATAGGATGAATTATGGAGAGAAAGGATTAAATATGATTTATTAATATATTATGAGAATAATATATTAAAGGAGAAATCATATTGTTTAATTAATATTAGTCAATAATTAATTGGTAATTAGTTTTGTGACTAAAAGAGATTAATTAAACTTAAGGGAATGGAATTGTAATTATAAGGTTTAATTTAGGAATGTTAAATTCTAAAACCCTAATATTGTTTTGAAAAAGTTCAAATCACACCCTTATGGTTTTATTAATTAATTAAGGTGTATAATTAAAAGAGATTTAGTAAATCATTAAGTCTTGATATACAATTTAATTAAATTAAAAGTATAATTATTAAATTAGACCACCTAGTATTTTAAAAGTTTAAAATACACCCTATACTATATATATAACGTTAAAAGTCTAACATTATATATATGTATGAGTAAAAGTCAGTCTTACCGTTAGTAGGCCTCATTCACGAAGCTGGTCTATAAGGGGCGTTTAAGGAAATTGCCTATAAAATGGCGATTGAATGGGTATCCACTCTTACCCACCGCACTCTTGACTAGTAGAGGGTCGTTAGCCGAACGGGTAGGATGGGACAAAACCTTCCATCATAAGTATAATGAAGTATAAAAGTAACTAAATGTTTTAATAAAATTCCCAATCTTAGTTACTTAGGCAAAGTGAATTGATGCAATTCCATGAAATTACACTTTGTGCCCTTGCGAAGACGTTAGTGGAGTGTGTGTGGTTTATCGGCACACTAAATGGTTCTAAGCAAAGGTAGCAAAGGGTGACTCAATGTTTGTCATAGTTCGGTGGAGCGTGCGTGGTTTACTGGCACATCGAATAGGTGACTGTAACATCTGGGGGCTCCATGTAGTTTGCATGGTTATTCGCACCCGCTTTGTGATCCTCGACATCCCAGTCACAAACAAGAGGGGCATATCGAGATTTAAACATGCCATTGAAATGTTCAATGAATCTCATAGGATCTAGGAGTTTTCATAGATTTAAAACTTAATTTTTTTTTTCATTTTTCATGGTGGAATTTAGTGAATCGTCATTCACTTACCTTCAATTGTTCTGCAATTTGGGTTACGACATCCCTCTCCCGAGTTGTAGAATATTGTGTTGGGTCCTAGCCTTAGTATCTCATTTGGGTGATTTACTAAGGACTCAATCAATCAACTAAATTGAATTCGTTTTCTCCCGTTTTGTAGATGTCAAAGTTCGACAACTATGGTCTTCCCAAATCCCGTGGAACAAGCATTCCACATGAAGATGGTATTCCACGATTCGATCGAGGAACAAGAAATCATGCTTCACTTCCTCCACCTCCTCCAATTGTTCTCCCTAACCCACAAGATCGAAGAATTGAAAGGTTCAATATCACTAAAGCCCTTTTGGCAAGTAAACATAAAGAAGGAAAGTCGGTGTGTGCACACGTCCTAGGGATGAAGTCACACATTGATAGGTTAAGAATGTTGGGATCCGTTGTCTGTGAGGAAATGGTTGTTGATTGGGTTCTTCAGTCACTTCCTAACTCATATAGTGAGTTCGTAAGAGAGTACTATATGATGAACCGCGACGTGACCCTTATACATCTCACCTATATGCTTATTGCTGCTGAATCAACAATGGTTTGGCGCAATAGAAAAGCAAAGTTGATTGGTGAATCTGCCTTCAAGACCTCTATGGATATAGACAATGGCAACGAAAGACATGTCATGATCGAAAAGTTTGATCATAAGAGAAAGGCAACGTCTGAAGTAGTTCCATGTCATGTTCCAAAAGGGTCAATTTGCTTTTATTGCCAAGAGGCATTGGAGACGAAGCTGCCCCATTTACCTAAGAGATCTAAGAGATGGGAGAGTCGAAACGTATGGCTCTAATATAGGTAAAATCCATTAACTAACTCTTTTAAGCTTCTATTCTAAATTCTTAATACATAATGTGATAAGATTACAATTGATGTTTTGTAGGATCGAAGAAAAGAAAGGAAGCTTAAGGGAAGAAGTGAGCAGAATCTAACCGTGAAGGAATGGATTTCGATCGCATTTCTTGAAGATTAGATTCTTGAGCTACTACTTAGAGTTAGAATAAGATTGCTAAGAAAGATGTATTAGCATAGTTTTTCAATGAATTGCATTGTAAGGACAAAATTTTTTTCCGCAATAAAATAAATTTTGATTTTATATTATTTATTTATCCTTGCAATGGCATGCATGAAAATTGATGTTTGAAGGTTTCTAATATTAGCAATAATGGATTAGATTCTTAATTATGCTGTTTGTGGAAATGTCGAGAATTTACCAAATAGGGAGAGTTTCTCATCGCCCAAGTTTCAATTGGACAGAAACTTGGAATCATGCAACTTGGTTGCACGATGAATGTAGTTCTGAGAGGGAGTGTAAGTTCACGGAAGTGAAAGCAACATCGCAGAGTTGTGATTGGAGTTATCCAATTAGGGTCTTTGAGCAGCATGATTGCGGCAGTGGTATGGAAACACATACGGATGGGATGTCTGCTGAGGTTGCGGGAGGAATTCCGCGGGAGTAGAGTCGAGAGGCTCGGAGGGGGTGTAGGGATGGGGTCTTAGATTCCCAGTTTGATTCTGATCAAGGAATTGTGTATGTAGTGGCGATTCATCCTGGGGGATGTTTGGAGGTGTCGTCAGTGTGACGGGTTTTCCTAACCCGAGGGTGTTAGAGCTAGTGCAGCATGTGCATGCGATTGCAAGAGGAGAACTCATGGGAGTTGCTCTAGGGCTGAAGAATGTGTCATTCAGTCAGCATGGAGTGGATAGAATTGGACTCGGATCGGGAACCTGGTGGTTCAGGGTTATATCTAGCTCGTAAGAGCCAAGTGATTGTTGTGATCAGGATAGAGAAAGTACCATGGAGTGGTATTCGGTTGATAAGTGTGGAGCCTGATAGGTGTGGTTATCAGAGGGTGAAGCCGGTGGCCGGCTTAAGGCGGTAGTCAGGACACCGCTGGAAAGGACAAAGTGATTTTCGGGTTTCGATGGTTGCGTCTTGAGGAACCTGGTTGGGTTAATTCCAGGTGGTGCGTGGCGGGAGGAGTTCTGGTGTAGTGGTGCCGAAGGCTTCGAGGGCGAAGCCTAATTTAAGTGGGGGAGAATTGTAACTCCCTGTTCCTAAGAGTACCTAATTGTGAGTCCCCGGGATTTAAGAGAAGTGGTATTTTGATCATCTTATGGGAAAAGTGGATTTATGAGGGCCAAGTATGAAATTTGGGGACTCGCCGAGTACGCCCAACGTAATTGGGTAAGTGACGTGGGTGCAAGTTTAAGTACGCCCAACGTACTAGAGGTACACCCAGCGTACTCTCAGAGTTCTAAAACTTTAAATTTAGGGCCAGCCACTATATAAGGAACATGTTGGTGCATACCCTAGCCTCCATAAGCTCTCCCTTAACCTTAGAAACCCTAGTTAGCCGTTCCACCTCCATTGTTGGGTGTGTTTGGCCTTGAAAAGCTTATTTTGGCAAGGAGAGCATAAAGGAAGAAAGGAGAAGCTGTCAAAGAAGGAGCGAAGTTACGCCCCGCGTAACTAGCAAGTACGCCCCGCGTAGCGAGTCAATGTCCCGATCCCCTGTTGCGAATCGGCGTGTACGCCCAGCGTACCAAGGAGGGTACGCCCAGTGTACTCCCTCTGTTGGATTTTCATTATGGGCCTTAGGGTTTGGGCTGTTATTTGAGTTGCTGGATTTTGGGCCGTGATTGGACATTATGGTTAGAGTATTTTGGGCCCATTGGTTATCATGAATCATGAGTTTAGGCCCATTTGGTGAGGTGGGCCCAATTTAGCAAATTGGGCCAATAATGGGCTTTGCTTTGGACTTCTGGACTTTGGGCCATTGGTGGGCTTGGGAGCTTACCTAGTGTTGGGCTGGATTGAGTTAAGGGTAAAATGGTCAATTTACCCTTGGAAGGGTATTGTACTTAGCCTAATGATTATTTGTGCTATGTTGGCTAGTTCGAGATTTTTCGGTGAGTCGGTGATTCGAGAATCTGCTTCTTCAGTTCAGAGTTTCGGCAGTGCGAAGTGAGTTATCCTCACTATATCAACAGGGTCTAAGGCACCAAGGCCGGCCCTTTTATCGGATTGAGATCCGGGTATTGTTGTTATGTTATTGCTTTGATATGTTTGCATCCTGGTAGCTAGGATGGTGTATGTTAGAGACCTGGTTGAGGTTGGTATCCTGATATGTAGGGTGATGCTATGCTAGTGACCGGTTAGGTCGGTATCCTGGTTAGGATGATGATATGCTATGTGATCTGTTTGATCGGCTTGTTGACTGTGAATTGTTATATGATTGTATGTTTATGTGCACATGGTTGTTCGGACTGGAGTTGGGTTGAGGCGGGTCCTGCTTTGTGCTATAGGCCAAGATACCCAGGGTGGACCGGTTGTCCCGAAGGCCCAGCGAGCGGTTCGGATAGGCTGTAGGCTCGGAGAGTGGACCAGGCCGACTGAAGGCCCGGTGCGGGCGGACCAATCATACTGTAGACTCAGAGAGTGGACCAGGTGGATTGAAGGCCCGGTGCGGGCAGACCAATCACATTGCAGACTCGATGTATATGGCTAGACTTGGAGGGTCGACTAGGTGGACTGTTGGCCGGTGCGGCGGACCAGTCACACAGTAGACCCGAAGTGCATGGCTGTTCTGTGATCGGATATGATATGGCATGTTATGCGTGTATGGTATATGTGGTTGGTATTTTGGGGATATCTCACTAAGCTTTCGGGCTTACAGTTGTGGTTTTATGTTTTTCAGGCTCTTCAGGAGATCGTGGCTAGGCGAAGGCGTGATCGTACCGCTCCTCATGTTTATGTTGTGATGTGATTTTGGGAATACTCTAAATAAATTGTATGGAAAACCTTTTTGTAATAATTTAATGAAATCGGGTTGTTTTTGAAAAGTTTAAATTGGTTGAAAATTTTCGGTCGTTACAATAATATCTTATAATCTTAAAACGGAGACATATGAGTTGTAGTTTACAAGTTGGTTGTGCATTAATAATATGTAAACGCATCAGTAACTTGATGTTATAAAACGTATTGTCATTCATGATTTGACGAGTAAATAATGCAAGCATATAAGTCAATTTTTATTCGTTCCTTTTTCCCCAACGGGAAAAGAGATATCTTTGGGCCCCTCGGTGATTTAGTGTTGACTTACAGTATCAGGCCCGACCTGAACTAAGTTGATGTGTTCAATTAGAAGTTCTACGTCATTACAACTCAGAAATTGGGAAAAAAAGTTTTAGACAGTGAGATTGATTCTATTCCATGTCTCGTGTTCGAATGATATCTTGAAGAACGGAGAATTATATGATCACTTATCTTAGGACACATAATTGACTGGGTCAGAGTTTGACAATGGATTTTGGAAGCTACAATTTTTTGATCGATTTAGAAGTTATACTGACAATTATAGTTTTAGACTTATCCAAGTGGAAGACTGTTGGATTAGGTGTCTAAGCCCATAACTAAAATTGGTATGTACTTGAATTGATAATAGAACAGTCCTTTTGGGTTGCCCTCAAACCTAGCAAATGGACATGATGACTTTTAGAGAGAGAGAGAGAGAAAAAAAAATTAATGTATTATGTGCATAACAAATTAAATAAATGGTTTATTAATGTGTTATGAAAATAGTATATTAACTGAAAATCATATTATTTAATTAATAATTAATCAGAAATTAAATGAAACTGATTTTGGGATTAATTTGATTAATTAAAAGTATAGGGACTGTTTGCTTATTTATTGATAGTTGAGGAAGGAAGGCTCTAGAACATCATGGAATGAGATGGATGAAAATCATCTAGGGTATGGCTTAGATGATTTTTTCCAAAGCCCCTTGGATAAGAGGATTGGGCTGCTTGGTTACCAAGCAACATAATTTAGGGCTTATCCCTTAAACCCTAGCTTTGGCCCGAAGTATCTTCAACTATATAAGGAACCCCTAGCCCCTTGATTTCGTCCACTCCTTCCCTCTACATGCCTTGGACGGAAATTGTTCTCTCCTCTCTCTTCAGTTGTCCTTTTTGTAGCTTGGGTTTGATTCCATTAGAGGCATGACATTTGTGGTGCTAGTTTCCAAGAGATTTTTAAAGGGAATTCTAGTTGTTTGCTATAAAAACTAAAAGGTATGTAATCCGAAAAACCCTCCTCTATTTTTTAAAAAAATCCTAGGGTTTCTAGGGTTCTTTTTGATGATCTTAGTTGCGGGTTCGATAGAGAAAACATAGATCATATTTAGGTTGCATGCAAACTTAAGGGTTTTATTTTTGTTTGTTTACCTAAATCCCATCATTTTTCACGTCTAATTTTTTTTTTGTTTCGGTGAAACTCTTCTGTTTGATGCCTAGAGCAAACGATTCAAATTCCAGCTTCTGAACCACTCTAATAAGGTGTAGATTAGAAAAAGAAACTCAAGGAAAATTCAAAAATTCAAAATGAAGAACACGAAAACGCTAGAAAATTTTCAGTCTTGTAATCGTGTTTCTAGAAGCATAGAAGCGTAGTAAAAGTAAAAAGGAAGATTTCGATACCTTATATGCTTGCTTCGGACAAAAAAAAAGAGAATTTTAAAGCAAAAGTTTCAAAAATTGAGACCGTATTTGCGATTGCATAAACAATCACATTTTTTGATTTTTTCTGTTTTTGGTGATTCCAATCCTCAAACACCAAATGCGAACAAAATTTTGAAGTTTGCGATCGCAAATATGGTTATGTGATCGCATTTTTCATATTTTCGTGAAATTGGGTTTAAAAATCCTCGAACAACAAATGTGAACGAAAAATAAAAATTTGCGATCGTATAAATCAATTCCTCGATCACAAGTTTTTCTCGAAAATCGGTATTAAAAACCTCGAACTTCATCTGCGATCAATACTATGATCGCATAAACGATCACACTTTTCTTTTCAGTCCATTTTACAAAATCTTTGACACACACACACACTCTGTGTGTGTGTGTGTGTGTTTCCTCATTTGGTAAGCACGATGAAATTTTAAAAACCACCTAATGAACTTCTAAAAGAAAACACACCAAAAATAAAGAAAAGTTGCAAAAAGAAATAAAAACTTCAAACACTCGGGTTGCCTCCGGGTAAGCTGCCCGTTTTACTATCGTTGGCTCGATGTTGTTACTTGGTTTCTTCAATTTCAGTATGTCGGGATCTCGACTACCTCCACTTCTTCGTTCGTGACTTGGAACCCTTCATAAAAAGGTTTGAGCCAGTGACCATTAACCTTGAAAATTTTCCCTGTTGGTTCGCTTTTGATTTCAAAGGAACCATGATCAAACACATTAGTAACAACAAAGGTCCCATGCAATGAGACCTCAATTTACCATAAATAATTTTAAAGAGAGAGTGATACAAAATTATCTTTTGATCGGTAGTAAATACATTTCGCGAGATCATCTTTTTATGAAAAGCTTTTGTCTTCTCCTTATAAATTGCTTCATACTCGTAAGCATTGTTCTAGATCTCTTCCAACTCTTGAATATCCAACCTTCTTCTCTTACCGGCATCATCCATTCTCATATTAAGTTTTTTAACATCCCAGTACGCTCGATGCTCTAACTCCACAAAAGCCGACACGGTTTTCCAAAGACTACTCAATAAGGCGACATTTCAATTGAAGTTTTATATGTTGTCCTGTGAGCCCATAATGCATCATCCAACCAAACACTCCAATCTTTCCTAATTAGGTTAATCATCTTTTCAATGATACCTTTAATCTGTCGGTTAGAAGCTTCAGCCTGCCTGTTGGGCTGTGGGTGATAAGCAGTTGACACCCGATGTGTAATACCATATTTCTTCAGAATTATCTCGAGCTTGCGGTTGCAAAAATGTGTGCCCCGATCACTGATGATGGCCTTTGGTGCCCCGAACCTAGCAAAAATATTAGTTTTAATAAAATCGACCACAACCTTTGTGTCATTTGTCCAAGTAGCTTTCGCCTCAACCCATTTTGACAAATAATCCACTGCCAGCAAGATGTACACAAACTCAAATGATGGTGGAAACCGACCCATGAAGTCTATCCACAAACATCAAAGATTTCACATTCTAGAATTAGGGTGAGTGGAATTTCGTTCTCAGAGGTTAAAGATCTGGTCATCTGGCATCGGTCATAGGTTTTGCAAAACAAGAACGAATCGCGAAAAATATGGGGCCAATAAAGACCGTTGTCCAAAACATTATGCGTAGTTCGTTGTGGACCATAATTCCATCCATGAGCCTCAGAATGACAAAAGTTCAGAATTAGTTTAACGTTGTCTTGGGGAACACATCTTCTAATAACATGACCAACACCATATTTCCATAAATATATCTCGTCCAAAATATATGTTTTTGCCTCCTTTATTTTATCTTTTTGAGCTCGAATGAGGTATAAAGGGATTTCTATGGAGACCAAGTAATTTACTATATCAGCAAACCATGGCAGATTCTAAACAACAAAAAGATGCTCACCAGGAAAGGTTTCGCAGATCGGTGTCGGGTCTTCAGGTGGGATCAGTCGGCTAAGATGATCGACTACCATATTTTCTTTCCCACTCTTGTCTCTGATCTCTATGTCGAATTCCTGTAGAAGTATAATCCATTTGATCATCCTTGACATCAAATATTTCTTGGCAAGAAGATACCAAATGGGTACATGGTCAGAAAAAATTATAACTTTCGTCCCCAACAAGTATTATCTGCATTTCTAGAACGTGAAAACAATTGACATCAACTCTTTTTCTAAGGTTGAATAAATTTATATCACGTTGTCCAAGGTTTTTGAGGCGTAATAAATAACATGGGGGATCTGATCTTTCCTTTGTCCCACCACAACTCCAACATCAGAATTACTCGCGTCACACATAATCTCGAAAGCCAAACTCCAATCCGGTGGCTGAATACTAGGAACTAAAGTGAGTATCTCTTTTAGCTAGTCAAAAGCCTTTTTGCAATCTTCATTAAAATTGAACTCTGCCTCTTTTTGCAGCAACTGGTACATCGGCATTGTGATCTTTGAAAAGTCTCTAATAAACCTCCTATAAACTCCTGCATGGCCAAAAAAAGAACACACTTCCCGGACACTCTTCGGTTAGGCTAAGATTTTGATAATATCAATTTAGCTCTATCTACTTCTAAAATCTCTTTTTGAAACTATTTGACCCAAAGTCAGAACTTGGTAAACCATAAGGTGACATTTTTTAAAACTTAAGACCAGGTCAGTTTCAATGCATAGTTGAAGAATTTATATGAGGTTTTTAAGACAGATATCAAAGGAATCTCCATAGACAATAAAATCGTCCATGAAGACTTACTTACCATACACCTTTGGGAGGTAGCAGGTGCGTTGTAGAGTCTGAAGGGCATGTGTCTGTAAGTGAAAGCTTCGAATGGGAAGGTGAAGGTTGTTTTCTCCTGATCTTCTGGGGCAACTAGAATCTGTCAGCAGGTCTCTCCAACATCTGATCAATGAACAGAAGTGGAAAGTGATCTTTTTGGGTGGCAACGTTTAATTTCCCGTGGTAGATGTAGACGCGTCATCCACTCTGTAACATCCAGATTTTTTAGGGATATTATTGTGTATGTTAATCTTGAGGTTGAAGGAGAGACTCGACGAGTTTAGGGTCCAACTCGACGAGTCGAGTCAAGTTGCTCGCGTGGATTTAATGAGTGGACTCGACGAGTCAGAGGAGGGACTCGCCGAGTAGGTGCTGGGCAGAGAAAACCTAATTACACGGGTTTGTGACCTATTTAAAGGCACTTACAGCCTCAGTTGTGGCTACCTTCCCTTGAGAGCAAACCCTAATTGCTATTGGAGCTAGAGAGTGAGAGAGGAGCTCATATTATGGTTCTTGTGCATCATTTGAGGAAGAGGAGGAGGTTATCAAGCAGGGAGCTAGAGGTGACGCTGTTGGATCCAATGAGTTCCAGTCCAGAGCTCCTGAGAAAGGTAAGAAGTCTTTACCTTTCTTCTTATTTTGGATAGATCTCATATCTATGGAGTTTTAGGGCTTTTTGCCATCTTTTGTTTGGGTTTTTGAGTAGCATGAGTTATTAAGAAGTCTAAACCTCAAATCTCGACATTGTGAGGTCCTTAGAGTCTAGGTGTCCCAACTTTATTCATCCTCATGAAGGTTTTTTGGCTTAATCATTCATGAAGGGCATGTATTAGCATTTTGGAGCAATAACATCATGCATGAACGTAAAGATTAAAGCTTTACGTGACTATTGAGCCTTAAGAGGACATATCTAGTGTTTGGAGTGATAGATCTATTTTAAATCGTTTGAATGAGCTTTGGGTCTGAATGAACTCGCCGAGTCAATGAGCCGACTCGACGAGTTGATTAGGGTTTGTCCCGTAGAGCTGAATCATGCGATCACTCGGCAAGTTGGGAGTCAACTCGACGAGCTGAATCAACCTTCATGAGACTTATGTGGAAAACGATGGGACTCGACGAGTCACAAGGGTGCACTCGGCGAGTCTGGTCAAACATGGACTGTTTACTCGAGTTTGACTTCTGTTGACTTTGGGGTTTTGGTCAACATGAGTAATAGAGACCATGGAGGGGTAAAATGGTCTTTTAACCACTTCAAAGAGTTAGAGAGAGGAAGAATATCCTTTGGTTATCTGAGTCGTGAAAAGAGTATTAATTAGAGATATTCATCCTTTGTGTTAGGCAGAAGCTAGTTCGAGATCCGAGTGCAAGGTTATTTGCTCACCTGCTTGCGAGGTGAGTCTTCTCACTATACTTACCGTGAGTGGTAATTTATGTGTGACCAGAGGGTCTTATGTGTATGTGCTGTGTATTAAGATATCCTGTTATTTGTTCTGTAATATGCTTACTGTGTATTATATTGAGTTGCTAAGTTGAGGGACCAGAGGGTCCATCTAAGTTGTGGGACCAAAGGGTCCCACTAAGACACATCAACCGGAGGGTCCTACAGACTTATAGCCTCGAGTGGAAAATGTGTTGTATGTGGTATTTTGGGGAACTCACTAAGCTTCGTGCTTACCGTATGATGTGTTATGTATTTCAGGTTTTCTCAGGATCGCGGTAAGGCACCGGCTTGATTATACACACCAGTGAAAGAGTTATGGTTGAGGACCTTGGATTTGAAGCAAATAATTTTGGAGTCGCGATTCATAAATTAAATAAATGAGATTTTCGTGAAACGTGTTATGAGAATTATGCGATTTTAAATGAAAATCTTATTTGAAATTTTACGGTGTTACAAGTTGGTATTAGAGCCTTGGTTTGAGGGATTCAGATGCACCTCCGAGTGTGTTTGAACTCAAACTGAGGATTTGAGAAAGATTTTCAAAAGCGATTAATTTTTCTAAAAATGAGAGAGAGTTCAAGAGAAAACAAGTTGGAGCAGTGTATACTATCAGCCAGAGCTCGAACGGTGATTTCCCAAAATACCCTTACTTTTGTGTTATGAGATATTTTATGGGATATAACGCATGCTAGAGATAGGTTAGGTATTTCATAATTTAGGACTAAAGTGGCCTGATTTGTGACGCCTTAGCCTAGGAATTGTGTTATCTGTGATTTGCTTTTGAGTATGTGCGGAGTAAGAGTACCCAGTAGGAATCCTTTTTAGGGAGGGATTGGAGTAGAGGATTAATCTAAGAAAGATACCTAGATGATCATGTGAGGAGTCTACTGAGAGAGTAGTCAGATGCCCGCGTGGGGTAAAGTTGCTTGAGTGTGGTGATATCCTTTTGAGGATGAGCATAGCAAGTGAAGTTGTAACCTAGAGTGTTTGTATGTGTTGGTAGAGATCATTCGATGCTCGAATGTTGTTTGCTTCGTGCTTTGTGGAACTCTTGATGATGGGAGTCAACTACTAAGTGAATATAACAATATTCAGGCGGTAGATGGCTGGCATCATAAGGGGTTCTTCAGCAGCTGATGGCAAAGAAGTGAGAGAAACTAGGAAGACCTTAGGGTGTGAACTTAGTGAGATGAGTACGCTAACGGAGGAGAGTATTCATTGGAGGGAGAACTTGCATATCGGGATTGGTGATCAAGAAGGTTGAACAACTACTTAGGAAATCTTGGACAATCTGTGTGGAAAGTATGGGTAAGTGTGGCAGGTAGTATGGGCCTGTACTACTGAAAGTAGAGGACCCATACTTGAAACAGGGAGAATTCCAGAAGTTCTAAGTAGCGGATTGAGAAGAGAGAATAAGGTTCGAAGAGGTAACATGGTTCACGTACCATGATTCATAGTAGGTCGAGAGGTGGCCACATGGTTTGTGTACCATGACTCGTGGCGGTTAGTGGTTCTGGTTTACCAGTTATTCTGTTGTAATGGGTAGAGATGAACAAAACCCGAATCCGATCCGATCCGATTCGAATCTGAATCCGATCCGGTTTCGCTTACGTCATCAAGAATCCGATCCGGTCAAAATCCGATCCGAATCTGGTAATAATCCGATCCGGATCCGGTCAAAATCCGAATCCGATTTAAATCGATTTTAGTGGGTTTTAAGCGGATTTTGGGGCGGATTTGGATCCGGTTTTTAGCAAATCTGGTTTACGATCCGGTATTGAGTCCGATTTGAAATGTAGGATTAGGATCCGATTGAAAATCTGGTTTTGAATCCGATCCGATCCGGTTTGGTCAAAACCGGTTTTGACCCATTCCGGTTTCGGATTGGATCCGATTTTGAATAGTGAAACCGGTTTTTGTGTGCATCTCTAGTAATGGGTTAGACTGAGATCAGTTGTGATAGAGTGTGGGGGCCAGAGGGCCATGTTGAACGAGTTTCAGTGGGACATACCTTGAGAAGGAACTTGAGTTAGTTTCGAGAGATTTTACTGGTGAGGCGTCAGTTGGAGTCGCAAGACTCAGGGATGAGGCTTTATGAGGGATTCCAGTCTGAGTTGAGCAATCGGACGATAGTGGAGATGTCACTTTCTGTGACCAATAGTTGTGCTATTTCGGTTTCCTATGAGGGGCAGATGAGATATTGAGCTTCCGGTTTCAGAGTTGGAGGTAAACCCTGTGGGGTAGCATATGGTTGTGATCTTTTCACCAGAGTATTTAAGCAACATGTCTACTGCGAAGTATGTTCCATTCCATGAGAGAGTTATTAGTGGAGGCTGAGATGTAAGAGAACAAGGAAGTACCTTCCTGGGTGAGGCATACTTTTTACAGCAGTTCCAGGAGATTTCGAGGAGTATACCGGGGCGGTGGCCCTCATTGCTTATGTTGTGTATCGGTTGTGAGAGCGGAGTCTCCTGTTTCTATGATAATCCACACGATGGGATGTTGGAGGAAGGATTGGAGACGAGAGGTGTGATAGTGGATTATTTCCAAATTGAGAGATAGGACTAATTAGGGATGGATGGGACATCCGACGGTGTGTTGGTCTGAGATTTCGAGATGGATGGAGGCAGTCAAGTGAGGAGGTTTATGCGATGGGTGGATTTCGAGACAACTGGAGTTATGTGGTTATTATCCGGAAGATCATCGAGCGCGGTGTGGTATATCCCATGAGGCGAAATTGGTGCATCTGGCGATCCAGTCTCTGGAGTAGACTGAAGTATACCAAATGGTGGTGGTTTGAACCCTGAGTGGGGGAGAACTGGATTATTTATTGAGAGAATCAGATAATTGTTCTAGTGTGGTTAGAGAGCTGGATATGGAGACCTGTTGTACGGATTCATGAGATCATGGTTATTGGTGATCAAGGCGAGGCGCAGGGCGAGATAATGCGTATTGTACGTGCTCAGGGAAGGAGGAGTGTCTCCACAATGAGTAGCCGTTGGGCAGGCGCCTTAGGGAGATGAGAACCTCTTCGAGGTTGTAATGGTCGAATTCGAGGTGGTTGGCTCGTAAGGATAGTTTCGAAGGTGGAGAATTTCCAGTTCGATGTATATGTTGTTATGTTCATTTTGGGAAGGGCAGCAATTGTTGGTAGTCAACTTCAGAGTCGGTATGAGTATTCTTGCATGGGTTTGAGCCATAGAGGATGGGGTTTCAGATGGTCGTCAACGTGTTCTTGACATTGACGATTCCTTCGTGTTTCAAGTTGTGAGTTGGAGTATTTTGAGGTTGCGAGCTATGCTAGTGGAAGATCAGTGTATGAGACAAGACATCGTGAGATTTGTGATGTTATACCAAGGTATCCGAGTAGAATGACCTAAATTTTGGATTATTTTGAGACTTGAGTGATGAAATGGCAAGTGAAGTATCAAGTGGCTATGGTTTCAAAGGGAGTATCCCATAATGTGAACAACAACAAAAAAAGGGTGTCGGTCATGACGGTTGTCGTCAGGAGTGGTGATGCTTAACCTGGGTGGGTGCGTGTACCTATCTATGTTGAGCCGTGGAGTATTCGATAGTGAACTCAGTAGGGTGATGAATTTAGGGGGAGATTATGGGGAATAAGAGGGTGACTGGGTCCGAGTGGGAGTAATCCCTTTGGATTATCAAGAGAAAACCATGGAATGAGCCCATGGCGAGTCAGTGCGAGAAAGTGTTGTGATACTACGGGGAGCCGTAGTGTTCACCAGTCTGCGAGAAAGTATTGTGATACTGCAGGGAGCCATAGTGTTCACCAGTCAGCGAGAGAGTGTTGTGATATAGTGGGGAGCCGTGGTATTCATGAGTCAGTGAGAGAGTGCCGTAGGCCTGTGGGGAGTCGTAGCCTTCACGGGTTAGTGAGAGGGAATTTTATGATACTATGGGGAGCCGTATTATTCGCTAGCCATAGCATGACACATAAGAGTTTTTAGGCTTGGGTAGCCTTAATATTTGAGTTTCGGGAACCTGGTGGTCGGACCAAGGGCGAGACTGGGGTCTCCATATGTGTCGGGAATCGTTACATTCTAAGTTAAGTTGTATTTATCGCAATCGAAAGGGCTTGGAGAAATGATGTACCTGTGAGTTGCGGGTCAATGGGTCATGAGTTGGGTGCTCCATTGGGATGAGTGGTTCCAATTCTGTGTCAGACCAGACTCTCGAGTATAAGTTTGGCTTTGGTGGTGTATTGAGTAGGCGAATGAGATTTTAGACTCCAAGAAGGGTTTCATTTTTTGGGGTATTGTGCGTCTTATGATGTCTTAGACCTGAGTGGGCCAGTTCGGTTGTTTGGGAAGGACCGCAAGATGCATGGAACTAATGAGTAGTAGACGACAAAGGTTGAGGGTGAGACGATTTTAGTTGGGATTGTAGTATTCGCTTGGGATAAAGCGAACTCCGTGACTTGTGTGTGTCACACTCGGCCGAGATAGTTGTTATGAAAGGAAGTCGGCGAGACGTTTTGGGACATGTAGTGGGTAACCTTTGGAGGTTCTACTGCTGGGTCGAGAGATGACCTGGTGCTCAGTTTTGAGAAGGGAGCTGAGGTTTATGTTGTTAGATGTTGGAGGATGCTTCTGAATAAGAATGATCATTTTCTGTGTCTAAAGTCAGGGTGTTAAGAATTCATCACTCAGATGGGTTTTGATTACAGTACAGTGGATGGGTCCCTGGTGTGATGTGATCCTTTCATTCCTTGATATATGATATGGATTAGTTATCATGTCTGGGATGAGTGATCGGTAGCCAGTTTTGGGCATGGACTTGTTTTATCGGTCCCAACTAGAGAATCAGAGGGGCAGCGAGTTATCGAGGTTTGTTATTTGAGGAGCATCTTGAGAGGGCGGTCTGACTGCGTGACAGGCCACTAGAGTTTCCAGATTCTAGAGAGTCAGAAGGGGTAGCATAGTAGCAGATGGGTTTGTCCTTTTTCCAGGGAGGAGTTCCTGTTTGGATTCAGGTGTCCAGAGAGGAAGATAGTTGTGTTGTATGAGATCCTTTCAATGGTGCTGTTTGGTTTTTGGATGAGATCTATATGTTGTTGAGGAGCGATTTCGAGGGCGAAATCTAATTCAAGTGGGGGAGAATTGTAACATCCGGATTTTATAGGGATATTATTGTGTATGTTAATCTTGAGGTTGAAGGAGAGACTCGACGAGTTTAGGGTCCAACTCGTCGAGTCGAGTCGAGTTACTCGCGTGGATTTAATGAGTGGACTTGACGAGTCAGAGGAGGGACTCGCCGAGTAGGTTCTGGGCAGAGAAACCCTAATTCCCGAGTTTGGGACCTATTTAAAGGCACTTATAGCCTCATTTGCGGCTACCTTCCCCTGAGAGCAAACCCTAATTGCTATTGGAGCTAGACAGTGAGAGAGAAGCTTATATTGTGGTTCTTGTGCATCATTTGAGGAAGAGGAGGAGGTTATCAAGCAGGAAGCTCGAGGTAAGGCTGTTGGATCCAATGATTTCCTGTCCAGAGCTCCTAAGAAAGGTAATAAGTCTTTACCTTTCTTCTTATTTTGGATAGATCTCATATCTATGGAGTTTTAGGGTTTTTTGCCGTCTTTTGTTTGAGTTTTTGAGTAGCATGAGTTATTAAGAAGTCCAGACCTCAGATCTGGACCTTGTGAGGTCCTTAGAGTCTAGGTGTCCCAGCTTTATTCATCCCCGTGAGGGTTTTTGGGCTTAATCATTCATGAAGGGCATGTATTAGCTTTTTGAAGCAATAACATCATGCATGAATGTAAAGATTGAATCTTTACGTGACTATTGAGACTTGAGAGGACAGATCTAGTGTTTGGAGTGATAGATATGTTTTAAGACTTATGAATGAGCTTTGGTTCTGAATGAACTCGCCAAGTCAATGAGCCGACTCGACAAGTTGATTAGGGTTTGTCCCGTAGAGCTGAATCATGCTATCACTTGGCGAGTTGGGAGTCAACTCGACAAGATGAGTCAACCTTCACGAGACTTATGTGGAAAATGATGGGACTCGACGAGTCACAAGGGTGCACTTGGCGAGTTGGGTCAAACATGGACTGTTGACTCGAGTTTGACATCTGTTGACTTTGGGGTTTTGGTCAACATGAGTAATAGAGACCATGGAGGGGTAAAATGGTCTTTTAACCACTTCAAAGAGTTATAGAGAGAAAGAATAGCCTTCGGTTATCTGAGTCATGAAAAAAGTATTAATTAGAGATATTCATCCTTTGTGTTAGGCGGAGGCTAGTTCGAGATCCGAGCACGAGGTTATTTGCTCACCTGCTTGCGAGGTGAGTCTTCTCACTATACTTAACGTGAGTGGTAATTTATGTGTGACCAGAGGGTCTTATGTGTATGTGTTGTGTATTGAGATATCCTGTTATTTGTTATGTGATATGCTTACTGTGTGTTATATTGAGTTGCTGATTTGAGGGACCAGAGGGTCCACCTGAGTTGTGGGTCCGGAGGGTCCCACTGAGACACATCGACCGGAGGGTGCTACAGTCTTATAGTCTCGAGTGGCAAATGTGTTGTATGTGGTATTTTGGGGAACTCACTAAGCTTTGTGCTTACCGTGTTATGTGTTATGTGTTTCAAGTTTTCTCAGGATCGCAGGAAGGCACCGACTTGATTGTACACTCCAGTGAAAGAGTTATGTTTGAGGATCCTGGATTTGAATCAAATAATTTTGGAGTTGCAATTTATAAATTAAATAAATGAGATTTTCGTGAAATGTGTTATGAGAATTATGCAATTTTAAATGAAACTTTTATTTGAAAGTTTACGGTGTTACACACTCTGAACTTGAGTCGGGACTAACTCTCATTCTTTATTTTCAACCACTATCACTCGATCTTTCTTCGGTATAACCTGAACTGGACTGACCCATTTTATGTCAGATATCGGGTGTATCATTCCAACATCCAAAAGTTTCATTATTTCCTTCTTAACTACTTCCATCATAGGAGGGTTCAGTCTTCATTGGGCTTCTTGTGAGGGATTAAAACATTCTTCCATTAGTATTTTGTGCATGCATAAAGAAGGGCTGAGACTTTTTATATCAGCTATGGTCCACCCAATCGTTTTCTTGTACTACCTCAAAATCCCAATCAGTTTAGATTCCTCTTTTTTTTTGTCAAATTATTTGATATTGTAACTGGGAGTGTTTCTTCTTCCCCAGGAAACTCATATTTCATATGTTCTGGTAGAGTGTTCAGCACCAAGATGGGTGCTTGCACTAAATAAGGAAAAAGTTTGGAGTTAGAATCAGGTAACTTCAGAAATTGATTGTCATATAAGAGTTTCCTTTGTTGGTCCATGTGAGCTACCATTTCTTCCACTTTCTTGTCAAGAAAATATTTTTTTGATAAAACCTGGGTAGCATTAACAGAAAAATATATGTGGAGTACTAAAGCTAGTGACTCTCGGTTAGTAATCTCAAAATATTCAACAATTGATGGTTTGATTACATCTATGAAATTAAGAGTTGAAACACCGTTTGGATAACGCATGGCATCATAAATATTGAAGTTGAAAACTTTACCATCGAATTCCATGGAAAGGGTACCATCATAAACATCTATTTTTTCTGGTGGTTTTTAAAATTGGTCTCCCAAAATAATAGAATAAGAATTCGATGAGTTTCCCATATCTAAGACATAAAAATCAGTTGGGAATATCAACTCATTCACTTGGACCAAAACTTCATCTAGCACACCTTTTGGAATATAAGTGAACGATCAGCCAACTGAATGATAACACTTGTTCTTTTTAGTGACCATACTCCGATAGTTTTAAAAACTGAATATATTGAGGCTTCTAAATTCGACATGGCACGTGGAACTGAAAGGTTCCCCAACTTGCAAGGAACAATGAATACCCTTGGATCTTTGCATTTTGGGGGTAACCTTTTTTTTTTTGTAAAAAGCTAAAACTTTTTCCCTAAATTTAAATGTTTCATTACCTTTTAAATATCATTTTTAAGGACAAAGTTCCTTTAGAAATTTTGCATATCGGGGTAGTTGTTTTATAGCATCCAGAAGTGGGATATTTATCTCAATTTTTCTGAAAAAGTCCATAATCTCTCTGACCTCTTTTTTTTTTCAGTCTTGAGTGAAAAGTAATAGGAGTGATTTTTCCATTAGCTACTACAAGCTTGTCTTTTTTCTATATCTCTTTAGTTGCTTCAAATTCTTACTCAACTAGGATCTCTTCTTCCTCATCTTCTTGCTATTTGGTCCCTTGTAGTTTTTACCGCTTCTAAAAGTCATAACACAATCATTGTGCTTTAGGTTTTTCCCAGTCTAGGATGGGAATTTTCTTTGTGCTTGTGCTTCTAGCTTGCTCACAGAGGTCGCGAGTTGTGATACGTGTTGCTCCAAATTTTTGATACTAGACATGGTCTTATTCTGAAAAGCTTGTGTAATGCCTTGTTTCGAATTGTTCCCACGTTGGGGATGGTGATTAGGGATTGGGTATTAGTCGGCTTCGGACCCATGAGTAATTAAGATTCAAAATCAGTTGGAGTTGGATAAGATATTTCAGATGGTAATTTGTCAGCTCATGATTTTATGGGTATTCTGTTTGTGTTTTGGGATCACAAGACATTTTGGTAATTTGTTAGCTTAGGATTTTATGGAAAGTGGATTCTCGTTCAAGATATCATATGGCGAGTATGAATTGATAATAGTGTTGAGCATCTCGATACCTTTTCATGGATACAAGGATGATCGGATGCGAAATTGTATTAAGAAAGTTATGGTCTTCACATGAATTAGGGTTTGGGGGAAAACCTAGTACTCGGTGCGTACCAAGGTGGTATGTAGGGCGTACTTTGGAAAAGGGAGTTATATGAGGTGTAGCAAGAAGAACGCACAACGTAGGTGCGAGGTTGGGTCGGAGTGCAAGACCTTGTACACTGGGCGTACATGGGGCAGGTTGAAAACCCTAATCTTAGTATTGTACACTATATAAGAATAATGTTAGCCTCTTTCATTATTTTCTAAGTCAGTCCCCACCCCCTAAAACCCTAGAAATCGCCCTTAAGCTTTCATGGTGGCATTTTGAGTTTTTTGTGTCCATTTTTGGTGTTTGTGGTCCATTTCTAAGAAGATGGAGTTTGGAGCAAGGATGAGAATCAAGGAAGAGCTTATGGATCTTACTTATGTGTCTCATCTCCAGCTTGTTAGAGGTAAAAAACTTTGAACTTGATCATTGGTGTCTTAGATCTATCACTTATGATTTTTGGTTCATTTTGGTCCCAAGAATGAGATCTAGTGGTGTTGATTCCACTCTAGGAGCTTTGAGTTGCCCCTCTTAGTGTTTTTGAGGTTCAAGGTCCATTAAGTTGGCACCTTTAGAGTTTAAAACCATCCATGTTTGAGTTTAGGTCCTTTTCATGAAAGTAGAATGCCACTCTTTAAGATTGGGTCTTTTTGGTACATGCAAAGTTACCAAGTCAGTGACTTTATGGTTCTAGACGTTCTTTTAGAAGTGGATATGTGGTTTTGACTTATGGGATCAAGCATTAAGAGCTTAATGAAGGTTCTGGCTCAATGGAGGAGTACCATGGGCATACTAGCCATACAGATTGTACGCGCAACGTACAACTGAGTACGTCCCGCGTACTCAGTCAGGAGAAGTTTTGCCTATTAGGCTTCGGCGTGGGCCATCTATTGGGTTTAATTATCTTAGGCCTTGTTGGGCTATCAGGTTTTGTTCTGATAGTGATTTTAGAATGGCCCACGAAGGGGGTTTGGGCCTAATTTGGAAAATTGGGCCATGGTTTGGGCCACAAGTAGTTTTTGGTGTTTCGCGCTTAAGTGTGTAAGTGTTAGTGGGCCATCGGAATGCAAAGTGTTTTGTGCTAGAAAGAATGGTTGGACCTTAAGGTAAGGCCCATGTAAGGGCTTTGGGCGTAATTTGGAAAATTAGGCCATTGGTTGATTAATTGGCCTTTAGGCCTTTCGGATTGTAGTTTGGGCCATAGATTTCGACAAGGCTAGGTTATGGGTAAAATGGTCTTTTTACCCCAGGTGGTTATTTGTGATTAGGTTTTGCAACCTAGTTTTTAATTGGGTATTGTTTTGTTATTGGTAGTTTGAGGATCTGTCAGCCAGCATCCAAGCGTTTTTTGTATGATTCCGTAGTGCGAGGTGATTCTTCTCACTATATCCATGGGTCGAAGGCACCAAGGACGGCCCATTACATGTTATGTGGTATGCTAGCTGTCTCTGTGATACTTGCATGGAAGACCCCGGGGGGAGCCCGTGGCAATTGGATGTCAGGCCATGGGGGAAGCCCATGACATTCTAGGTAAAGACCATGGGAGGAGCCCATGGCATATTAGATAAAGACCACGGGGAAGCCATGGCAACTATATGTATGTTACACGATAATCCGTGTTTGTATGTTTTATGATATTTTGGGGAACTCACTAAGCTTTGTGCTTACGGTTTTCATTTTATGTTTTAGGTACTTCAGCTTTCAATTGGAAGAGCTCTCGATGATTACAAAGCACACACCACGTGTTTTCGTATTTTGTGAACTACACTGATTTGATGATGTTATGTTAAAGTTTTGTTACCTTGGTTTTTGGGAAGAACATGCATTAACTATTGATAAATCTAAAAAAAAAAATACTTTATGGCAAGAATTTTAGTTCGTTACAAGTTGGTATCAGAGCCTTGGTTTGAGGGATTTGAACATACTCTCGGGTGTGTCTAAACTCCAACTGAGGATTAGTAAGGTTTTTAAAAAGAAAAGTATTTTCAAGAAAAGAGTTTTCTAAGACAAGAGAAGGGTGTGGTACATGCAATCAGCCAAGGTCAAGTAAGTTTTCCCAAAATACCCATACATGTTATCTGTTATGATCTGATTTATGAATCTATGAATTGCATGCTAGTTAGGACTAAGGATTTGCTCAGTTCTTGCATGATAGAATTCTAGGAGCGATGCCTTTGTATGTATATTGTATGAGTTGGTAGGCTTGCATGTTGACGCCGACTAGTTAGTGGTAGTTTGGCCTATTATGTGATACCTTGTTGCATTGGATGAATTGGATGCTATGCTGAGATGGGAATATCTATTGGAATCAGTAATTGCTAAGTGTATGCTTTAAAAATTGTATACGGTTAGGATCTTATAGCCCTAGAATAATTGATTTGGCCTTATTTCTTGTTACTTGTCTGGTTGTGGTTATAGGGTAGAGTATGTTATTCGATAGTCTATTTGATCCTGTTCTGTGTATAATTTGCATGCATACGACAACCAACAGTAAGGGTGAAATTTCTAGCATAAGTGGTGGTGTGTGCGTTGAATGTTATATGATAGTTCTATGGATTGGAGTGTTACTACATGAATGCTGCTTACTTTGTGCTTTATGGAACTCTTAGGTGATGGGAGTCAGCTACTAAATGAATATGATGGTATTCATGAGGTGGATGACTGACATTATGGGAGTTCCTCAGCAGATGATGGCAGGGTGAGGCCAGGAAACTAGGAGAGCCTAAGGATTGCTTCAGTAGATTTTGTTGCGCTGTTTAGTGAGTTTTTGGAGGCATAAGATTGAGAAGGTGACTTAGAGAATTCGGGATGATTCTTGAGGATAGTATGGACATGTGTGAAAGGTAGTATTGGGCCTATACTACTGAAAGCATAGGATCCAAACTTGAATCTAGGAGAGTCTTCGAGAATCTAAGAAGCTTGTGGGAAGAGGATTCTTGAGTATGTTATGATCTTTTGCATGCTGAATACCAGTTTGGTGATAAGTCCCTAGAAAGGAGGTTCAAGTTCTGGTTCCAGCTCAGGAGAAGGTACTAAGTCGATTAGGGAGTAGATGTGGGAATTCATCTCGTCAGATATTACCCACGGTATTTGGAGCAGACTTCTGTGATCTTTGGTTTAGTTAAGGAAGGAATTATGGAGATCTTGGATGAGCGCTTGGGCGCGATCCACGCCGAGGTTTTGGCTATCGTCAGAGCTCGCATTTTATTTTTTTATGAGCGGGAGATTCATTTGGAACACTTGGGAAGAGGGGGTCAGATCAGGTGCAGGCATGGGAGGGTCCTGGGAAGAGACCCAAGACTCCAGATCAGCGACTAAGGGGCTGACAAGGCCGAGGTCAGTGCAACACGTGCGTGAAACTGCACGATGGAGTTTGTTGTTATAGGGGTATGGTTTGCTACAAGTGTACCAGGATTGATCATGCCAGCAGGGATTGTCCTTAGGGGCAAGTCTATTATGTTTTCTCTGCGACCAAGTTGGCCATAAGAGGGTCGTATGTCCGAGGAGAAGGGGGGAGGAGTAGTGAGTGCACCTACTCTGACTATTTTGCAGATCTATGATAGTCGTGAGGGTAGGGGAAAAGCCCCAACAGAGAGGAGCCGGTCATTGCATTGTCAAACAGGGGAGTTCCTTGCTCCGTCAGGTGATCTTGCGGGCATGTTATTTTTTGCGTTCTTTCTGTTGTTATCAATATTCATGTTGTTTGGGATTTGATGTTGATTTGGGTAAGCATTATCTTCGGTTTATTGGTCTGTTATCGTTGGGATATATTTTCGAGAATTGATTTATATCTTTTGCATGCCATGAATTATTAGTGGGTTATTGATGGGTTGTATCTTGTGTAGCGGGTTCCAATGTGTTCGATTGATACTTTCGGTTTGGTTGAGATTGGTTCAAGGGAATTGTGTGGAAGGTAAATGGTTAGGATTCAAAGAGTTATTTCTTTAGTAATTGTCAGGATTTAGTGGTTACATTATTCGTTTTTGTAGAAGCGGAGTTACTTACGGAAGAACTTTTGGGTTCAAGCATTGCTGTTGCTAAGAGGGGAGCGGTGGCAGGAAGATGGTAGTGTCAGATGAATGGGTTGTTTGGTCATCAGAAGTGGCAGAGGAACTTTATATTCGCATGTAATTCCTTGAAATTGGAAGTGGGATAAAGATCGGTCGATTTAGGGCAAGGGTATCCATTAGGGTTTTAGGAATAAGGTGATCAATGAGTTTGGTAGCAATGGAACGCTAGTATTGTTCAATGCAGGGTATGGGTGGTTCATGTTATTTAAGAGAGATAGATCGAGAATCATAAGGATTAAAGGTGAGAGATCTTCGTCGAGTCCAATTAGGGGAGAGTTAAGTGGTTGTTCAGATTGAGGCTGTGTTGGTGGGGGTTCAGGAAACTATTGAGCGCAGGTCGAAATCTCTATTGTTATTCATAGTAGGCCATAGGATTCGAATGCATGACCCAAACTCCTGATTGGTTGCAGGTTTCGGCTCATGATGCATGGTATTGTGTTGTTTGAGTATGGTAAGGCCATAGGTGGTAACCATGGTTGGTTGGAGGTGTTGTAAGACTGCGATGTGATTGTAGCAATCACCACTTTGAGGTAAACTTTTATTATAAATGGTCGAGTGTGATGGGGAATCAGTTCGTACCTTGGGCACATCGATCATGGTTGTTGAGGAGTATTCTCTGTTTTGGGTTTAGGACTGCTGCGACCCTAGTTGGAGTCGAGCCAGTATAGCGTTAGATGAGTAGGGGCCATGCGATTATGGTAGACCGGGCAGGTCCTGGTAGAGAGCGTTGGGTCATAGTATTGGATCTTGCTCTTTGGACTCTTGGGAACCTGATGGTTCAACCAGGTGCGAGACTGGTAGTCTCATAGATGGTTTGGGAGTAAATATTTATCGGTCAGGGAGGGGTCGATGGGAATCGAAAGGTTGTGGTGTGAAATGCAAGTGCAGATTCGTGAATCTCAGGTTGTGAGTGGAGTATTGAATGGGTTTTGGGTAAGATATCGAGTCGGGTATCACGTATGTTTTGTGCAGGATTTTGTTTCAGTGGAATAAGAATTAGGGTATCTGTATGCCAAAGGCATCAATCGCAAGGTTCAAGGGTAATGAATGGGCTTAGTTTTGATAGCAATCGAGTCGTTGTGTTGTGTCTTGGGTTGGTTCTGTCTGCGAGAGGGCCACTTCGTGCTTGGAATCAGGAGAAGGTAGGTCGTTGGAGACCGGGTATTATATGAGATTGCATTTGGTCTCGTGGAATTTGTTTAGCAGTAGCTTTGGTGTCGAGGTGGTTTGGGGTATTATCACCATATAAGGTTGCTCTTGGAAGTCGTGTGGGGCTACTGGGTGTTTGTGTGACTTTTGGCTCAGCAATCGGGTAGGAGTCTGGTGATTTAGATAGTTGGCAGACAAGTTGGGACCGGGGAGGTCTCGGTTGCCTTTGGGAAACAGCTAGGTGGCAAGAAGACGAATCAGACTGGTTTCAGTGATTTGAGCTTCATGTGAGGAGTTGCTTGTATTTTGGGGTACATGTAAAGTCGCTTGTAGCAGGATTACATAATATTAGAGTTGCTGATTGGACTCTGTTGCGCAGCTCTCGTATGAGTCTAACCGTTGCAGGGAGGAATCTTCTACTCGAAGGATTATCTGAGCCTTCTATCAAGTGTAAGTATTCTGCAAATGTATATGATCAATGGTTTTGTTCCAATAGAAGCATCATGATAATCAGGGTTGGAAGTATTTTGTTTAGCCTGGTATTCATGAGGAAATGGTTTGATAGTGGTTCAGTGTGGGCGGTTTGTTGGGAAGTCAGATCAATTTGATGTTTCGGGTTTCAGGAAAGATAGAGGTGGTTTTCTGCAAGGGGTTTAAGGTTCGTTCTTTTTCAGGTTTGGTAAGTTCTACTAGGGTTGGTTTCGGTTGTCTTGCGAAGGTTGTAGTATTCTCGGGTTGTGGTTGTACTATTTAGATTGTGTGGCGTGTTGGGACAGGTAAGGATGGATTTCGAGGACGAAATCTAGTTTAAGTGAGGGAGAGTTGTAATGCCTTGTTTCAAATTGTTCCCATGTTGGGGATGGTGATTAGGGATTGGGTATTATCAGGCTTTAGACCCTTGGGTAATTGAGATTTGGACTCAGTTGGGGTTGGATAAGGTATTTCGGATGGTTCGGGTATTTGGTTTGTGTTTTGGAATCAAAGGGCATTTTGGTAATTTGTCAGCTCGGGCTTTTATGGAAAGTTGATTCTTATTTGGGATATCTTATGGCGAGTATGAATTGATAAAATTGTTGAGCGTCTTGATACCTTTTCATGGATATAAAGACGGTCGGATGCGGAATTGTATTGAGAAAGTTATTGTCTTCGCATGAATTAGGGTATGTGGGAAAAACCTAGTATGCGGGGAGTACCAAGGTGGTACGTAGGGCGTACCGAGGCAAAGGGAGTTATGTGAGGCATAGCTAGAGGAACATGCAGCATTGGTGCGAGGTTGGGTTGGGGTGCGAGACCTCGTATGCTAGGCGTACGAGGTGGTACGTTGGGCGTACGTGGGAAAAATTAAAAACCCTAATCTTAGGGTAGTACCCTATATAAGCATAATGTTAGCCTCTTTCTTCATTTTCTAAGTCGGCCCCACCCTCTAAAACCCTATAAATCGTCCTTAAGCCTTCATGGTGGCTTTTTGAGCTTACGATGTCTATTTTTGCGTGTTTGGTCCATTTCTAAAAAGATGGAGTTTAGAGCAAGGATGAGAATCAAGGAAAAGCTTATGGATCTTGCTTATGTGTCTCATTTCTAGCATGTTGGAGGTAAAAAAGCTTTGAACTTGATCATTGATGTATTAGATCTATCATTTACGATTTTTGGTTCATTTTGGTCGCAAGAATGAGATCTAGTGGTCTTGATTCCACATCAGGAGCTTTGAGTTGCCCCTCTTAGTGTTTCTGAGGTTCAAGGTCCATAAAGTTGGCACCTTTAAAGTTTAAAACCATCCATGTTTGGTTTTAGGTCCTTTTCATTAAAGTAGAATGCTACTCTTTGAGATTGGGTCTTTTTAGGGCATGCAAAGTCACCAAGTCAGTGACTTTATGGTTCTAGACGTTCTTTTAGAAGTGGATTTGTGGTTTGGACTTATGGGATCAAGCATTAAGAGCTTAATGAAGGTTTTGGCTCAATGGAGGAGTACGCTGGGTGTACAAGTCTGTACGCTGCCAAACAATCTGTACAATTAGTGTACAGCTGAGTACGTCCTGCGTACTTAGTCAGGAGAACTTTTGCCTATTAGGCTTCCCTGTGCGCCATTTGATGGGATTAATTGTCTTGATACCTTTCGGGCCATCAGGTTTTGTTTTGATAGTAATTTTGGAAAGGCCCACGAAGGGGGTTTGGGCCCAATTTGGAAAATTGGGTCATGGTTTGGGCCACAAGTAGTTTTTGGTGTTTTGGGCTTAAGTGCTTAAGTGTTAATGGGCCATCAGAATGTAAAGTGTTTTGGACTAGAAATAATGGTTAGACCTTAAGGTAAGGCCCATGTAAGGGGTTTGGGCCTAATTTGGAAAATTGGGCCCTTGGTTGATTAATTGGCCTTTGGTCCTTTCAGATTGTAGTTTAGGCCATAGATTTGGACAAGTCTAGGTTAGGGGTAAAATGGTATTTTTACCCCAGGTATGGATTTGTGATTAGGGTTTGGAACCCAATTGTTAATTGGGTATTGTTTTGTTATTAGTAGTTTGAGGATCTGTCAGCCAACAGCCAAGGGCTTTCTGTATGATTCAGCAGTACAAGGTGAGTCTTCTCACTATATCCATGGGTCGAAGGCACCAATGCCAGCCGATTATGTGTTATGTGTTATGCTAGTTATCTCTATTATACATGCATGGAAGACCCCGGGGGGAGCCCATGGCAATTGGATGTCAGACCATGGGGGAAACCCATGGTATTCCAAGTAAAGACCATAGGAGGAGCCCATTGCATATTAGATAAAGACCATGGGGGATCCCATGGAAAATATATGTGTGTTGCATGATAATCAATGTGTGTATGTTGTATGGTATTTTGGGGAACTCACTAAGCTTTGTGCTTACGGTTTTTAGTTTACGTTTTAAGTACTTTGGTTTTCAATTGGAAGAGCTCTAGATGATTGCAGAGCACACACCACATGCTTTTATATTTTGTGAACTACTCTGATTTGATGATGTTATGTTAAAGTTTTGTTACCTTGGTTTTTGGGAAGAACCTCAATTAACAATTTATAAATCTAAAAACAAAAATTTTTATGGCGTGTTTTTTGGGTCGTTACAGCTTGGGTACTGGTAGAAAGGGTTTTAACAATGTCTTTTAGAGACATACTGGATCTGCTAGCTTGTAGCTGAAAATTGGGTTGATGTTGATTTTGCTGAAAGTCGGGTGGGTGTTGGTACTTATTTCTCTGCTGAAAGTTTTGTTGTGGTCTTGGATGGAAATTGTTCTGGAATCCTCCACAAGCTTGATTATTGCGCAGCTGGTCAAACTGTTTCTGTTGTTCCTCATAACCTCCCATGACCTTGACAACTTCTATGTCTTCCAATATTATTGGGCACATGTATGTTGGGTGCCCAGTCTCCGCACATATACCACAAGATCTGACCTTTGGTTCAACACAATTTTCTTTTGTCAGTAAGAGAACAACCTTTGTCAATTCTGAAATATGAGACTCAACGTGGGCATTACTGATTTCTTTTACTCCTCGCGACTGATCTAGATACCATTCTTCTTCATTTGCTGAGTGTTTTGATTCGATTGATACCTTCTCTATTAATGCCCAGGTCTCAGTTGGCATCATATCTACAAGCTAACCACCACTCAAAGTGTTGATCGGTCACCTTTCCATTGGGGCTAGGCTTTCACAAAAAACATTAATATAGTTGATAGTCACTGATCCCATGTTGTGGGCACCGGACCAGCAAGTTCTTGAAATGCTCCCATTAAGTGTGAAGGGCCTCTCTTTTTCCTTGCTTTATGGCAAGGATTTCCCTGCAGAGTTTGGACACTTTCGCTTATGGAAAGTATTTTTCTAGAAAAAGCTTAGCTAACTCATTCCATGTAGTGATTGATCCAGAAGGGAGATCATATAACCACTATTTTGCTGCATCTTAGATAGACAATGGGAATTCCCTTAACTTGATCTGGTCTTCTATGAAAGATTGTGGCTTCGTCCCGAGCATACTACGAGAAACTCATTGAGAAATTTGTGTGGATCTTCATTCTCAAGGCCTCAGAATGTCGGGAGCAGATGAATCAAACCAGACTTCAGCTCAAAGTTCTGAGCTTCAAGGAAAGTGATACATAAGAGCTGTTTTGTAACATCTTGTGTCGTCCACTCTCGGAGAGTCTTCTTAGGATCATATCTGTGTTCGCTCATGCTAGTTCCATTTTGTTAGCTGAATCAGAGGGTTCAAGTGTTTCAGATTTGATGGAAGATATTGGTAAGTATTTTTTAAATGAGCTATGAATAGGAGAGGATGGGCTGCTTTCGGAAAAGATGAAAAGGTTATTTTTGGCTCGTTCCATAATGAAGTGCCTTGTGGATTTGTTTCTTTTGAAGCTAGAGATGATGTTGATGTGAAAAAACCCTGTAAATTTTTCTGTTGAAGTGCTTATTTTATGAGTTTTCTTGACGTCTTCTCTATTTCCGGATCAAACTATAGTGGCAGATCTGCTCATAAAGGGATTACCTCCCTAGGTCTTTCATGAACATACTACACATTTTGGTGTGATATTTGGTTTTAGTGGGAGTTTTATGGTTCTTTATGTTTTGTTTAAGAACAATTATGTTTTTCTATACAACATTAAGAATTCGGTTAACTTAATAATTATTTGCACTTATTTGAAGTTTGATATCACTTCAATCTATAGAGAAAATTATTAGAAATCTATTTTTTTTATTTTGAAACCACACAATCATGTTTAATCTATGTCGTTTAGTTATATATGTATATGTGACCATTGATAGATTTAGTTACGTAAATTATAACAAATACCGCTTTGATCTTATACTATTATAATTAATGGACGGGATTGTTTACGGGTACCAATATTATGTTATCATACATTAAAGCGCTTATACGGTTGTATGTACATTTATATATCCATGGTCCAGTGGGAGATTGTTAGAAAATTATGGGACCATTCTATAAATACACATATATATTTGTAACATCCCAAAATCCAAGACCAAAAATTTCATTTTTAGTTTAATAATTCATTAAACAGATTACTGAAAACATAATTAAGTTATCTCATATGATGAAAACCCATAAGTCATATGTCTCAAAACAAGCCATAATAATGTTAGAGTACAATCCCAAGAACATCATGGTGCGGCAAATAGTGGTGTGATGCGCTGCAGTCATGCCGGCTCCTTTCCCTTCGAGGAAGATGTACCTGAAACCAAAACTGAAAACCGTAAGCACAAAGCTTAGTGAGTTCCCCCATTATACCACATACCATACAATAAACATATTTCCAGGCATATCTGGGTGCCTGACATACCCTGCTGAGCATATCTGGGTGCTCAACCTACCCTTGTCAGATATACCGGGGTGCCCGACCTACCCCTTCCAAGCATATCTGAGTGTTCAACCTACCCTGCCAAGCATATCTAGGTGCCCGACATACCCTGCTGAGCATATCTGGGTGCTCAACCTACCCTTGTCAGATATACCGGGGTGCCCGACCTACCCCTGCCAAGCATATCTGAGTGTTCAACCTACCCTGCCAAGCATATCTAGGTGCCCGACCTACCCTCCGGTTTATTTTAACCGGTTACGGGGACTATTTCACCCCTACCACTACCACATAATAACATAACATAGCATACTGTCAGACAAATCTGGGTGTCCGACCTACCCTCCCGTTTATCTCAACCGGCTACGGGATCTAACCTACCCCTCCTACCACTATCACATAATATCATAGCATTACACATAAAGCATAACAGATAGTGACATATCAAAAAATTATCACAAAGACAATCATCTCAACTATAATCAACTACTAGTGGGTCGGCATTGGTGCCTTCGACTCACTACTACGGGAAGGTAACTCACCTCAAATGTTGTGAAGTAGTTGAACTGTCATTAGCTCTGAAATATGCCCCACTCAAACTCTTACACATAAATATTTCCTTTAGTTACCCCTTTTCATGCTCATAAGCCCTTAAGGGTCAACTTTGGTCATAGTCAAAGTCATGGTCAACACCCTGGTCAAAGTCAACATCTGGTCAAAGTCAACATTCTGAGTTGACTTTACTCGCCGAGATGACCCATCAACTCGTCGAGTTCCATAAATCCGAAAACTCTGAACTCACGATCCAAATCACCGAGTTCTTTCACAACTCATCGAGTTCCTCCTGTCCATGGTATCAGGACTTTCCCATTCTACTCGTCGAGTCATCCTTGAACTCGTCGAGTTTTCCCTTTTACAGAATCGGGACATCTCAACCTAACTCGTCGAGTTCCTTTATGGACTCGATGAGTTCTTCAGTCTGTTGAGCCATCTTAATAGATTAAGCTCCTTTCCTTTAGATCTGGACTGCACACTTCTTTTGCACACTAAAAATGTCCTTTTAAGGGTAAAGTTTCCAACTTTACTCCTTAATAGCTTCCTTTAATGGTTTTAGCTCAAACCCTAATTCGTCAAGATCTAGATCTTGATCCAAAAGCCATATATACTTCGAACTAAGGCATACAAACTGAGATCTAGACCCTAGACATCATTTTAACACGCAAAGTTTCTGCCTTTATCTCCATGCATGTCCTTTTGGGGCTTAAAAGGCCAAAATGATATCTTAGAGCTTGCATGGAGGTTCCAATGACCATAAAGTTTGCACCTTTATGCCAAAACAGCCCTTCAAGGTCCTAGATCTAGAAGTACACATACTTGGGACGTTTATTTCCCAAAAGCTAACATTCGTGGACCAAAAACCCCCATAAAAGTGAAATGAAGAGATCTAAGAAATCATTGAGCAAGTTTGAGACTTGCTTACCTGAAAATGCTGCAAATGGAGTGAAGTTTCTGGATCTACTCTCTTCTTCTTGAGTCCTCCAGCTTCCTCTTCTTCCACAAGCTTCAAAAACACAAGTTTTCTCTCAAAAAGGTCTCATAAGCTCACACAAGGCTCTAGGGTTTTATGTCAAGGGTTTTGGGACTTGAAGGCTGTAAATGAGGCCAACCTTTAGGGGTTAATGTGTTTAAATAAGGTGAAAAACCCTAAAATTAGGGTTTCACTATGCCAGCCCTACTTGTCAAGTTGGGGATCCCAATTTGTCGTTTGGGGCCTCCAACTCGATGAGTTTGGGGCCTCCAACTCGTTGAGTTCTCATATAAAAGTGAATTAATTTTATTTAAAATACATACCAGGAACCAAGCGTTACAATATTGTTATCATTTAAGTTCAGAAATATTATGGTAAGTGTATAAGATTGTTGATGGACTGATATTCACTTTCCATTTGTAGCTTGAGTTCCCGGTTTGACTCGAGATGCTCAAGATCCCTTCCATCTCTCACTTTAGGTTTTATCTCCATCTATAAATACATGTGATGAGGAGAAAATCAAGATATAAGAAATTACTTCACAAATTCGTTTTCTGACCTGTACGTGTAGATCTTGGCATAAAACGATTAGTGTTTGCCGTGTCCCTGACAACGGTGCCAATTTGTTAAAAGCTTGTCACCACACCTAAACAAATAATAATATAAATAAAAATACTGCTAAAATGCACTAGGGGGTAGTTTAGGAAACAGGGTCGAATCCACAGGTACACATCCTAAGGTCTATCCTCTCTTGCGTAAGGCACCCACTAATTTAATGGAAATTAAAATGGGGTTTTTTTATTATTAAAACTAAAATGTACTAAAATTTATAAAAGACAAATGCAACTTAAATGCTAGGGTAAAATTCAGAATGTAAAAGAAATTTCAGTTTCACGGTTACTCTCCTAATCATACAAATAACCTTCAACACGATAATTGAGTTGTGTACTGTTTAAACTGGCACTGAAAATCATTAATAAGCTCTAACAAATTTATTTTACTAAGACGTTTAATCAAAACAATCACTTTGAATTAAACCTTACCTTTTACTGAATTGATCAAATAAGCTCTTAATTAATTTAGAAAATCATCATTAGACATAGTGTAAAATCCTAGTAAGGTTCAATACTTCTCACAAGCTCGGAAGCATAAAGACTTGTTTGATCTGTTTATATTAGAGTTAATCCTAATACAGAACCAATCTAATATTTGTTACTTTTACTAATTAATAAAGACAATTACGGATCTAAACAAATCAGATAACTGGAATGATTCATTAACAATTAAAGTGGCCAACATAAACTGAATTAAAATCAAACGTTCAATGAAACATAAAACTGATCAAACTAAACAGTAAACACAATAAAAAATAATGTCTAATGATTACTTGCACGGAAAGTCGAGTCGTTTGCGAAACTAAAATCTAGGGTTTTTTAGCCTGACATGGCTAAAAACGAATTACAAGTAGTAGAAACAAAATCTAATTAACAAATCTTACTAAATGAAAATAAAAATCGAATCGTGTTCTTCAGATCTGTGTTTGGCACTCAAAAACCTTTGAAAAATCGCCTCTCAGTCGTCTGGAATCATGAATTTTTGTCACTGCGGTGTTTTTAGAAGTCAAAAAGCGGGGATTTCTACGATCGCATATATTACAAATGCGATTGTATTTTTTTTGAAAACATGTACCGTAGTGACTTAATGAAATATGATGCCGTTTTGGAACTTTCAAGAGTTCAAAGCAAATCTACGATCGCATATAAGGATCTACAATTGCATAAATGGTCTTTTTTCTCAGATCGAATTTTAGGCACATAGAAACCTCGAAGTAAGTATGCGAACATTTTATGCGATCGCATAAATAGAAATTGTGATCACATTTCTTTATTACTGCCTCGTTTCAGTCATAATTCTTCCTTTCAAACTATTCTAGATCACTCCTCGGCATTGTTCTTTAGTTCCATCTTCAATCAAGCTCCAATGCTTCCTAGAACGCATCCTGAGATGTCGTACGTGTCAATGTACTCCAATTTTCCCTGAAAATCATAACAATGGTAAGTAGTATGGGCACTCTACAAATATAAGGGGAAACATGTAATTTATAATAACATTAAGTACATAGTTAGCTTTTCATAGAAAATTGCAGAGAAAAACATGGTAAAAGATGCATATAAAATGCATCTAACATATACACAAAGTGAGATCACATAGACTGTCGAATAAATGATTATACCTTAAGCCCACAACCAAAGAAGGAATAGGAAATAAGGCCAAACTAGTCATTCTAGGGTTAGATGATCCTAATCGTATACAAATTTTAAAGCATACATTTAGCAATTAACCAAGCCTATATAAATCCCAAGTAATACATAACATTCAATCTCCCTAGGTTATAAGATATCACAAAAATCAGGCAATTCTAGCATATAATTCTTGAAGGTATCCTTAGCCCTACTCTAGTATGAGATCCACATATAATCATATAAAACATAACATCACATATGGTATTTTGGGAAAACTTACTTGAGCTCGGCTAATTACATACATCACACCCATTTTTCTTTATAAAACCTTTTTAGAAAATCATTTTCTTTTGAAAAGATTATCAATTCCTCGATTTGAGTCTCGACACACTCAAAAGTGTGCCTGAATCCCTCAAATCAAGTCTTTGACACCAACTTGTAACATCCCGAAAATACTAAGTAAAAATTTTCTTTTAGTAAAATCAAAACATTCATTCATTCATTCATTCCAAAAACCTAATCAAAGTATAAATTGTATCGAATAACCATCAGAGTATAAAACAAACGTAGAATGCGGAAAACTGGTGGACGTTGTGCGATCATGACAGACCCTTCCCTTTCGAACCAGAAGTACCTGAAAACATTAAACCACAAAACTATAAGCACAAAGCTTTGTGATTTCCCCAAAATACCACATACAACATACATATAAACGGACCCCACCTAACCTATATAACGGGCCCTGACCATTGCATAACGGGCCCCACCCAAATAATCAAGCCCCACCCATATAATATACATATTTGGCCCTGCCCATGTAATCGGGCCCTACCCATATAAAACATACAAACACATACAAGAGTTACAAAGACAGCTAGCATCCTACAAACATAATCTAGTGGGCCGATATTGGTCCCTTCAACCCACGAGTATAGTGAAGAGAATCACCTCAATCGATCAATGAATAGATCTCACACACGAGCCGCTGGTGCTAAAGTCTCTCCCACTAACATATCCAAACCAAACCCTAATTAGCAGTTATGGTAAATCCCCAGCCTAGCAAATCCAAATACCAAAAATAAATCCTCATTTGGGAAAAAGACCACTTTTCCCCTCTAAGTCCTCAACCCTCATAGTTGACCAAAGGTCAATTAGTCAACAATTCAACGGTCAACCCCTCCTTTAGCTGACCCTCACGTCATGACCAGCTTACGGTCACGTTGTGAAAACCGATTCCCCTCGGACTCTAACTCAGTCATGAGTCAAATCAGCTCGGCTTCAACCTTATACGATCCAAACCCCTGCCATGTCATGAGGATCAAGTCCTCACATTGTTACAATGTTAGGACAAAATAATTGAGAACTTCCTTCCTCATGTTGTGACCTCTAAATGGTCACATTGTGAGTTACGTAAAGTGGACATCTTAATGCATTCAACCCTAATCCTTTTGCTCATGTATTCCAACTTTCTAGAAGGCCATATAACTCCAAAATCAACTTAAAAATTCGTACTTTATGGACATGTATGTCCAATACATGTCTAGATCCCATATAGGGTCAAAATGTAGAAAATATCACTAAAGTTTTCATTCGATGATTCAAAACTCAACCATTTACCAGATCTGAACTTTATATTACACTAGTGACCTATAGAACCCATAAATTTGCCAACTTTGTGGTTTCCTTTCATCCAAGTTTGCTCAAACATAGAGAAAATGTGACAAAACCTAGATGTAGCAATATACAACAATAAAGGTTAAAGTTTTGACACTTACAAGGGTTCAAAACAAGCACAATATGATGATGACGACGTTCCCTTGTTGGATGTACAATAGGGGTGTTCATGGATGGTTAACCGAACCGAAAACATATTTAAGAAGGTTAAGCGAGACTATCGGTCCGTTCATTTCATGAACCTAAACCTAAACTGAAAAATCAGGTTAACCGGTATTCGGTTAACCGAATATCTCGGTTCGGTTATCCGGTTAACCAATTAACCATTACTAATTAATAAAAATATGTTAATGTTACCGAACCTCATAAGAATTTTTCTAAAAAAGAATGAATTGCAATGAATAATCCATATAATTTGTTTAATTATATTGTTGCTTCTATCAATAATGAAATTTGGATAAATTATCAAATATCCATGAAATATGAAAAATAATATCGACTAATACAAAAATGTATTTTTTTTAATTTATAGATAAAAGATAGTTAAATATTTAGTTATTTATGTGAAATAGTGATGAAATGAAAATGACAATTTTAATGTATATCAACCTAAGTATATTTATAACAAATGTTAATGATGACATTCTTGGTTTAAAATGGAAAATGTAAATAATATAACAACTATTGTAATTGGAAATTTCTAACAATAATTTGTTATGAACTTAAATGTCAAAATATAAATAATATTTTATAAAATAGAAAATAAATTTTCAGTTTTTCGGTTAACTGTCCGTAGCAAAAAAGCATGAATCGTAACTGAACCGAAAAACTGAAGATTTTACTGGTTTGGTTAACCAAACCGAAAAAGTCAAAAATATCGGTTCGCTTAACCTGAAAATCAGTACATTTTTACGTTTTTAGGTTCGGTGTTTCGGTTTTAGGATATTTTGAACACCCCTATGTAAAACTAGAATACCTTCTTCTTCTCTTCCAACTACCAAAAACACCAAAGTGAGCTCTAAAATGGAGTAGAGGAATTAGGGTTTCTCTCTTTTTGGTTTAGAGGTGATGGGGGATGAGGGTGAAGGAAATACTAGCTCCTCACTTCCCTTATATATATGTCTAAAGCCCGAAATTAGGGTTTCATTAAATCAGGTCTCACATTGTGACACCTATAGTGTCACATCGTGACACCTTAAAGATACAACCCACGCATTATGGCCATACCACGACGTGAGGGTGCTACCTTCACGTCGTGACTAGTCTTAAATCGGAAAATTCAATGTTTTAAAACCCGGGTCGGCCCGGCCGGTTCAACCGGTTGGACTGTGACCCAAGGTAGAAGACGGGTCAATTGAGAATGGTTTTTTTTGTAAAAATATGGATCGGATCGAACCGACCGGGTTTCCCCTAAACCGCGATTCCACCGCTTATGTGGAACTGGTTAAAATCGGGTTGACCCATTTTAATAGGGTTTGGATAGTTTGATACAAGTAGCGAACGCCAAAACAACGAGCCATTTGTGGTTTCTTCAATGTTTAAACTTTGTGGACATCAAATTATTGGTTATAAATGTTTATGCATTATACAGGAAAATAAAAATATATAAAAATAGAAAAAAAATCATAAACTGGTTTACGGGTCAAGCGGTTCAACCGTGAACCGGTCATCACACAGGGTCAACTAAAAACTCGGGTTTTAAAACATTGTGAAAATTGCATAATTTTTCATACCTCAAGGATCTGGATGTTACGATATATATATATATATATATATATATATATATATATATATATATATATATATACACACATACACACACAAACACACAGAAAAACTAATAGTTAGGGTCTCAATGGTTATGTATTCTACAATAATATCGTGTTCAAGATTGTGAATAAAAATACTCTGTCATACCCATGGATGTAGGTCACATTAACCGAACCACGTAAAAACTATGTTTTTGCAATGTGTATGATTATTCTTGTTATGGATTGGGAACCACGTAAATACTATGTATTCTTGGTAGAAATTATGCATGTTATAGATTGGGAATTACAATGATTTTTCATCTATAACGATATATTATTATGATGACAAGAAAGTTACATTGTTGTATAGAAAAATTCTTAATCAAGGCAGTAACAAAATCATGATGCCTAATTGAAAGATTTCTAACGCAAATATGCTTAAAGATAACGCTATAAATGTTAATGAAAATCAGCTAAAGTTGGATGAAATGATGGTATTTTTTTGCAATCGAAGATCTACATGTCAGTCAAGATTCATCGTGTGTTATTCTTAGAAATGTAAGAGACACTCTCGATATCACAAATCTTTAGAAATTTCTTAAGGTAGAGAGATTCATTGAACTAGATATTAAGTATATTGTTAGGGCTTAGGTGTGGCTAAAATTTCAAACAAGTGAAGTGTGTATTAAATTTATACATCATGTCGGTATCAAACTGACGTTTAAAGTGTTGATGCATTTAACAAATAAGTTTAGGATGAAAGGGAGAATGGTTTGGAGTGAGATGGGTTGTAGATATATATGTGTAATGATAAGGTCCTTAAAAGATTGTCACTATAGAGTATGCTTATGTTTGTAATGATGATCATTAGGAGAATGTGAGATGCGGTAGGGTTTTATTTAGTACCTTGTTGTAGTCACCAATATCAAAAAGGTGTATATGGTTATAGAAGGTTTTAATTATAATGTTTTTGTTCATGAATTATTCGGATGGATCCTGAATTATAAAAGAAATCGACATTTCAGAAAAATTTTCTAATTAAATGAAGAAGGATATTGTGAATCAGAGGAAGAATTGGATGATAGTTAAGCATCTAGAGATGAAGATAATTTCTAGAATGGTGTCCTGTGCACGTATGAAGAGGAAAACATTGATGATTCGTAAGATTGAAACATGTTGATGGTTAAGTCGGTAATGAAATAAAACACATTCCAACAATAATAATGAATAGTAATAATGAAAGGTATAAACAATTGTATGGGGTAAACATTGATGGTAAAGTCGAAGAGATTTCTAGCGAGAAAGATTATAGGAAGAAAGGTGAGTTGAGGAAGATTGCACGAGGGCTGTTTTGGAGTCACCAAAAAAATTAACAAATTCCTAATGTTATGGTTGATGTTTGGTACTTGATGGAAGGTACAAAGTCCAAAAAAACATATTTTTGAGAAGTGCTCAATATATTTTCAAACTTTCGATGTTTAACGACCTTAAATTTCACTCACTACAAGTCTCAGGTGTGAGCCCTCTATTATTTCACCTCGAAGATCTTTAGGGCTAAGGAGGGTTCAAGAAGAAAGGAACAATCAAAGTGGACGCAAAAATGTTTCAAGTAATTTGATGTTATCTAAAAGAGGTAACACAAAAGCAGGTAAAAGGAAATATGAGTAAAAATGATGGTTCTTTAATGATTGAGATGCTTCGGTATATTAAGACTGGAAAAGTCTTGGTTTATGAAATCGAAGGGTGTAAGTAGGACTTATACAAGTTAATAAATCTAATTGGTGTTCAATAAGGTTTAAAAGAATAAAATGTCTCTAGATATGTGTGTGTTGTGTCGATGAAAATACATACTTACAAGTATATAAGGTCGTGCAAGTAATACGGTCGTAGGACCAGATATCGTATCCACATTGACTGCTTTATCTTAAAGGAAGATTTATCAATTAATTGTTGGTAAAAGTGAACTGGTTTGATTAAACTAAAGAAACTAAATTTTAAAACCAATATAAAATAAACTAGCAAATAAACTATTTTTTTTAAAACAAACTCAAAGAAAATTTAATAAGACAATACTAAAACCAAAGTGAATTAAGAAGCAAACAACACAATTTGTGATTTAGCATATAAGAGAAAAATAAGATTTAGTTGACTTTCGAGGTTAGTAATTCATCTTATGTAATTGATCAATTAACATAGAGGTTAACACCAACTAAATTACCAATTACCCAATATGATTATGTTTAAAATCAATCAACCGTATCTCTATGAAGTGCATAGAATTAAGAATAATTTTGAATGAAATAACGAAACCCGTTCATGTTTGTCATCCAAAACTTCTCTACAAGAAATTTTAATAAACCTTAAATGGCGGTTGTTAGCAGAAAAACAAGCATTCACTTAATTTAACAAATTTTATCAAGTGATATTAAAATAAGTTGCAACTAAACATCATACTATACCATCCATTGCGTCGATCAATTTTACAAGCATTAAAATTATAATTTAACCTACGTCATAACCTCTATAAAAATTAATCCATGATAACTAATTCAACAAAAATAATCCTAATATGATGGTTAACATATTTTATTCAGACGATAGGAATAATTCAAGTGAACTAAAAAAACAAAAACATTAGAGATGATTTTGGAGCGTTTATTGGTCAAAACCATACCATAAATTCAGTTATTAAATTTTAGAAAATCAAATAGTGTTGTTAATTTATGGTTATACGGTTTCGTTTCATGGAGTTGCGATTTTTATCCATGTAAGTTTGGTGGAGTTTTTTTGTGTGTTTTTAACCATGTGGATCTGATATTTTCTTACGGTTATATAAATTCAAAGAATATTAGTTGTACATGGGTTATGTACTTGTACTTGTGTAGGCGTGTAGCCCACAAAAGAAAAGTAGCCCACAAAAGAAAAGCAACCCACAATATTCTTGGACTGTTGCTTTCAACGTTTATATCCCTGCCCCCAACAAAACAGAAATCGAGTAATCACCTTTTCTTGTTTTAAAATTCGATCGACACCAAATATCTCAACTCCCCCCTCTCGATTTTACGCAACCACATGTCAGAATCGAAGAGCATAGCCTGTTGGAATCCTAAGTCGAGTAGGAATTGGAGTCCAAGTAAACTTGGGGCTTAAACAAGTTGGTTTAAGTTTCTTAATCTTATTCTACAAGTTGGTAGTCTCTCTCTCTCTCTCTCTCTCTCTATATATATATATATATATATATATATATATATATATATATATATATATATATATAGAGAGAGAGAGAGAGAGAGAGAGACCGAGACATGAACTATGGAAAAATGTTATCGAGTTTTTGAGTTATATTTTCTCAATAAAATTTTAGAGTTATCCACTTAGTTTTGTGTTATTTGATTAGAATTTGTATCACAGCTAACGAACCGAAGGTTGTAAGATCAATTTTCTTACCTGTTGACAAGCTAGGTCAACATGGCGAATGCAGGGGGGACGAATAAGCTGCTCCGGTGACTGTGAAAGAAACTGGATCGACCTCAGTTCAATGTCCCATGCTCAATTTCACAAATTACACGGTTTGGTCCCTGTGTATGAAGGTTGTCTTAAGAATTCATAAGGCATGGAGTGTAATTGATACATGAACAGAAAAGAATGAAGAGAAAGATTACCTTGCAATAGGATTGTTGTATCAGGCAATCCCGAAGAATCTAATCATGAAAATTGGAGATGTGGAATCTGCCAAGGCACTATGGGAAGCAATCAAGGTAAGATACATAGGCACTGATCGTGTCAAAGAAGCAAGATTACAAACCTTGATATCGGAATTCGATCATTTGAGGATGACGGAGTTGGAGACAATCGATGTCTTCGCGGGAAAATTTCTGGGATCGCTACTAAATTGTTGGCTTTAGGAGAATTGATTGAGGAATCAAAATTGGTGAAGAAATTCCTCAATAATTACCTAGAAACTTCATACACATCGTCATATCTCTTGAACCGGTATTGGATTTGAAATTGGTAGGGCTTAAAGAAGTTGTGGGTCGACTTAAGACATATGAAAAAAGAATTAGGGAAGTCGATGCTGGAGAGGGACAATCAAGGGATCTATTCGCCGTAAAATCGACCGGAGATGGAAATGGGTTGTCGACAGGTGGTGGTGATGCATCCAGGTTTCACGGAGGGACCAAGGGCAAATGGAAAGGGGCTAGTGGATCGGATGGGTATAATCAAAACAACGGATCCGGATCTGGGTCAGCTAGATCAAATGGTTCAAATAGGCCCAAACCCAATCGCGACCCACACAGAAATACATCATATAATTCAACACAAGCCCAAGGTGGGAGGACCAATTCCAATTATGATTCGAACCGCAAACCGGAAAAAGACCGGTCCAAAATTATTTTATACCGGTGCGATAAACTGGGCCACTTCGCGCCTCAATGTCTAGACCAAATTAAAAAATTACGAGAAAGTAATTTTGCCGCATATGACGATACCGACGAGACCGTATTTTTAAACGAAGAAAAGGCAATATCGTCTCGATACGAATCACAAGATAATGATGTGTGGTATTTGGATAACGGGGAAAACAATCACATGACTGATCGGTCTATATTTATAGCACAATAAATTGTACTAAATATGTTGAATTGATGTATAATTGTCCAAGAATGACACTACTTTGATGAAATGTTGAACATTATGTGTAGGAAACTACTTAGTGCTAAAGTGGGTGGAACCTGCAATAAAAACGAGCAAAATGAAGCTAACAAGTATGGGAGATGAATTGCTAGAAGAATGAAAAAAAATGGTGTTGAGAAATTTGACCACTCATCAATGTTTTGATTATATCTCAAGATCTAGGGCTCCAATTGACATGAGTGAAGAAGTTCTAAAAACTACACAAAATTTCCTACGACTTTCATGTTTTCCATTTTTACTGATTCTACCGTTTTCATCACCAAAAAGGGGCAACAAAGATGAGGGATGTCCTAGAATGCGTCTAAGACGCCCCCTAGGATGCCTACCCATTTTAGGCCATTTTCAAGTGAAAATCAAGGACGACAGAAAGCCTTAAAATTCCATGAAGGACACCCAGGCGTCCTATATGTCGTCTAAGACTCCCACTATGACGTCAACACGGAAAACAGCTCCAAAAATCAGTTTTTAAGCACCTATTTAAAGGAGATTTAACCCTAATCGAAATTGGACTTCTCCCCTGTAATTTTCCCCAGTTTTGGAGGGTTCCGAACACGTTCAAAGCTTCTCCAAACACGTTTTTAATCATTAATTTCCAAAATCAAGACTACAACTCACCAAGTTCATCATCATTCAACAATTGAAGTCGTTGAACCGATGGATCGTCATCAAGTTCCACATTTGGTTACTTCTTCCTCAAGGTTTCATCGTTTCATATTTGGTTGATCATTAGACTACATTTGTTTGATGATTCTAATTTTGCTTATGGATTTTATAAAACATCTCATTTATTTCATTCAAGTAATTTGTTTTATGAACTCAATGGAAGGTTAAATCATTAGGGTTACTTTTTGGGATGTTTATGAATTTTGGATGAACACACTTGATTATTACTTGATTCTAGTTAATTTCAATTGTTATTTTAAGTTTCATTTGATAATCTTTTGGTAATAATGATTGAAATTGGATTGTGTGAATTTGTTTGATGTCATAATTAAGATAGTCTATTGTCAATTCATCATTTGTTCCAAGTTCAAATAGTTTAGGAACAAAGACAAGTGATTGAATCAACATGTGTTATTCCAACTTATGATATTGAATCTTAATGCAGTAATTGTTCCTAATCCATTTAGACATAAAAGAGTAAGACAAATAGTTGAATGAACATCTAGTGTGCCCAAAACTATGTGTTACAAGTTAATAAACCCCAATTGCATCTAAGTATCTGAATTAGGACTCTAGGGAAGAAAGTGTGTGAATCTAAACTGTCCATAACTGAAACGGGAGTACTCTATTTTTGTCATTGAGATTTTCGTTTTAATTAATAAATTTCCAAGCTTTTTATTTGATCTTTGTTTAAATGTTTTTTTGTGACCATTACTAGGAATACATTTTTTGTTGATTATTTTAACACAAAGTTTAACCACGAAGTCCTCGTGGATTCAACCCGACTTATCCTATCCACTTAGGTTAGTTGGTTTATTTTTGACCGAAATAACGACCTTGATCAAAATTTGGCGCCGTTGTCGGGGAGATTGTGCGCTTGAACTCTTGTGTTTAAGTAGTCATAGTCTTTTATTTTCAACTTTAGTTCCTGTTTGCAGTTCATTTTTGTTTTATTTGTGTTGTGCAAGCACATCGGTGCATGCATACAATACATAGCGGACGCTGTTCACCGCTTGAATTTGATCCGAAAATCAAACGAACAACTCGCTCAAATCGGGTCGCCAGAAGGAACATCAACACGACGAGTGTAGATAATGTTGTCGTAGAAGATGTGGTTGAGGGGCATGAGGATGCAGTCAACAATCCTCCACCACTAGTTCCACCGCCAGCTCCTCAATTCCCAAACAACAACAATGGAAACAATGGGGATAACAACAATGTCGGGGCACCAATCATCCAACCAGTACAACCACGGCCGAATAGAAACCGCCGTGGCCAAAACGGTGGAAACAGAGGAAATTAGGCATAAAATATGGGAGGCAATGTAGGAAACCACAACGGTGGTAATGTTAGAAATCATAACCAAAATCCTAGAAATGTTGGTCCTCAATTCGGTAATGGTGGTAATGCCGGTAACGAGGATGACTGGGATTTTGATGATGGAAGTGACAATGGAATTAGTTGGAATCAAAACCACAATGGTGGTAACAGGCGGAATCAAGGCAATCAGGGTGGAAACAGAAATTACAACAACTGGAACAACCAGAATTTCCACAATTGTGGAAATAATGACTACAATGATGGGTTTGGAAATCAAGGCTTTGGGAATCAATACCGAAGGAATCCAAATGGTGGATTCAACAATGCGAATGGAGGATACTACAATGAAGGTAATCAATTCCCTCATCTTTACTTTCCGCAACCTAATAGACAATCCGTGGCGTCTCATTTTCATCCAGGAGAGTATGATGATGCTTCACCTATACTCTTTGTGGAAGGAAATGAGCACCATGCGGAAGTAAGGCCACAACTAATTAGTGTCTTACTAGAGGCCATAAAACTGATGATCCATACAATCACCTCTATGAGTTCCTTGCAACAGCTAATGCGAATACTCCGCGAGGAACTAACAGAGATTCCTTTAGACTTCACTTATTTCCGTTCACTTTAAAAGAGAAAGCTAAGTATTGGTTTACTTCTCTTGCCCCCATAGTATTACTACTTGGGAGCAATTAAAAACTAAATTTTTGCAAGAGTTTTACCCTGCTAGTATAACAACGAAAATAAGGAAAGCAATACAATATTTTGCACAAAAACCCAATGAAGAATTTCATGATGCATTTGAACGCCTCAAGGAATTGTTGCGTTCATGTCCCCATCATGAATTTCCTCGTTGGCAACTTGTACGTTTCTTTTATGATGGAGTCGACACTGCCAACCAAACTATGATTAATGTCTCGTCTGGCGGGACTATCGTGATGCAAGATAGTGAAGATGCTTAGCGATTCTTGGAGCAGTTGAATCATGGTTCAAAAACCAATTACTCAACTAAAAAATGGGACACCCCAGTTTCATCTGTTGCTTCAATTGAAATAGACAGAACTGAAAAAACGAAGTTAAATCTGATATTAATTCTTTAAATAAAAAATTTGACTTACTACTCTCTAGTCTAGGCAAAGAGAAATGTGTGTTTTTTTCGCATGGAAAGAAGATATGTGTAAGCTGTGGAAATTCAAGACACATTGCAGATGAGTGCATGAGAATTCAAGAGGAAATCAATCAAGTGCACGACTATGGTCAATTCCAAAATAGTCCACGATCATTCAATCGGAACTACAACCAAGGTGGGAATTACAACAACAGCCGTCAAGGAAATTACCAAAACCAAAATAAGCCAAAACAGGTCCAGCAGTCCAACTTTAACCAAGGTGGAACATCAAAGAAGAAGGAAACTGATAGCAACAAGTTAGACAAAATCATGGAGTTCATTACTCAAACATAGCAAAACGCCGACACTAACTCCAAGTCCATAGCTGCTATCGAGAAGCAAATTGCTCAACTTATGGAACAAATTTGGAAAAGAGAAAATGGCAAGTTTCCAAGCACCACAATAGTCAACCCATCTCACTCCCAAAGACCTGGAAAAGAGCATCAAGTGAACGAGGTAATCACCTTGCATAGTGGAAAAAAAGTTGACAACAAGGTAAGTGCTCCTACTTTAGATAATGATAATGACACAAAAGTCATTTTTGATGAAAAAGAAGAGTTTGAGAAAGGTTTCAAATCTGAAAAATAAAAAGTAGGTAAGGGTAAAGATGACTCTAAAGTTGGGGAGCATGTTGTGGTGGTTAATATCGCACCATACCCTTCGGCTTTAGAGAAACCGGCATCCTTCCCTTTTGGGAAGCGAGGGCAAAAAATGGAAGACATGTGGGATCTATTTAGTCAAGTTAAAATAAATATCCCATTAGTCAAACTTATTAAGGAGGTACCTTCTTATGCTAAATTTTTGAAGGATTTGTGCATTAAAAAACGCAAACTCCAAGCACACCTCCCTAAAAAGATTGATTTAACCGAGCATGCGAGTTCCATAATATTAAATAAACTTCCACCCAAGCTTAAGGATCTTGGAGCACCTTTAATTTCTGTTACCCTAGGTATCATTAATATCAAAAAGGCGCTCCTTGATCTTGTAGCCAGTGTTACTATAATTACGAGAAATCTTTTTGATCAATATGATTTAGGCACTTTGGAGCAAGCTGATATTATTTTACGATTGGCCGATAAGTCAATAAAAATTCCCTAGGGTATATTATCTAATGTCATCATTAAGGTGGAAGATTTCTATTACCCAGTTGATTTTCTTGTGCTTGACACTGAGAGAACCTATAAAGAAAATCAACCTTCTATTATTTTGGGTCGCCCATTTTTGGCAAAAATAAATGCACAAATTAATTGTAGAACGGGTGCCATGGATATCTCTTTTGGAAAAAGAAAACTTAGAATTAATGTGTTTAATACGTTTTCTAACTCACCATCGGATTATGAATGTTATCGGGTGGATGTGGTTGATGACTTAGTGCATCAATTCACTCCCAAAATCTTATACCTCGATCCGTTGGAGCTTTTTCTTTCTAATGACAGGGACGAAATGTTAGAATTGGAAGACATCAAGATGGTTGAGGAAGCATTTGAAAATGCTATTGAGTAAGGAAGGACACCATGGAGTCATCAAGTTGAAAAATTGCCAACAAGTTTTTCAGACCCACTTAAGCCATCTTTGGAGGAGCCTCCCACTTTTGAACTTAAAACTCTTCCTTCACACCTTAAATACTCTTTTTTATGATCCAACGAGAACTTACCAATTATCATATCTTCTGATTTTACAGGTCCATAGGAGGAATCATTACTGAAGGTGCTTTCCAAGTACAAGGGAGCAATTGGATAGACCGTAGAAAACTTGAAGGGGATTAGTCCAGCCACATGTATGCATCGAATCATCACTAAAGCCGGAGCAAAACCAACCCAAGATACACAACGAAGGCTCAATCCGAATCTGCGAGAAGTTGTTAAAAAGGAAGTGTTGAAATGGGTTGATGCAAGTATTATCTACCCGATATCTAATAGTGATTGGGTGAGCCTGACACAGACAGTGCCAAAGAAGTCAGACATTATAGTGGTGGATATGGAAGATGGTGAGAAGATCTCAACAAGACTGGTCACCAGATGGAGAGTTTGCATAGACCATCGCAAACTCAATGCTACAACATCAAAGGATCATTTCCCTCCCCACTTTATTGATCAGATTATTGAAAAATTATCCGGGGAAAAGTTTTATTTCTTTTTGGATGGATACTCAGGGTATAATCAAATTGCCATCCAGCCCGATGATCAATCCAAGACCACATTCACGTGTACCTATGGCGCCTTTGCTTTCCGAAGGATGCCATTCGACTTGTGTAATTCCCCCGCCACATTCCAAAGATGTATGATGGCTATTTTTTCAGACCTGGTGGGGGACTCATTAGAAATTTTCATAGATGATTTTTCTATTTTTGGATCATCTTTTGATACATGCTTAAACCAATTAGAAAAAGTTTTGAAACGTTATATTGACTATAATTTGGTTTTAAGTTGGGAGAAGAGTCATGGTGGTTGTCGAGGCCAACACAAATAATAACCCTAAATATTACACACTAAAATAGTGTTAGTGGTAAAGGGATCGAATCCACGGAGATTGGTTCAATTTATAACTCTATGAAAAATCTCTTTGTAAAAATACTTGTAAAATAACAATAAAAATAAAATGGGGGGTTTTGGTGTTTTGAAATACTTGAAACAAACTAGAATTAACTATGATTTAAATAGACAATTTCAACGAAAATAAGGGTTTGATGTAAAATCAATATGGGAAAGATGGTTGACTTAAAGTTTCCTCACTTTGACTTTTGATGAACATATCATTAGAATCCAATAGTGCAATACTTCGATTTAAATCCTTAATTTGGTTATAGTAATCCAAGGAGCTTGAGATTACCTAGACTTTTCTTAATTGTTGAAATGGCTAGAGAAGCTCATAACAATTTCCTTAGTCAAAGTCACTAATTCCAAATAGCATGTAATTAGTGAAAGTCAACTAGCATTAAGAACCAAAAAGTCACCAAATCCAAGAGGAGTCAATTGCTTTCACTACCATATTGGAGAAAATGTTTTTATGATTGTGTGAAGCAAAAACAACAAAAAAATCATTTGTTGCTTGCTAATTTGAGGATCCTTTACTTAATCAAGAAATTAGCCAACTAATCACCACAAACACATTTAAATTCATGAATAAAAACATACTAGTAGTGATAATATGATGCAACATAAAACATTTCCATAAAGATTTAAAACCAAGTTCATGGATCCTTCAACATCCAACAAAAGTTCAAAGGATTCAACAAAAAGTCAACCAAGATTAGTTTAGCCAAGCATGGCTAAACTCAAAGAAAAAAAGTTAGAGGAAATTGTACCAAACATTTTACAATAATCAAGAGGTGAAATCAAGATGTTCTTGGCCTTCAAAAGCACTCCAAACTCTAGAGAGAACAATTCAAACTCAGACCTTCAAGATTAGGCTAAAGAGGCACACCCACCTTCCCAATATAGAGCTCTTAGCAAAATCCCGAAATTGCCCTTGTCAGGAATCCACGCGGGCCGCGGGGAATCTTACGCGGGCCGCGAGCTCTGACGGGTATTTTGGGCTTCTTCAAGTCTTGGGCCCCCACAGCTAATCCATTGTCCCGGTTTGAGTCTAATCAGCTTCTAGCCCATTTTTCTTCAATATTTCTTCAATTAAAGCCCAATTTATCTTTCCATATCACTCAAAACTTCCGCAAACTCTTAAACATTGATCTTGCACACTCAAGAATTCTTTCGCGCCCTTTCAAATTTAAAGTTCAACACTTCTGCGCCTTCAAGAAATCGACAAGCCCACTCCATGAATCACCTCCATAGCCATCAAGCACGAAATCCCCATTGCTCTTTAAGTCCAATCGCCTCCCAAAAGTTCCCGCACACTCCCGCTCCTCTAGTTTCCGTAAAATCTGCAATAATGCTCAAGAAACTAGAAAGTACCCGAAATGGTCATAAAAATAACAAAAAGGAAAATATGCATGGAAATTAATTAAAATGCGAATGGAATGTGCTAAAAAACTATAAAAAGAAGTAAATAAAATGAAGCTATCAAGTCATTTCATGGTAAAAGAGAGAATTGTACTTGGCCATGTTGTCTCTGAGCGTGGTTTTGAAGTCGACCGGGCCAAAGTACAGATTATTTATACTCTTCCCCCACCCACTTTGGTAAAAGGCGTCCGTTCTTTTCTTGGGTATGTCGGCTTTTATCGAAGATTTATCAAGGATTTTAGTGCAATCTTAAAACCTCTTTGTAATCTACTTTTAAAAGATGCACCATTTTCCTTTAATAAAGCATGTCTTGAAGCTTTTACCACGTTACAGAATAAACTTGTTGAAGCTCCTATCTTGCAATCACCCGATTGGACTTTACCTTTTGAAATTATGTGTGATGCGAGTGATTACGCGGTAGGGGCATTTTTGGGACAACGAGTGAATAAAAAACCTGTTGTAATTTGTTATGCGAGCAAAACTTTTTCGGATGAACAATTGAATTACACCACAACCGAAAAAGATTTTCTTGCGGTCATGTTTGCACTCGACAAATTTAGATCCTATATTTAGGGATCTAAAGTTGTAATTTTCACCAACCATAGTGTCATTCGCCACCTCTTGGAAAAGAAGGATGCCAAACCACGTCTCATTAGATGGATCCTTCTTCTTCAAGAATTTTATCTTGAAATTTGGGACAAAAAGGGTTCCGAAAATGTTATGGCGGATCATTTATCTAGAATAATTAATAATGACAACTCAACGGAAGTTATTCAAGAAAACTTCTCGGATGAGCATATTCTTGCTGTCAAAACTATACATGGTTTGCTAATTTAGTGAATTATTTTGTAACAGGGGAAACTCCATCATATTGGACTGCTCAAAAAAGGAGGTTCTTCCACTCTCAAACAAAATACTACATATAAGAGGACCCGGATCTTTTCAAAATTGGAGCGGATCAAGTGATTAGGAGATGTTTACCACACACGGAACAAGAATACATTCTTCGAAATTGCCATGCATATCCATGTGGAGGGCATTTTAGTGCCAAAAAGATAGGGCACCGGGTTCTACAAAGCAGATTTTTATGGCCCTTTATTTTTAAAGATTCACATACATTCGTTAAAGCGTGTATTCGTTGCCAACAAGTTGGGGGGGATCTCACGAATGGACATGATGCCAATGACCCCAATTTTAGTAGTTGAAAATTTTGATGTATGGGGCATTGATTTCATGGGTCCATTCCCCACATCTTTTGGCAATCTATACATTCTTGTAGTCGTCGATTATGTATCAAAATGGGTCGAAGCCATGGCTACACGCACGAATGACCATAATGTTGTTTGTAAATTTGTTAAAAAGAGCATCTTTTCTAGACACAGAATCCCTCGAACTATTATTAGTGACGGGGGTTTCAATTTTAAAAATTGGCATTTTGCAAAGTTCCTAAAACACTATGGTGTCATACATAGGATTGCTACTCCATATCACCCACAAACAAGTAGACAAGTAGAGGTGTCAAATAAGGAAATTAAACACATCATGGAAAAAACTGTTCGTCCCGACCGAAAAAATTGGTCCCTAAGATTAGATGATGCATTATGGGCATATCGTACAACCTATAAGACGCCCATTGAAATGTCCCCGTACCGGCTTGTTTGTGGAAAGCCATGCCATCTCCCGGTGGAGTTGGAACATCGTGCTATGTGGGCCATTAAAAAGGATAACTTTGAATTAAGTGATGCAGGTACGGAAAGAAAACTCCAACTTATTGAATTGGAAGAGATTCGAAGGGAATCTTACGAAAGCTCAAGGATCTATAAAGAAAAGACGAAGGAATTTCATGACCGACATATTGTCCGAAAACAATTCGTTTAAAGACAATTGGTGTGGCTATTTAACTCTCGTCTCAAACTCTTCCCCGGAAAGCTTCGGAGTAAATGGAGTGGACCTTTTGTGGTGAAAAATGTGACGGATCATGGAGCCATTGAAATCAAGGACACGAAAGGCAATGAACCATTCAAGGTAAACATACAAAGACTCAAACCATAAATTCGAATGGTAGATGCTGAAACGACACTCGTTGAGAAAACAACGCTCGAGGTACCACAATATTAAGTGTTGAGAGAAAAACTTTGAGAAACACTTGAACAAAAGGTTAGAACAAGTATATAGCGGAATAGTTAATCTCGAAGGATCTGTTAGCTCAACAATAATATTAAAAGTTAGAAGTTAGCGAGTTAGATGTGGAAAGTAAAGTAATGTAAATGACAACAACTGTTATATCAAGTATACACATAATTTGATTCATAATTTGGAATGCATTCAAACCAATGTTAGTAAGTGAGATCAAACTTAGTGATTAAGTCACAAAGACTTGCTCTGAAGAGTGATTGCAATCTGCTGTGTAACAGTAAGAAATATGGTTGAGTAAAAAGGAGATAGAAAGGATAAATCCAGAGAAGATGTATTAGAAAGTGAAGATGCGTATCTGATATAAAGAGCATGGTCTCTATTTATAGAGAAGCAAGAGTTACAATACAAAAGGTTTTCTATGAGTAGCCATGCAAGGTCTACTGGAAAATAGAAATAAAAGAGATAAGACAATACAGACTGAGTACAAAATCAAGACTATTGATCCTTGGACTTCGGTTGCGGATGACTAAAGTAGAAAGTCTTGGCTCCGGCTGTGGTGCTGACTGCGGTAGGGAGAAGTTCAAGAGGGTCACTTTTAATGATTCAACAATTTCCCCCTAAGTGTCTTTAACTTCTGATCATTTATCAAGACAAAGATATTTGATCAAGATCCACCAGAACTTCCTTACATTCTCTAACCAAATGATTTTCCTCAGGATCTCAAACTTGACCTCTGCGGTAGTGAATTTGGATTTCTCTACTGCATTGGTGAGCCGATGCATGGCACTCATAGGAATAAAGTATTTGACATTGTCAGTTTTCCTTTTGAAAATGATGCCAAGCTCTGGGAAGTTTGTTGCACCTAAAGATCTGTCAGCAAAGCCTTCGGTGGGCATCGGTGCTGGGTCGAGAGGTGGTAGATCAACCTTCTTGGAAATGATGGGATAGATGTCCGCATCAATTTTGGCAAAGTCGTACACAGTTTCCATCAAGAAGTTGTTGGCCCGATCGAGTGCAATCTTCATTTTTGGATGCTTCTCAGCCTTGATCTGAAATACTTTGGCTATGAGAAACACTTCTTCCGGGTTCATGTTGGGAAAGTCTGCTTGGGTGCGAATGTAGTCATGTCCCCTTCGGGTGAGGGTGTACTGGAAGAATTCTGCTTTCATAAATCTCCGAACTTTGTAGTTTACAACTGCGGATGGACGGTCATTGGACCATATGTGCTCTATGGGGGAGGCATGCTTAGTAAAGAATTGTGCAAGTCTCTCAAACTCCATAGGCAATCTCTTGGCATCAGGAAGGCTTTGGTCAAACTTCTCAAATACCGTGAAGTATTTGGCATTGGGTGAAATGGGAACATCCCAGTAGCCATCCGAAGGAGGTTCTGCGTAAGTGAGGTGGGGAACATAATCTTCATCTTGCAGCCTTCGGTGAGGATTGACCCAAGAGTTGATAAGGGTTTCATCCATGACAGTATCGAAACCACTTAGCCTCCAGATTTCTTCAGCAAGTTTTGTTGACCTCCAGTCTTTCTTCTTTTGAGCTGTGGTAGGGGAATCGGTTGAGCTTGGAGAGGACATGTGTTCCGCAAGGAGTTTGAAGTGTGGGGGAGTTTCAGGTTTTTCTCGAATAAGAGGTGGAGAGTGAAGGGATGCTTGTGGTGAAGGATTTTTTCAGTGATGATGGGAGGACTCTGATGTGGTGAGATTGAATGATGGGATTGCTGAGAGTGATGTGAATGATGAGCTTCTTCTTCCTCACTTCCCCCTCTTGAGGAATGCATCCCTGGAGCTTCCTCAAGCCAAGAACGAAGACCATCGACCTTAGAGAAAACTTCTTGGAATTGGGATTTCATGGCATCAGCCAGCTGCTGATTATTGGGAATAGAAGGATTGAAGAGAAGTTTGTGGATGTCTTTGACCAGAAGAAGGATCTCAGGGCCATGAAAGTTGGTAGTTATTGAGCGCTGCAGCCGGTTGATTGTGGATTGAAGAACAATGATTGCAGACTCATAAGCTAAGTGAGTCTCAGCAATAAACCTTTTAGAATCAGAGGCTTGATCCGAAATGGCTGCCTGAAGATCCTTTTTAACTGCAGTGACTTCAGAAATGAGACGATCAGCAGTGGCCAGAAATTCCTTGTGGTCAGCTTTGCGATTATTGTCTAGGGAGTGGATCCCCATTTCAACTTTCAGGGAGAGATGCTATGCTGCCAATCTTTCACGTGTTTCTAGTCGCTCAATTCTTTCAATAAGCGACTACGATCCTGGAATATCATCTGGTTGCGGTTGAGCTGGCTTGACCGCAGCCAGGATTTGATCAACTTTGGCTTGAAGAGATAAGAACTCTTTCCTGGTCACCGCATTCTTCTTCTTCTTCTTCTTCTTGGGTTTGGAGGTGGAGTGGTGGGAGCCACTTGATTCGTCACCTTCATCAAACATCATTAAATCATCATCTGAGGGAGAGGGTTTGTTTACCTCCTGAATGTCGTCATCATCTAGACCGAAAGTGGGAGCAGAGCTGATTTTGATCTCGGGTTCTTCATCTTGAGAAGCTTCAAAAATTGGAGTAGGAGGAACTTTGGATGCTTGTTGGGCAGCTGCATCTGCCTGTTGTTGTTGAAGAGATGCAGCCATTTGATCCATCCAACTTTCAGCTTTGAGGATGGTGGCTACGGTATTGGGATTGCTGATAGCTTTTGCCCAATACTTAGCCACAGTTTGAAGTTCCTGTTCTTTCTGTTGTTGCTGCTTGATTTGCTGATCTTTACGGGCTTGGAAGGCCCTTCTAAAAGCTTCATACTTCTTGATTTCATCTTTGGTATATGGTTGATAATGGCTCCAAGAATCAATAGAGTTACTACCGTCAATTCCTTGAGTTCGAACCAAGGTGTCCCTTGGGTTCACGGATCCTTGCACATTAGTGCTCACCGTGCCTAAACCACTTGAAACAGATGTAAGTAGAGTAGGATTTCCTGAGTGTCCTTGGTCTCCTTGACCCGTGGTCAAGTCTGTCCTCAACTCAGTTCTGGCATGGGCAGAAGAAGCGCCCTGTGGTTGGGAATGTATTTGTAGTGTTTGGGTGACTGATAAAAGGATGGAGTTCAACTCCTCATCAGAAAAGAAGTGCAGTCGAGAAGCCCTGGAGACCTTAGGGCGAGAACCAGTATCATCCCTTTGGGGTGATACTGGTGGGGTGTCTCCACGATGTGATGAAACATGCTCACTTGATGAGCTTGAGTGGTATTCGAGGGTTGTAGTGAATGGATCTGCGGCAATCCCAAGGACTACCCGAGCATGTGGAGAGGCTGAGGTATCAGTCGGGTCACGCATTTGGCTAGTGGTAGTGGTTTTTCTCTTTTTGAGAATGGCAATAGGTAGCACATCCTCACCGGAATCACTGTCAAATACAACGACAGTTTTTGACTTACGCTTCTTTGTGGGTGTGCTTGCCTTGGGAGTATTCTTCTTGGGAGTTGGAGGGGTTTTCTTTGATGCTAACTATTTTCTTCTCCCAGAGACATTTGAAAGAGTGGTAGAGGAAGGGACTGCGGTACCTTCAGGAGCAACAACTGCGGATGGAAGAGGCGGGATAGGTGGGTATGGGTCAATACCTTTCGTAGCCTCTATGTGGTCAGAGACATCAACAGTCTCAAGACCAAGGGTTGTAAGTATGTAGTTTGGGAGTCTTCGAATAGGTTCAAACGGAGTTTGATCAGATGAGGGAGAGTACCTTTTAATATCCTTAGTGATGAAGAAGTTGATGTCGTCTCCCATACTGATGCCTGCATCAGAATGAAGATCCAAGATACACAAGGACCAAAACCTAGCAAAAGTGAGCTCAGTTGGTTTCACCTTAGGGCTTTCCTTGGGAATGTACTGAAGGAAATCCTCCTAAAGGATTTGGCCGTAGTTGACATCGTGTCCAGTGAAAATACTCCATACAAGTTCCAGCAGTTTAAGGCCCGTATTATCGATGCCTCCGGTTCTGTCGGAGAGACTGCGGATGACATAGTGGCATACGTATTGCCACACTGCCGACAATTGGTTCTTCTTGAATTCACTGATGCCCTTAATCTTCTTTTGGTATCCCATCTGATAGAGAGCAGATGTGATGTCGGCCATTGACGTGGTGAAAAACTTGATGGAAGGGTGAATCAAAAGATTGATGGCGTTGAGAAACTTTTCTTTTGACAGTATAACCAGGGAATCGTCAACTAGGTTGAGATGAACTTCTTGGAAATTGTTGAGTGGTCGATATGCAGAAAAACACATTTTAAGAGTGTAGATACAGGAACCACGTCTGTGAAAGCATCGAATGGACCATACAAAGGATGATTCTTTAAGAACTTGATCATCAACTTGAGTGGGGCATTGTATGAGGGATGATCATCGAAGATTGCTCTGAAATTACTAGAAGCAATCGTGGGAGAGTCTGTGGGGTTGGAGCTTCGTGATCCAGAAGGCTTAGCTGGTTTCTTTGACACGCTTGACTTCACCATTGTTGATTTTGAAAAAGGTTAAAGAATTTAGAGAAAGATTGAGGGTTTTGAGAGTGTAAAATTTTCTTTGTGAAGAGGAAGAGGGGTTTTATGGTGATTTGAAGGAACGGGAAACGTAAAAGTTTTGACCTAGGTGAAATTGGGTAAAAGAAAATGGTTTATCTATGAAAAAGGTATCTTTAATCTTAACCACATGTTAAAAAGGATAAAGATTAAAATTGGGATTAACCAAAATAACACTGCATTTAATGAAATGTCAGATCACGTCTTGAGAACGTGTGGAGGGGGTGAGAAAAATCCTTTGGATAAAGTGGAAGTTGTAACGGATGGGATGGTTTGGGTAATAGGAAGAGACATTTTAGAGGATTTGATTTGGAAAATCTTTTATTTTGTCATCATACCTAAAATAGGTCTCACATGAGGTTATGGGAGAGAGGCATGTGACAGTTACTCAAAGGAATGTTTTTTAATGTTTTATTTAATGAAGGATCATTAAATATCACACTATGTTTTTTTTTTATTTTTCAAGAGAGAAAAAAAATCGTCTGGAAGGTAATTAATGTGACTGCGGATGAACATATCAATTGCGGATGGTTTCTTTGATATTGTGGATGACTGCAGTGAAAGAAACTGAGGAGAGCACTTGTACAAAAGTTAGTAATCACAAATAAGAAGAACCCATGAAAGATATATATAATATATGGTTGCAGTACATCGACTGTAGAACAGGGAATGTTCCAAAACCATCTATTATAAATAACTTTCAGTAAGGACCGCAATGGAGACCGGGAAGGTCTACGGTGCTTGTTAATTCAAGAAAAATTTAGGATCCGGATTCATCATTCCCAACATTTGTAGGAACACATTGAGTTTTGAAGAGTCAAGTGCTTTTGTAAAAACATCAGCAATCTCTTCATGAGTAGGAACAATGATGAGTTCAATATTACCTTTCGGAATGTGGTCTTTGATGAAATGATACCGTAGCTCAATATGTTTAGTCTTGGAGTGCTGAATAGGATTATGAGAGATCGCTATGGCACTTTTAGAATCACAATAAATTGGTATCCGTAACATCCTATATCCGTAGTCTAAAGTTGTATCTTCATCCAAAGAACTTGGGAACAGCAGCTGGCTGCGGCCACGTATTCTGCTTCTGCGGTAGATAAAGAAACACAACTTTGTTTTTTTGAGGACCAGCTGACAAGTCTTCCTCCTAAAAATTGACATCCACCAGATGTACTTTTTCGATAAATATTGCATCCGGCATGATCCGCATCAGTAAATGCTTGAAGACAGAAGTCATTGCTTGCGGGGTACCATAGACCAAGAGATTTGCTTCCTTTTAGGTACCAAAGAATTTTTTTTGGCTGCGGTCATGTGTGATACCTTTGGGTCAGCCTGGTACCTTATACACACACCGGTTGCAAAGACAATGTCAAGTCGGCTTGCGGTGGGATACATTAACGAGCCAATGAAAGCTCTATAAGTCTTGTGATCCATAGATTCGCCAGAGGGATCAGCAGAGATCTTATATCCGAAGGCCATATGGACCTTAGTCGAAGAGCAGTTGTCCATAGAATATTTCTTCATAAGTTCGGTGGTGTATTTCTCTTGATGAATGAATATCCCTTGCTGAATTTGTTTGACTTGAAGACCTAGAAAGAAGTTAATCTCTCTATTCATGCTCATTTGAAATTTGTTTGTCATGAGCTTAGCAAATTCATCCACCATTCCTTGATCAGATGATCCGAAGATGATATCATCCACATATATTTATACAAGCATAAGGTGAGACCCGTTTGCTTTTCTAAATAGTGTGGGATCAATCACTCCTCTTTTGTAGCCTGAAGAGACTAAGAATTCAGAAAGATTTTCATACTAAGCTCTAAGGGCTTGCTTCAGACCATAGACTGCTTTCTGAAGCTTGTAGCAGTGATCAGGGAACTCGATACTTTCAAATCCAGGAGGTTGTTGAAGATAAACCTCTTCTTTTAATTCCCCATTGAGAAAAACACTCTTAACGTCCATTTGGTGTACTTATATGTTTTTGTGAGAAGCATATGCTAAGAAGATTCTGATTGCTTCCCTTCTAGCCACAGGTGCATATGTTTCATCGTAGTTAACACCTTCCAGTTGACTATAGCCTTTAGCAACTAGCCTTGCCTTATTTCTGATAACCGCACCAGATTCATCTAGCTTGTTCTTGAAAACCCATCTTGTACCAACAATAGTATGGCCTTGTGGAATGGGAACAAGTTGCCACACTTTGTTTCTTTCAAATTCTTCCAGTTCTTCTTGCATTGCAGAAATCCAATCTGGTTCCAATAATGTTTCATTGATAGATCGAGGCTCGACTGCAGACATAAATGCTGCATAGTGACATGAACAGATAAATCTTTGGCAGATCGAGTTTGGATACCTGCGGATAGGTTGCCAATAATTTGGCCTGGTGGGTGATCCTTCGTCCATACATGTAGACGAGGCATTAGATGATCAGCAGCTGCGGTTGAAGGAATGTTTTCAATGTCAGATGTTGCTTCGGATGGGGAAGGAAGTTCCCCTGGATTTGTGAACAGCCTGCTGAATCATCTTGACTTGTTGGAGCGAGAGAGGCATTTTCTTTAGTTTGGAGAGGTTCCCCCTGAATTGCTTAAGGGAGTTCATCTGGAAGCTGAGAGGGTTCCTCCTGGACTGCTGATGGATGTTCATTTGAATGCGAAGTTTTAGTTGATTTTCTGAGAGTGGGAGTTTGAGCATCATCAAATACTGGAACCTCGATGGTTGTAGTACGAACCAGAGTAGCGCTTTCCCCCTCAACGGGAGAGGTGGAAGTATTGAGAGATGCTACCTCGGAGAGAGATGGTCCAGAAACATCAACATATTGTTGTTGAGCTGCGGGAAACACAAGAACTTCGGATAGTTTTGTCGTTTCAACAGGGTCGAAGAGATCATCATAGTTTACTTCAACCAGATTTAATGGTCCTGAAGAGGCAGGAATATCGCTTTCCATAATGGCAGTGGTCTCTTTAGATGGAGGGGTGTTGCGGAGGTAAGAATCATCGAACTTTACATCAAAACTTTCAACGATTAACCTTGTACGTCTGATGAGAACCCGATACGCAACCTTATTTGTGGATTAACCAAGAAAGATACCTTCATCAGACTTTGGTGCAAACTTTTTAACTTGATCTCGGTTGTTGATCACAAAACATCTACACCCAATGATGTGAAAGAAACGAACATTTGACTTTCGGTTGTTAAGGCCCTCATATGGTGTCTTGTTGAGGCGTTTGCATACAATGCTTCGGTTCTGAACAAAGCATGCAGTGGCTACAGCTTCATCCCAGAAGTAAAGAGGAAGATGGGCGAAGTTAAGCATGGATTTGGCTGCTTCAACAAGGGTGCAGTTTCTTCGTTCAACAACACCATTTTGTTGAGGTGTATACGGAGCTGAAAAGTTATGTGAAATCCCTTTTGACACCAAGAAGTTGTTGAGTGGATGGTGAATTCAGTACCATTGTCACTGCGGATGCATCTTACTGGAAGCTTGATCTAGAGTTCTATTTCTTTGATGAAGTTTATGAGAATCTGCGGTGTTTTTGATTTGAGTCTGAGAAAGAATACCCAAGTGAAGCGAGTGAAGTCATCAACTATAACCAGTATATAATTTTTATGATGAAGACTGGATACGGTTGATGGACCACAGAGATCAATGTGGAGAAGTTCGAGTGGTTTGGATATGGATGAATCAATTACTATAGGATGACTTGCTTTTGACTGCTTACCACATTCACAAGCTGGACATAGAGTGTCATTGCTGAATTTGAGAACAGGTAGACCTCTGACCAATTCTTCAATGACTAAGGTGTTGATGTAATTGAAGTTGAGATGAGCGAGCTTGCGGTGCCATAACCATCTAACTTCGGATACGGCTTTAGAGAGAAAGCACAATTGCGGTTTACCGATGATGAGATAGACATCCAGAGGATACATTGTGCCTTCGGATCGTGACTTGATTAAGCAAGTGCTTCTATCACTTGTCATTCTGTAACAAAATTGATCATCAAACTCCACTCGATGACCTGCTTTACATAGTTGGCCAACACTGATGAGATTGTGTTTAAGGCTTTCTACATAAGCAACCTTCTGAATGGAAAAGTTCCCTGTAGTGAGAACGCCATAGCCTCGTATGATGCCATTCACATTGTTTCCAAAAGTGACATTTCCACCATTGCATATAGGCATGAAATCCCGAAGGTACTCTAACCTTCCGGTCATGTGCAAGGAGCAGGCACTGTCGATCAACCATTCTTCTTCTTGATCCTCCTTGCACAAAGCCTACAGAAATTAAGTGGTTAATTTGGGCACCCAAGCGAGTTTGGAGCCCGGAGTCACATACGATGTGTTAATCGATGCATGATGCGAGGTGGCAGGGACAGGTTTTAAGTCAACTTTCAAGCCTAGTCATGGGTGTTTGAAGTTCTTTGGAGTTTTGTGAGATTGTGGATAATTACGAGTTTTTTTTGGTAGAGATTACATTGGCATTGACACGTGAACTTTTTGTCATTTTCTCTGACATTTGACTTGGTCTGAGGTTTTGAAGAAAAAGTATGCTTTTGTCCATTCCAAGGATTGTGAGATTTGACCCTTTTATTTGTGGTTTTTGAAAAAGTGTTTTGTGCAGGTCTTATAGGTGTGAGGACACATGCAAACCTTTTGTGATGTGATTTCTTAAACACTTGAGATGACCTTTTGAGTGTTGGAGTTGGCAAAATTCCTTTCCATTTTTGAGATTTTAAAACTGACACTGGAAGGGTTGGAGTAGGTAGAATATCTTTCCATTTTGGATCATTGAGAGAATGGATTTGAAAACCATTTGATCGAAAAGACTTATCCTTAGGTTTGGATGTTTTTTTGAGTATTGTCAGAAACAGTGAACTCCTTCCTTTTTGTTTTCTTGGAAACAGTTTTCTTGAAATGATAATTTGAGAAAACAAATTTTTCAGGACTTTTTGACTTTGGACATTTCACAGATTTCTTATGTTTTGAGCAAACTTCCCATTGCTTTCCACGAGAGCGAAATTCTTCTTTAAAAGCTCTTTTTGCTTCGGTCTTAGGAGAACCGCAGTCTGTGACATTTAATTGCGGTTTCCTTAAATCTTTTGAGGATTTTGAAAAATTGTGACTCGATTCATCCAAACTTGAGAAGTCAGGACTTTGAGAACATTGACCAAATTCAAAATTTTCAATTGGTAATTCATGATTAATTGGTTCAATAGTCACAGAACTTTTGACTTCGGTCAGCGGTGTAGCGCTTTGGACTACCGCAGAGTAAGTCTTGGTGGACACTTCTATGGGACATTTGATATTGGGAAATGGGACAGATTGCAGTACATGACTGTGGTCAGAAACACTACGGTCAGACTGTAAGGATGGGAAGTCTAAAGAGACTTCAGGACTTTCAATTAAAATTTCCTCATCGGCTACAGATGATGTCTGAGAATCTGTGTTATCAACATGAGAAGGAAATTCAGGGAGAATTTCTTCTATAACACAATTATTACTCATATCATGAAGTTTTCCAAAGTGGGCTTGGATATCCTCAGGAAATGTTTGGTTATTGACCGAAAACAAGAAGTTGCAGTCTGGTGGGACATAGGGACGTTCCGGTGTGAACCGAGGTGAGGAGTCCATTGCGGTTGGGTAACCATTGGACCAACCCCAGTTAAAGGTGTCATCAACATTCCCATTATTAACAAGATTCTCAATGGCCTCAGTTTCATTAAACAACTTTTCAATTAAAAGATTTAAATGTACAATTTCATTCTGTGCTAGATCTCTCTGATTCAAGGCTATTTCTAATTGTGTTTCACTTAACATTCTAGCATCTTTTTCTAGCATTAAGTCCTTCTCTAACATTTCCATTTTGAGTCTCTTATTGTCCAAACGTCCTCTAACATGGAACATCTCCTGCCAAGCGATGTTCTTCTCATCTAGGGCTTTATTGTAGTCTGTAAGGACGGCAGCACAAGTGTCATTAAGTGTGTCTATGAAAGGTTGACAATCATGCATGTTGTAATTTAAAGTTTGAATCATAAGTTTACCTGTTCCACAATGTTGAGAGTTCCATCTTTAGCCATATAACTGTTGGATTAGTATCTAAGGCTGTAACTATATTTGGTAAGTACTTGACCCGATTGTGCAAGGTCCTTTTGGGTTGCCTTCACCATAGCAACTTGATAGGGTGATTTAGAGAGAAGTGATATTATAATTAATATATTATAAGAATAATATATTAAAAGAATAATAATATTATTTGATTAATATAAGTCATAAATTAATTAGGAATTAATTTGGTGACTTAAAGAGATTAATTGAATAAAGGGGTATAAACTATCAAATGTATGAAAGTTGTATTTTGAGCTGATAATCCTTATGGATATAGGGTTGGACGATTTTAGGGATATGGATCACCTAGAAATCGTCCAAGGCCTTATCTAGGAAGGGATTTGGATTGCTTTGAGGCTAAGTTATCCAATTAGGGTTTAAGGGTGAAACCCTAGGAGCTCACAGTATAAATAGACCTATAGGGTTGAGGAAATCGGCCATCATTGTGATTGGAGAAACCCTAGAGCTGATTTCCCTCTTCCTCATCTCTCTCAAGTCACCTTCTTGCTAGTTGGTGTTTGTAAGCCATTTGAGGAGTGACATTTGTGACTCTTAGCTCCAAGAAGAAGAAGGTTTCAAGCAAGTAACTCAAGGTATTGTTCTAGATCTCTTTTTCATATGTTTTGTTCTTAGATCTAGCCATGAAAGTCTTGGAATTATTGCATGTTCAATTAGTGAAACCTAGATCCAAGTTATAGGGTTGTATGTGCACATAGGTAAAGTTCTTATGTCCAAAACCCATCAGTGGTATCAGAGCCATGATTGGTTTCAATTGAATATGATGCTTAACTGTTTTACTTGCTAAAAATCGTTTTTCTTGCCCTCTGTCGACTCAACTCGGCGAGTCAGTTTTTGGACTCGACGAGTTGGCCTTAATCGGCGAGTCCCAAAACTGGACTCGGCGAGTCCGAGCGTCAGACAGAGGATAATTCAGGATTTTGTTGCTGTTTTGTCTTGGATTGATACCTAAATCGTTTTATTATGTAAAAATCCGAATTTTAACTTAATTTAATGATTATCCTTGACATAAATAAAGATAATTTCAAATCTTTTAAATATTGATTATTTATATGATAAATATTGGACTATTTAAGATTATTTGGTAATTATCTAATGACTAAAATTGGATTAGGTCAAATATAGATAATTATGAAATTAATTGTTTAATTTGAATTATTTGTTATTTGATCCCTATTGTTTGAAAAGTTCAATTTCTATCCCGAAGTTTTGAAATTTGAATTTTGTGATTAATAGTTTAATTTAGAAGAATTTAAATTTCAACCCCTAGAGTTTTACAAGTTTAAAATTCAAACCTATACAATTATATTATTAAAAGCTTAATAAATATATAAGTAAGATTAAAATGCTAGTCTTACTGTTAGTAGGCCTCATTCACGAAGTCGGTCTATAAGGTGGGTATAAGGTTGTTGCCTATAAAATGGCGCTTAATGGGTGTACACACCCACCCACCGCTTGCTTGATTGGTGGAGGGTCGTTAGCCGAACGGGTAGGATAGGGCAACTGTCTCTCCTCATTAATAAGTATAATGAATCTATAAAGTAACTAAACTATTTTATAAATTCCCAATCTTAGTTACTTTAGGAAAAGTGAATTGATGCAATCCCATGAAATTGCACTTTGCACCCTTGCTAAGAAGTTAGTGGAGCGTGTGTGGTTTACCGGCACACTAATTGGTTCTAAGAAAAGGTGGCAAAGGGTGATTCATTGTTTATCATAGTTCGATGGAGCGTGTGTGGTTTACCGGCACATCGAATAGATGATTGTAACAATGAAGGCACCATGTAGATTTGCATGGTAATTCACACCCGCTTTGTGATCCTCGGTATCCCAGTCACAAACTAGAGGGGCATATCGAGATTTAAACATGCCATTGAAAGGTTCAATGAATCTCTAAAATCTAGGAATTCTCAATAAAACTTAAAGTTATGTTTTCGTGGTGAAGAATTAGTGTATCGTCATTCACTTACCTCCAAATTATTTGCATGATTGGAATACGGCATCCCTTTTCTAATATGTGAATAATGTTGTTGGGTCCTAGCCCTAATTTTTCATTTTGGGTGTTTAATTAGGGATCCAAATTCTAATCAAACTTTGTCCTTTCTATTTGTAGATGTCGAACGCAAACAACGTTGCTGCCAACTCATTCACCTTAATGAGTCTTTGCCAAAAGATGACCTTCGATGGTACCAACTTTAGCGAATGGATAAGATACATTCACACCATTGCACGCTATGAGGACAAAGAGTATGTCCTCGACGAAAAGCTCGAGAAGGTTAACCCGAAAATCGCTACTCCCGAAGATATGGTTGTCTTTGAGACACACGAACGTGATGCAACGAAAGTACATTGCATCATGATAGCCACTTTGAACCAAGAATTCCAAAAGTCCTATGAGGACATGTATCCGTATGAAATGCATCAAGACTTGATGGAGAGGTACCACCAAAGCGCGAGGCAAGAGCGCTACGAGATCATCACTAATATGATAACCGCTAAGATGGGAAATGGAGAATCGTTGACTGTGCACTTGCAAAAGATGCAACGATATGTTGATCGTCTTCGCAAGTTAAATGTTAACTTTGGGGAGGATTTGGCCATCGACATCGTTCTTCATTCCTTGCCTTCATGCTACAACCAATTTAGGATGACCTACCACATGAACAAGGAAGAGGTCACCCTAAGCAAGCTCCAAGGACTCCTTAGGACTGCTGAGAGCAACCTAAAGGACAAGTCTATTGCACCATCTCCCGCACCAACCGCTGCCCCTTTTTTGGCTATAGGACATGGAAGGGGCAAGAAGAGGAAGGCTCCGTCAAAGATCCACCGCAAGGGAAAGTCCCAAGATAGTTCCTCCTCTAGTGGGACCAAAGTTGATCCTGCTAAGCCCAACCCTAACCCGAAGGAGGCAGAGTGCCATCATTTCCACAAGATAGGGCATTGGAAGAGAAGCTGCCCAGAATACCTGCAAGCCATCAAAGAGGGAAAGATCAAGCCATCTTTTTTAGGTATATACACAATTAAATCTAGTAATTCATCTCACCCTATTTCTTGGGTTCTTGATACAGGATGTGGTTACCACATTTGTTCTTATTTGCAGGGACTAAGAAGAAATAGAGATGTGGAGCAAGGAAGAATAAATCTAATCATGGGAAACAGAAGATCGTCGCCTGTCACCAAGATTGGAGTGTATTCTTTAGTGCTTAGTAATGGATTAGGTCTAGATTTAAATAATTGTTGCTACTCGCCTGATATGGCAAGAAACATCATTTCATTTCATGGTTTGTTTAGACAAGGATTTAGATATTCGTTTAATAATATGAATGGTTCTATTTATGCTTATCTAAATGGTGTTTTATACTTTGAAGCAATGCCTTGTAAGGGAATTTATGAGACTGTTATGGTTGTAGATAACCTAGGAAATGATGTGTTGTGTATAGATTCTTCCAATAGTATGGATAAGGCATCTTTGTGGCATTTTCGTCTTGGACATGTCAACAAGAAGCGCATAGCCCAACTCCAAAAGGATGGAGTGTTGGAGTCATTCGACCTTAGGGAAGATGACACGTGCGAATCTTGTTTACTTGGAAAGATGACCAAGTCACCCTTCACTGGCACTTGTGAGAGGGGTGAGGGTTTATTGGATCTCATATATGCCGATGTATGTGGGCCCTTTAGATCCACCACAAAGGATGGAAACCGCTTCTACGTGACTTTCACTGATGATTATAGTAGATATGGGTATATTTACTTAATCAGGCACAAGTCTGAAACATTTGAAAAGTTCAAAGAGTTCAAGAATGAAGTGGAGAATCAATTGGACAGGAAAATCAAGATGCTTCGATCCGATCGAGGAGGAGAGTACCTAAGTCTTGAATTCCACGACTATCTCAAGAAATGTGAAATAGTTTCGCAATTGACGCCACCTAGGACACCGCAGTTAAATGGTGTGGCAGAAAGGCGCAATCGAACCTTGTTGGACATGGTTCGTTCTATGATGAGTCGTGCTTCACTACCTATCTCATTTTGGGGGTATGCCTTAGAGACTGCCGCCCATATCCTTAACCGAGTCCCTACTAAGAAGGTTGCCAAAACACCTCACGAGATGTGGACAGGGAAAGCTCCCTCGTTGGCACATATCAAGGTTTGGGGTTGTGAAGTTTTCGTAAGACGAGAAACTCATGAAAAGCTCTAACCCCATAGTGAGCGATGTATTTTCATCGGCTACCCGCAAAAATCCTTTGGATATCTCTTCTATAGACCGAGTGACAATGTGGTATTCGTTACGAGGAGAGGGGTTTTCCGAGAGAGAGAACTCATAAGCCAAGGAGACAGTGCGAGGCAAATCGATCTTCAAGAGATTCAAGAGTCGAATGATGAAGGAACCTCCACCGTTGGCGCTCAACCCGAGGAGGAAACTCCGGTTGAACCCATTGACGAGTCATTACTGATGGGTTTTGGTCATAAGACATCCTATGTGCTCATACAAACCCTAATGCTTGGATCTAGGTTTCTCTATTGTACATGCTTTGAATCCAAGACTATAAACCCTAATTCTAGCATATAGAAATCGATATTAACATATAATTAGGTTTAAGATATTACCTTGATTGTTATGTAGTAATAACAATCCCAATTCCTCCTTGAATTGACTTTGGAAGGCTTAGAGTCACGAGTGTCACTCCTCTAATGGCTTACAAACACCAAGAGCAAATGGAGAAGGTATAAAGAGAGAGGAGAGAGGTAGGAATTCGTCCTTAGGACTTCTTGGGAAGGCTTAGACGAATTCATGAGCCTTAGGGGGTTTATATAGGTGTAAAGATTAGGGTTTTAGTCCTTATCCTTATCTAGTTGCTTGCTCACCAAGCAACCATAAGATAAGTCATAGAAACCCTTATCCTAGTTGAATTCTAAGGCATTATCTCCTTAAATTCGTTCACCCTATATTAAAGATAATCCTTACCTTATTTTGTAACTATCACATAATTACAATTCAACCCCTCTAGTTTAATTAATTACACTTGATCACAAAATTAATTCTTAATTAATTATTGACCAATATTAATTAAACAAATATGATTTCTCCTTTAATATATTATTCTTATAACATATTAATAAATCATAATAACCTCTCTCTTTATTTATTTCTCCAATCAAGTTGCTTTGGTGAAGGCAACCCAAAAGGACCATGCACCATCGGGTCAAGTACATACCAAAATAGTTATGGACTTAGACACTAATCCAACAGTCTCCCACTTAGATAAGTCTAATAACTATTCTGAGTATGACTTCAGATCCTGATCTGCAATCGTAGCTTTTCAAAGCCGCTGTCAACTCTGATCATATCAGATACGCGTGTCCTTAGATAAGGGATCATATATTCCTCCATTCTAGATATCATATTAGATATGATTTCAAATCATTCTCTTTGTACTATACCTCGATTCCTAATTTATGATGACAGACTAATTGAACAAATCAAATTAGCCCTAGCCCGGCCGAGCATTTACGTTTGTCATCACTAAATCATCGAGGGGCCCAAAGATCTTTTATCCTACTTTGGATAAAAGGAACGGATAAACTTTGATACAATGCTTGCTTGCACTCACTTACCGAATTACACACAACAATATGTTTTATAACACCAAGTTACTGGTGCGTTTTCATATTATCAATGTGCAACCGATTCACAAGATACAACTCACACATCTCGGTTTCAAGAATATAAGATGTTATCGTCTCACCAATCACTCGTGATACAATTCATGGAGTGATCCAAGTGAGCGTGGGTTTAATCCAATGCTCAAATTCAAATTCATAAGCATTCATGAACGTTGCAGCAAACATTTGCTTATGTCTAATACTCTTTTAGACAATCCACACACCAATTCACGACAGTCTTCATTCATATCTACTTCCAACATATGAACGACTGTGGCCCGTTTGAATAATTCAATTATTCTTAATAAACTCAATTATTCTGGAAGTCAAAACATGCAAATGTGAAACACAAGAATAATACTAATCCCATATGGCCTCAACCCTTTGAGCATAAATAAAACACTTTTTATTTATCACCATATTGATTACTCATTATTTGTCGTTTCGGGTAATCAACTTCTTACTTGAATTACAACACTTGTCCCATGCTCCTAGCATGCACACAATGTTTACCTATGGTTCTTACTTTGTGAAATAGATCACATTGAACACATTTCCAATCATTCTCATTTCACAACTCCAAATCCTTTTCTAAGTGAAAAAATATCAAATTCTTGCTACTTATAGAATATGCTAGATTCTAACATTTTATGCAATGATCTCTTTTGTAATGTCACTGCACCAAAGTCACAAAGACTATTGCCAATGATATTACAAAGTCTTCTATCGGAGATTGTTACAAGACAATTCCTTAGATATGATGTCTCTCACTCAAAGTACATTCCTTTGAACATCCTTTTGCATAAGAGTTTCTAATCTAGACATAGATTTTCAATATTCAATTCCCTAATATGGACACGCTTCCATATTTTCCATATGACAACACATTCTTAATAGTATCTTATCTATTCATAATAATGTCGATATGGTCCATCCAATATGGAAACATTTCCATATTTTCCAATACTATACTTCCAACTACTCACAAGCGAGCAATCCTCGTCGAACTTTGGGTTGTCCTTTGATAGTTGTTTAATTGTTTTAGTCCAAACCAATTCTAGTCCCTTTTCCCTCTAAATGCGCTCGACATTTGGAAAATTTTAGAATGGTCAAACATTAAAGCATTTGCAATCGATCCTATACCCGAAGCGTATGAGACACGACGCATAATGTTTTATTTGCTATGTTCTCAAAATTCGAATTGTGAAGAGGGATGCCGTAATCATAATCGAAATTTTAAGAACACACTATGTACCTTTGACTAAATTTTATTAACATTCCACAACCTAAGCCTTTAGATTTGAAATGAAGCATAATATTCTCTCCCTTAATTATAGCAAAACAACTTTACAACCTTTACGACTTTGCAAGGTATAACTCTTGTTTTCTATAATTAATATTGCTAACCTTGCAATACTTTCCTTAACAATCATACAATCATAACATTTATGCTCCCACTATCATGATGATTATTATAAAACATAACACTTATGCTCCCACTAGCTTCGACATGTATTCATCTTAACTTTCAGAAAAACAATGCTTATTGAATTTCTTAAGTTCATGTTTCTAATACTTAGTGCTTTGATAATCTTTTATCAAGGCTTCTTGAACTTATACACCTTTGCCTTAGATAGTTCATATGTGTGTCTAAACAATTAAGACTAATTTCCAAACCTCACAATTCAAATCATGGAAAGGGATACCGTAACCATAATCGAATTTGAGAATGCAATTTTACAATCACTATCTTCTTAAAATCTTTCTTAGTGAAAGCATTTCCTCACAATCATTTTCATGAAGGAGGAAATCTTATGACACTTAGATTTGAGCGATGTATGTGTTCCTATCCATGTGAATTTGTTAAAACCAAAGTTTACGACAAATTCAAACTCATATGGACCGAACTTTCTTAATCTTGATTTCTTGCCTTATGGTAGCACAACTGCCTACCACGTCTTCCAAGTAGTTAAGCAGCTCACCTTTTCCTATCAATGTACCTTTCATTGATTAAGGTGCTTTTCCTTTTATGCGTTCAAAATGAGAACTCATAGAACTCACATGCATAATTAACTCAATTGGATTGGCACGGAAACAAAATAATGTCATCACGATAGGTTTTAAACCTCAACTCGTGTGCTAGTGATGATCAATAAGGTTTATTTGATTTGTTCTTGAAACCTTTCAAGACCATTAAGGCTCCCACTGACTCCTTGACATATAAGATTCTCTTGTCAAAACATTTCTTGACAAATAAATATTCAAGAGTTAGTGTAGCTCATATCAAAGTACTTCATAAATTGGTCCTAGTTGGTCTTTGTCTTATCCAAGACATCACAACTTTCCACATTTGATGAATGTTATAAACCTTACTTTTTCACTCGATGTCACATTCTTAACTTTAATACTTGTTATTGGAACGAAGTATGATTGACTTATTGATTTAACCATTTCTTCAGTTCTTGATTCCTCTTCTTAGACATACAATTGTACTAAGACTCATTTAGAGGATCAATTGAGATATGGTTCTTAATCATTAAGACCTATTATAAAGCATAAAAGGTACTCTCCCTTCTTTTTAGAATGGAGAAACTTTTATCTTTCTGCCTACTTGATTCTTCTTATTTGTTCTGCTATTAAACTTTTTCAATCAATTCATAATCACACTTAATCTTGTAAGTATAATCATATTTACTAAACTTTTAGTAAATCATGACGAATATCATGTTACTCTTATGGTGGACTTTGATCAACAGACAACTTTGTGTACTCGATCTCCAAGTCCTTCACTTGACACTTTGTCAATGAATTAGTCTAATTTCCAAATATGAAATTTCTCATTCATCGTGCAACCAAGTTGCATGATTCCAAATTTCTGTCCAATTGAAACTTGGGTGATGAGAAACTCTCCCTATTTGGTAAATTTTTCGACTTTTCCATAAACATCATAAATAAGAATCATATCCATTTGTTGTAGAAATATGCAAACACCAATTTTCATAATGATTTCATTGCAAGGAAATAAACAAATAAATAAATAAGTCAAACAAAAATTTATTTTATTTATAAAAGCAGCGGAAAACATTTGTCCTTACAATGCAAAATCCATTGAAAACTATGTATTTCAAAAGAAATAAATTTCTAACAACTCTATCATAACTATCTAAGCTCAAAATCTAATCTTCAAGTCCATGCGATCAAGATCCATTCCTTGTGATTAGATTCATCTTGCTCTTTCACCAAGCTTCCTTTCTTTTCACCGATCCTATAAAACATTCAAATGCAATCTTATTACATTATGTATTAAGAATTATTGAATAGGAACTTAATGGAGTTAGATAGTGGATTTTACCTGAAGCGCAGCCATACTCTTTGACTCTCCCATCTTCTGGACTCTTCAGGCTCTTTGGGCAGACTTGTATCCAACGCCCTTTCTTTTGGCAGTAAACGCAGGTCGGTTCTCCTAGAACGTCCTCGGAAGCATGGTCGGTTGACTTTTCCAACAAATACGCTCCATTGCTTCGCCAAATCATTTCTGATTCAGCAGCAATGAGCATGTAAGTTAGGTCAATGAGGTTGTCTTCATGATCCATCATATAATACTTTCTTTTGAACTCATTATATGATTTAGGAAGTGACTGCAAAACCCAATTTACAGCCAACTCATCTGGGAATGACACACCCAACATTATCAACCTATCAATGTGTGATTTCATTCCTAGAACGTGGGCACACATGGGTTTACCATCTTCATGTTTCATTTCCAATAGGGCCTTAGTGATATTGAACCTTTCAATTCTTCGATCTTGTGGGTTGGGGAGAACAATAGGAGGAGGAGGAAGTGAAGCATGATTTCTCGTTCCTCGATTGAATCGTGGAATACCATCTTCATGTGGAATGCTTGTTCCACGGGATTTGGGAAGACCATAGTTGTCGAACTTTGACATCTACAAAACGGGAGAAAACGAATTCAAGTTAGTTGATTGATTGAGTCCTTAGTAAATCACCCAAATGAGATACTAAGGCTAGGACCCAACACAATATTCTACAACTCGGGAGAGGGATGTCGTAACCCTAATTGCAGAATATTTGAAGGTAAGTGAATGACGATTCACTAATTTCCACCATGAAAAACGAAAAAGAATTTAAGTTTTAAATCTATGAAAACTCCTAGATCCTTTGACATTTATTGTACTTTCAATGGCATATTTAAATCTCGATATGCCCCTCTAGTTTGTGACTGGGATGCCGAGGATCACAAATCGGGTGTGAATAACCATGCAAACTTACATGGTGCCCTCACATGTTACAGTCACCTATTCGATGTGCCGGTAAACCACACACGCTCCACCAAACTATGACAAACATTGAGTCACCCTTTTCTACCTTTGCTTAGAGCCATTTAGTGTGCCGGTTAACCACACACGCTCCACTAACGTCTTTGCAAGGGCACAAAGTGTAATTTCATGGAATTGCATCAATTCACTTTTGCCTAAGTAACTAAGATTGGTAATTTTTAAAACATTTAGTTACTTTTGTACTTTATTATACTTATAATGAAAGGTTTTGTCCTATCCTACCCGTTCGGCTAACGACCCTCCACTAGTCAATAGTGCGGTGGGTAAGAGTGGATACCCATTCAATCCCCATTTTATAGGCAATTTCCTTAAACACCCCTTATAGACCAGCTTCGTGAATGAGGTCTACTAATGGTAAGACTGACTTTTAATGTTATATACAGTATAGGGTGTATTTTACACTTTTAAAATATTAGGTGGTCTAATTTAACAATTATACTTTTAATTCAATTAAATTGTTAACCTAAACTTTTATGGATTTATTAAACCTATTTTAATTATACACTTTAATTAATTAATAAAACCATAAGGGTGTGATTTGAATCTTTTCAAAACATGACTAGGGTTTTAGAATTTAACATTCCTAAATTAAACTTTTAATCAACTTTTAAATTCCAAAACTTGAGGGCAAGTTTTGAAACATTTCAAAAACTTAGGGTTTAGAATTTAAATATACATCAAAATTAACCTATTAATTCAAAATTTAAATTCCAAAAACTTGAGGGCAAGTTTTGAAACCTTTTTCAAAACATTAGGGTTTTAATTATTTAAATTTCAAAACAACAAAACTTTTGGGTTCAAATTTAAACTATAAAACCTAAAGGGATTAATTTGAAACTATTCCAAACTTTGTCAAGAATATTCTAGATCACATAATTCAAATAAGGCAATTAACTATAATTGGTGGTTATCTAATTAGATCTAGTTCAAATTCTTGCAAGATAATGATCAAATAATTTCCATAACTTAACATATATCAAATAAGGTAACAATTATCTAATTAGATGACCAAAAATCTTTTATTTTGACAAGGATAATCATAAGGGATTAACAAAATTCGAATTTTATTAAGTTTAAACAATTATGGTAATTATCCTAAGTCAAAATAGGTAAAAATCCTGAAAATCTGCCTGTCTGACAGCTAAACTCGCCGAGTCCCCATATGGACTCGCCGAGTAGGGGCCTACTCGCCGAGTCCACAATGGGACTCGCCGAGTACATCAGGCAGGAGGCAAAAAAATGATTTTTTCAAGCATGAACAAATTAACAAGGCATCAATACAATAGAAACCAATCATGGCTCTGATACCACTGATGGGTTTTGGTCATAAGACATCCTATGTGCTCATACAAACCCTAATGCTTGGATCTAGGTTTCTCTATTGTACATGCTTTGAATCCAAGACTATAAACCCTAATTCTAGCATATGGAAATCGATATTAACATATAATTAGGTTTAAGATATTACCTTGATTGTTATGTAGTAATAACAATCCCAATTCCTCCTTGAATTGACTTTGGAAGGCTTAGAGTCACAAGTGTCACTCCTCTAATGGCTTACAAACACCAAGAGCAAATGGAGAAGGTATAAAGAGAGAGGAGAGAGGTAGGAATTCGTCCTTAGGACTTATTGGGAAGGCTTAGACGAATTCATGAGCCTTAGGGGGTTTATATAGGTGTAAAGATTAGGGTTTTAGTCCTTATCCTTATCTAGTTGCTTGCTCACCAAGCAACCATAAGATAAGTCTTAGAAACCCTTATCCTAGTTGAATTCTAAGGCATTATCTCCTTAAATTCGTTCACCCTATATTAAAGATAATCCTTACCTTATTTTGTAACTATCACATAATTACAATTCAGCCCCTCTAGTTTAATTAATTACACTTGATCACAAAATTAATTCTTAATTAATTATTGACCAATATTAATTAAACAAATATGATTTCTCATTTAATATATTATTCTTATAACATATTAATAAATCATAATAACCTCTCTCTTTATTTATTTCTCCAATCAAGTTGCTTTGGTGAAGGCAACCCAAAAGGACCGTGCACCATCGGGTCAAGTACATACCAAAATAGTTATGGACTTAGACACTAATCCAACAATTACCTCTTAGACGTTCCGAAAGAGTTAGAGTTCAACCCCAGTTTTATGGTTTTCATATTACTACTAAAGGGGACACGTATATTAGTGATGGTACACTAATAAATCTAGATGAACCTAATAACTATAAGGAAGCCATGGCAGGCCCGGAGTCTGAAAAATGGAAAAAGGCAATGGACAGCGAGATTCAGTCCATGTATGACAACCAAGTTTGGAATTTGGTTGACAATGTGCCCGGACGTAAGACGGTTGGGTGCAAATGGATCTTCAAGAAGAAGACCGACATGGATGGGAATGTGCACACGTACAAGGCGCGATTGGTTGCGAAGGGCTTTACTCAAACTCCCGGAGTTGACTATGATGAGACCTTCTCACTAGTTGCGAAGATAAAGTCTATTAGAGTGATGCTAGCTATTGCCGCATTTCATGATTATGAGATATGGAAAATGGATGTCAAGACCTCCTTTCTTAATGGGAAGTTGGCTGAGGATGTTTACATGGCTCAGCTAGAGGATTTTGTCGAGCTGAAGCATCCGAATAGAGTGTGCAAGCTTGAGAAGTCCATCTATGGACTTAAGCAAGCGTCTCGCAGATGGAATCTTCGCTTTGATGAGAAAGTCAAGGAGTTTGGATTTATACGAAGCGAAGATGAATCATGTTTATATGTCAAAGCCAGTGGGAGCATAGTTAGCTTTCTCGTTTTGTATGTCGATGACATACTGCTCATAGGAAACGACATCCCGACTCTGCAGGAGGTAAAGTCTTGGCTCGGGAAGTGCTTCGCTATGAAGGACCTCGGAGAGGCTTCCTATATTTTGGGAATAAGGATAGTGAGAGAAAGAAGTAAGAGACTAATAGGAATTAGTCAGAATACTTACTTAGATAAGGTACTAAAACGTTTTAGTATGGAAAATTCGAAGAAGGGAGAACTACCGATACAGAGTAATACCAAGTTGAGTAAAACTCAAAGTCCGAGTACCGAATCCGAGATAGCTGAGATGAGCCGAGAACCTTACGCTTCCTCAGTTGGCTCGATCATGTATGCTATGACTTGTACTCGACCTGATGTGGCCTTCGCTTTGAGCATGGTCAGTAGATATCAAGGGAATCCTGGTAGAGCGCATTGGATTGCGGTTAAGAACATCCTTAAGTACCTTCGAAGGACCAAGGAATGGTTTCTAGTCCTTAGAGGGAGTGATGACTTAAAGGTGACAGGGTATAGTGACGCCAGTTTCCAGACCGACAGGGACAACTACCGTTTGCAGTCGGGATGGGTCTTTACCCTTAATGCAGGAAACTGTAGCTGATTCAACGTGCGAATCAGAGTACATTGTAGCAAGCGAAGTGTCAAAGGAGGCAATATGGTTGAAGAACTTCATTGGCGATCTTGGAGTTGTGCCAGCCATTAAGGAGCCCATGGAGATTTTCTGTGATAATGAAGGAGCAGTTGCCTTGACCAAGGAACCGAGGGATCATGGTAGATCTCGGAATATCGACAGAAAATATCACTTTATTAGGCATCAAGTAGAAGAAGGACACCTCGTGGTTAATAGGATATCATCAGAAGATAACCCAGCAGATCTGCTTATCTAGGGACTGAGTAGGGTCATGCACTTGCAGCATGCTAGGAGTATTGGGCTAAGGGATGATATTAGTTTAGATTAGATAGTATTAGAAACATGTAATATATAAATGTAATTGACATTTGATGATTAAATAAAGGAGTGTTATTTATAAGTATTGTTACTGTCTTATGTTAATTGTTTAGCTATTATTTCACTTTGCATGTTTTGACTTCCAGAATAATTAAGTTTATTAAGAATAATCAAATTATTCAAACAGTCCACAATCGTTCATATGTTGGAAGTAGGTATGAATGAAGATTGTCATGAATTGGTGTGTAGATTGTCTAAATGGTATTAGACATAGCAAAGGGTTGCTGCAACGTTCATGAGTGCTTATGAACAAGTTTTGAGCATTGGAATAAACCCGCGCTTGCTGGAATCACTTTGAGTGATCGCAAGACGATAATATCATATGGTCTTAAAACCTATATATATGGTTTATTATTTACTAATTGGTTGTACATTGATAATTCGAAACCGCATTAGTAAATTGATGTCATAAAACGCATTGTTGTGTATAGTTGGTTAGTTGATAAGTAAATGCATATAAGTCGAAGTTTATCTGTTACTTTTATCCTAAGAAGGTAAAAGCGATATCATGGCCGCTTGATGATTTGATTTGACTTATGTGTCGGGCCCGGTCAGGACTGAATTGATGTGTTCAATTAAGTTCTATGTCAAATAAATCTGAGATCAAGAAAAAGTTGATGGACGATGAGAATGACTATGTCTCATGAAATCGTCTGCACGATATCAAAACAGAGGGCTGTACGATCCCTTATCTAAAGGACAGGTTATTGATAAGATCAGAGTTGACAACGTCTTCGAGAGCTACGATTGCTAATCGGATTGTGTTTACGTTTATAGTTACTAGACTTATCCAAGTGGGAGACTTTTGGATTAGTGTCTAAGGCTGTAACTATATTTGGTAAGTACTTGACCCGATTGTGCAAGGTCCTTTTGGGTTGCCTTCACCATAGCAACTTGACAGGGTGATTTAGAGAGAAGTGATATTATAATTAATATATTATAAGAATAATATATTAAAAGAATAATAATATTATTTGATTAATATAAGTCATAAATTAATTAGGAATTAATTTGGTGACTTAAAGAGATTAATTGAATAAAGGGGTGTAAACTGTCAAATGTATAAAAGTTGTATTTTGAGCTAATAATCCTTATGGATATAGGGTTGGACGATTTTAGGGATATGGATCACCTAGAAATCTTCCAATGCCTTATCTAGGAAGGGATTTGGATTGCTTTAAGGCTAAGTTATCCAATTAGGGTTTAAGGGTGAAACCCTAGGAGCTCACAGTATAAATAGACCTATAAGGTTGAGGAAATCGGCCATCATTGTGATTGGAGAAACCCTAGAGCCGATTTCCCTCTTCCTCATCTCTCTCAAGTCACCTTCTTGCTAGTTGGTGTTTGTAAGCCATTAGAGGAGTGACATTTGTGACTCTTAGCTCCAAGAAGAAGAAGGTTTCAAGCAAGTAACTCAAGGTATTATTCTAGATCTCTTTTTCATATGTTTTGTTCTTAGATCTAGCCATGAAAGTCTTGGAATTATTGCATGTTCAATTAGTGAAACCTAGATCCAAGCTATAGGGTTGTATGTGCACATAGGTAAAGTTCTTATGTCCAAAACCCATCAATAACAATGGTTCTTCTTTAGATTGGTTGATCCATCTTCATCAGTAGTTGCTACCATACAGATCTTGCCTTTTCCTTTACTGAGATTGTCTTCATCTTCATCTCCTGATGACCACACTTGATGATTCCTTCTCACTTGAGCAACGTAGGTCTCTCCCTTTCCTTTATCTTCCAGTTCTTGATCCATTCTGAGATAGAAGGCTCTATCTTTCACTATGTTTGCTTTGCAATCTTTGGCAAAGTGGTTTTCCTTGTTGCACTTGTGACATATAATAATGTCACTCTTGTCTTCTAAAGAGGTACCGGAGTCAGTTGATTGGGATTGCGGTGGTACTTCTTTAGACTATGTTTGCTGAGACTGTGGTGGAGGGAGAGGTTTCTTGGTGGAACGAAAGTGATTGTTTTGAAAGTTGCGGTTGAAAGGTGGTCAATATTGTTGGTTTTTGCTAAATGAAGGTGGTAAGCGATTGAATTTCTGACTGATAAGAGCAATGACATTCTGAAACTCTTCTTCATTGTCATATTCTGAGTCAGCTTCATATGACTGCGGTGGTGAGTCATACGTAGTGGGATAGGTTTGAGTGTGAGGTGATTGAGCTACTAATGCAAGTGGACCTCCGAAGTCTGAGCAGTCCTTGAGTACGGTGGACTCTTGAGCTTGCAATTCTCCATAAAGCTTATAGAGAGATAATGAGTGAATCTTCCTGTCACCTTGTACAATCATTTTGGCTGTTGTCCATTGTCTTCCTAAGCCATTAAGAAACTGCAGATTTGTTTCATGATTACTGCGGATGGTACCCGCATTGGACAGTTTTGTGACAATCAAGTTGAATCTTCTAAATGAGTCTTCCAAACTTTCACTGGAGTGGGCTTTGAAGTTATTGAATTCATTGAGTATTGTAGTGAGCTTCTTGTCTTGAGCCTGCTCTGAACCTTCGTACAAGTTTTTGAGAACATACCAAATCTCCTTTGCTGATTTGCAATTTATGATGATGTCGAAGTTGTCAGGAGCAACTCCACAAGAGATTTCTTAAAAGGCAATAGCATCATTTTCCATCTTGTCTAGATCATCTTTTGTGGGACGGTTCAAAGCCGGTTGACCTCCTCCTAGCCTTGCTGTGGCTCCATCAGTTTGGACTGGGGTAAGGACTGGAACGTGGGGTCCTTCTTCTATGGATCTCCAGACATCTCTACCAAGTCGTCTGAGATATCTTTCCATCCTTTGAGACCAGTGATGATACTCATTTGCAACCAGTATTGGGGCTCGATTGAAACCACCAACAATGTTGGAAACATTTAGTGATAACGATTGTGCCCTTTTGAAGATTTTTTTTTGTTTATAAATGAGCTTCAGTGGTATAAAGGGCTCTTCGAAAAATCAGAGTTCCGATTTTCAAAAAGAAACCACTATGGCTCTGATACCAATTGTTGAGAGAAAAACTTTGAGACACACTTGAACAAAAGGTTAGAACAAGTATATAGAGGAATAGTTAATCTCGAAGGATCTGTTAGCTCAACAATAATATTAAAAGTTAGAAGTTAGCGACTTAGATGCAGAAAGTAAAGTAATGTAAATGACAACAATTGTTATATCAAGTATACACATAAGTTGATTCATAACTTGGAATGCATTCAAACCAATGTTAGTAAGTGAGATCAAACATAGTGATTAAGTCACAAAGACTTGTTCCGAAGAGTGATTGCAATCTGCTATGTAACAGTAAGAAATATGGTTGAGTAAGAAGGAGATAGAAAGGATAAATCCAGAGAAGATGTATTAGAAAGTGAAGATGTGTATCTGATACAAAGAGCATGGTCTCTATTTATAGAGACGCAAGAGTTACAATACAAAAGGTTTTCTATAAGTAGCCATGCAAGGTCTACTGGACAATAGAAATAAAAGAGATAAGACAATACAGACTGAGTACAAAATCAAGACTACTGATCCTTGGACTTCGGTTGCGGATGACTGAAGTAGAAAGTCTTGGCTGCGGCTGCGGTGCTGACTGCGGTAGGGAGAAGTTCAAGACGGTCACTTTTAATGATTCAACATTCAGAAATAACTTAGTCGAGGTAATCCATCTGACTGTATATGTAAAACATCACGCTTTTCGGGAGGCAATCCGTGGTTTAGCATGTTTTTACTTTTATTTTTCGTTTTGCGTGTTTTAATTTTTTTTTTTTTTTTTTTTTTTGTATCGAGGATGATCCAAGGTTTAAAGTTGGGGAAGGGTATTTAATTTTTGTTTAAACTTATTTTTTGCTTAAGATTTAAAAGAAAAAAAAGCATAGCATCAGACATCCTAGGAGACGTCTAAGACGCCGACGAGCTGTCAAGCTTTTTTCCCCCGATGAAATCCATGCTAAAATTACGAAAACACCCTTATTTTAGGTGACGTCCTAGGACGTGTCTAAGACGTCATCGCATCTTTCAGATTATTTTGAGCATTTTAGAACACGTTTTCTGCACAATTGTTAGTCTCCTTCTTCTCTAAACTGCCATGGCCGAAAACCCACTTGTTCATGCCTATTTTTTTTTATTTCTCCCTCAAAACTCAACCAAAACTATTGATTTTTGTTGAAATCTTCAAGAAATCAAGTGAGAAACATCACATTGCAAGATTTTCACACTCAAATCACTTCTTTTGGCTGATTTTTAAAACCCTCAAAAACTAGGGCTTTGAATTTTTGACTTATTTTCGAGTTTTTGCTTCAAGTTAGTGCTTCTTCTTCACTAGAAACATCATCTCAACAAGGTATGTGCTTCAAAACTCTATCTTTTAGACTAATTTCGAAATTTCTTTTGTATGTTCGTACATGGTAGAAATTTTGAAATTTTCTTGGAAATATGACATATAATTGTATGAAATCTATAAATTGGTGTTTGTAGTTGTTAGTAGTATGTTCCAACAAGTTGCATGTGTTGATTTGAGAATTTTATGAAAATTGAATTTTTGTTATTAATTGTTAAAAATAAAAATGCACATATAATGTTGGAAAATCATTGTTATGTTTACATTTGTGCTTAGATTAAAATTCAAGTTTTTAGAAATTTTTAGAATGACATTGAATTTTGACATTGCATTGTTAGTTTGAATATTTACCTGTTACAGTTCTGTTCTTGTTTTAGTTAGAACTTGTCATTTGTAGTTAACCTTTGGTTTAGTTGTGTTTTTACTGATTAGATAAATTTTTGAAAAATATCTAGTTACTAAAAACATAACAAGACTTAAAACAATTATTTATTTAGATTGAATTTATTTTAACTTTGTTTGGAACAACTTGCCAACTGAATTATTGTTTTATTTTTGTGACATTTGATATGTTTAATGGTAAGTTTTCTTTTGTGGTTTTGTGTGTGATTGATTTTGCAGATGCTAGCAAAGAGATCAAGGGTAGAATCATCAAGCAATGCAACCAGGCAACCCGTGAGACAGCCGAAACCAAATGTACTTGTGGCTTTTAACCCATAGTATTATACATTGCACGAGCATCTAGATGACATTCGCCCGACAATTTATGAGGCGACTCATTCGATTACTAGTTTTTTTTGTGGAGTACATGGTGGAGCGACCGAGCTTCATTGGGTACAATATTGTGGAGACATTTGATCGCTATGGATCGGGTGGAGCGTTAGACTTCAATCCTACGCCGATTTATGTTGATATAATGCGGGAATGGATGAGGACACTTTGACGTGTTGAGGTGCCTGGTAGGCCGGGGGAATTGCAGCTGATTGGTACGGTTCGTACCCATTATATAGTGATGACTGTGTAGGGTATTCGGGATATGTTTCATGTAGATATTGGATATCATCTGCATGATCTGAGAATCAGCCGAATGAGTATAGATGTATTGACACGAGGGGGGTAACCCTGAGGTTAGCATGGAAGAAGTATACCGCACAGTATTCTGTAATGGGACGAGGGTATATGTGAACCCGAATTGGTGCCTATAGCAAAGGCATTGCATAACATTACCATGGAAAATGTGAACCCGATGAATAGTGATCCCAGGGTGGTGGGTGCACAAGACTTATACGTATTGTATGGACTGATGACAGGATCCCTCTTTATCTCTTATTCATATAATGTTATATGCATCATATGGTCCTGTTTTGATATCCAGAACAGAGTCACCACCCCCATGTTGCTTTCATATTGTCATATGTGACTAAGGAGTTGGGGAATAGGATCAGGGTCCCACAAGATACATCATACCAGCGTATTCTTCACCCCACTTCTACTTCTTTCAGACACATCTCATTTCATGTTGAAAATGGGGGGCATATTCTAAGGGATTCTACCACAAATATGACATACACGACACCACTCGCAGCGGGGAATGAGGAGCCATTCGTTGGTGATTTTTAGGGTGATCAGCAGCAGCAACAGGGACAACCAGCAGGTCAGGGATGGAACATGCGGGCAACATGGGAGGACTTTGTATGGAGGCAAACAATGCATGATAAGGAGGTACATAATTGGGGAGGAAAAATCTTTGGATGGAGGGTGTCGACACGACACTAGCTAATTTTACTGAGCAGATGCGACAGGTTGGCATTACAGCTGGCAACACTTATAGTGTTTCCACTCATCAGCTGTACCAGCAGGAGTACTATGTAGATGCCTCCTACAGACAGAGTCGTGTCCACTATGAACCGATGGACATTGATCAGCCACGGTATCGATATCGAGCTCCAGCTCCGGTTTTCTACCACTCTAGGGATACGAGCAACTATCCACCACCATCCGAGCGTGAGCATTATCAGCCACCACCAGTTATAGAAGACTCTACTCGCTTTGATGATTTAGCTGGCTCGGTCTTTGGGTATCCTCCACCATACCCAAGATATCCTCCATAGCCGCCCCCACAATGAATTTTGGTGAGATCCTCTTTTGATTTTTATTTTTACGGTTGTGTGATGAAGACTTTTTCTTTTTCTTTTTATGAAGAAGCGATGAAAGAACCAGAGTGGATCAAAGCCATGGATGCGGAAATTAATTTGATAAATAAGAATAATACTTGGACTCTCTTGAACAATCCTATGGGGTTTAAGCCAATTGGACTCAAGTGGGTGTTCAAATTGAAGAAAAATGCAGACGACACCATTATAAGGCAAGGTTGGTTGCTGAAGGTTACTCCAAAAACCCGATATTGATTTTCAAGAAGTATTTGCTCCGGTAGCTCGAATCGAAACAATCTAGTTTCTTATAGACTTAGCTGCTACAAATGGGTGGGAGCTACACCACTTAGATGTTAAAACAACATTCCTACATGGAGAATTGAATGAAACTATTTATGTATCGTAACCGAAAGTCTATATAAAGATAGGGAACAGGCATAAAGTATATCGCCTTACAAAAGCACTATATGGTCTAAGACAAGCACCTTGAGCATGGAACATGAAACTTGACGGAATTTTGAAGAGAGTGAAATTTCAAAAGTTCATGAAAGAACCATTGGTGTACTGGAAAAATGAAGGATCTAACTTGTTGATTTTGGCTATTTATGTTGATGATTTATTTGTCACATGTACAAATTTTAGTATGATCAAGAGGTTCAAATTAAAGATGTCCAAGAACTTTGAGATGTCAGATCTTGGAAGCTTGACTTATTACCTTGGCATTAAAGTTAAGCAAGAGGAATCGGGGATTACTATAAACCAAGAAGCATATGTTCAACGCATTCTAAAAGAATCCGGTTTACATGATTGCAATCCGACCCACATTCCAATGGAACCGGGAAATAAATTGTCAAAGGTCGAAGATGAACCCGAAATCGACCCGTCACAATATCTAAAGGTGGTAGGATGCCTTAGATATCTCTTACAAACAAGACCCGATATGGCATATGCGGTTAGAGTTGTTAGCCGATACATGCAAAGTCCAAGAGAATCACATGGTGTTGTTGATGGATTTTGAGCATTCTAACACTCCTATGGTGTACATGCAACCCTAGAAACCTTGGATCTATGTTTTCTCTAATATTCATGGAAATTTGATTTTTCCAAGGTTCTCATCCTAACTAGCATGGCATGGGATACTTGTTATATAAATACTAGTAGGATGACATACCTTTCTTGTAGCTTGGATTCCTTACGACCTTGTGAGCCTAGCACCCCAAATGTGATGCCTCAAATGTTTCACACAACACCACAACTCTTGGAATAACTTGAGAGAAGAACACTTGATCACAAATCGGCTAGCCCTCACCCTTTTAGTCTTAGTGCCGATTTTACTCCATATGTGGTTCCTTATATAGCGTGACACATGTAGGGTTACACCATGTAAACCCTAATGTGCATGGATTTTCATTTCCCCCATGATCCATGGGTTTTAACATCCATGGAGCATCCATGGAGCACCCAATGGGTCCTAGCCCAATCTAGTGAATCATGAACCATAAGCCTATTATACAAGAATGAATGGCTTTTCATTTCCCCCATGATCAATGGATTTTAACATCCATGGAGCATCCATGGAGCACCCAATGGGTCCTAGCCCAATCTAGTGAATCATGAACCATAAGCCTACTATACAAGAATGAATGATTTATAAATCAATCCCCATATATTTAATTAGTCTCCTTTTGATCACAAAATTAATTCCAAATTAATTCTTGATCAATACTAATTAAATAATATGATTTCATATTAATATATTAGAACTTATAATATATTAACAATCCATAAGTGTCCTTTTCTCATTTTGTCTATCCAATTGTCATGATGCCATGCAACCCAAATGGACCATGCCAAATCGGGTCAAGTACATACTAAATATAGTTATGGACTTAGACACCTTATCCAACAGTTGCAATCAAGCATATCTTAAGGTACTTACGAGAAATAACGGGATACAGAATCAAGTACGAGGGGATGGGACAAAGCCGACTCATTGGTTATAGTGATAGTAGTCATAATGTTGACCCGGATGAAGGAAAAAGTACAATCGGTCACATTTTCTACCACGGGTCATCTCCAATTACACGGTGTTCACAAAAGCAAGATACCGCTGCTTTATCATCTTGCGAGGCGGAGTTCATGGCAGCCACGACGACCGCGTGTCAAGTAATATTGCTTCAAGATTTGCTCGGAGAAATCATGAATAATGCACAAGAGAAAGTGGTTCTTAGAGTTGATAACAAGTCGGCTATCGAACTAATGAAAAATCTCGTTTTTCATGGAAGGAGTAAACAAATTCACACGGGGTTTCACTTTATTCGTCATTGTTTTGAAAACAAACAAGTGGAGGTTGAGTTCATTCATGGTGAAGAACAAAAGGCGGACATTCTTACGAAACCGGTACCTCGAACCAAGTACAAGGAAATACGAAGCTTGATTGGGATCGAAGAAGTCTCTAAAAGGACTTAGAGATTCGGGGGTGATTGTTGGAATCCTAAGTCGAGTAGGACTTGGAGTCCAAGTAAACTTGGGGCTTAAACAAGTTGGTTTAAGTTTCCTAATCTTATTCTACAAGTTGGTAGTCTAGGAATATATATATATATATATATATATATATATATATATATATATATATATAAGGCTAGGTTAATGTGTTTCTTATATTTATTGTGTGCTAGAATGCACCAATAGAAATTTAGTAAAATTAATAATTATTTAATTAACTAAAAATAAATATTAAATGATTTCCATAATTGTATGTATATCAAAGGATATCCATAATTATAATTCTCTTTCTATGGAAACTAATTAAATCTGTCATTAATGTTAGCAATAACATTCTTTCAGAATGAATTCGTATCTAGGTTTTTATGTATGATTTCGTTTTTTTGTTTCAGGACTCATTCACTTAAAATACAATAAAGTTGCATGAAATATGAAAGACGAGAGTGTATTCTACTAGAATACACTTTCATTCTTCTAGATACGAATTCATTCTGAAAGAATATTATTGTTGACATTAATGAAGAATTTACTTAGTTTCCATAAAAAAAGAATTATAAGTATGGATATCATTTAGTATACATATAATTTTTACTAAATTCTTATTGGTGCATTCTAGCACATAATAGATGTCAGAAAAATTTGAACCTCTCTCTCTCTCTCTCTCTCTCTCTCTATATATATATATATATATATATATATATATATATATATATATCTATATATATGTACACACACACACACAAACCGAGACATAGGCTATGCAGAAAAACGTTGTTGAGTTATTGAGTTATATTTTCTCAACAAAATTGGAGAGTTATTCCACTTTGTTTTGTGTTATTTGATTAGATAACCGACTTCGGTGATGATGGTGTTATGACATGGGAGATTGATGATGTTGAGGTGAAGAGGATGGTGGGTGATTTCTATTAAGGTTTTAGTAGTGTAGAGATGGAGAAAGGGTGGTGGTAAGGTGTTGGTTCAATGGTTCTGATTGGATGTGGTGTTTGTGGACTTGTGATGTTTGGAGTGGAGGAATAAGGGTGGTCTTCGTCTCTGTGTTTGTGTTGGTAGTTATGGTGGCTGGTGTATCGCAATGTGAGGTGGTGAAGGGCTGGTAATGATGTGTGATGGTTTGGTTTAGTGTAAAGTTTAATATGGAGGAATAAGGATGGTTGTGGTGATGATGGCTACTCTTCTTAATTCTAGAAAATCCTTAAAAAGTTCATGATATTCCCATGTCATGAAATTGGAAACATTTTCCTTTCTATTTTTGACTTCGTGATTCTCCACAACAAAAGGGATAAAATGCGATGTTTTCCTTTTGATTTTTGATTTGTGTAGGGCCTTTGACTTGTGAAGTGTGCCTGTGTGAATAATCTTTCGTTGTATCTTTTTATCCAGTTGTTGAGTGATAGTAGCCCGTTGAGTGGGTTAGGCTCCAAGAAGATACATAGAAGAAGAAACAGGAACACAGGAAGTTTGGAACAATTTTATGCTTTATTTCTTAATCATGCAACGTTACAATTTAAAATGAAGGGCAAGAGCTAACTGCTTGCAAAATTAAAGAAATGCATGCATTAAGGAAAACGTGGACTCTACTACGTGGAGCATTAGCTCACATTATTTGACCATGAGGAAGGACTAAGTCTTCCTCCTAAAACCATGTAATGCAGGACTCTATAAACAGCTTTCAATCAAGGAATTGGACGGGTACTTTCTTGGATCTCTTGGGTGTTGGTGATTTGTTATCATCAATGCTATTTAAGTGTAATGAGATTACTTTGTTGACCAAAAGTGATCTTGATAAATATTAAGTTTGATCAAGTATCAAAGTACACTGTCATTTAGGGGCGAAACCCCTGAACGGAGCGGGGTCCGGGGGCAGCGCCCATGGGAGTAGGGTCCAAGGGGCAGAGCCCCTGGCTGGGATCTACCCGTTTTATGACCGTTTTTTAAATAATTGACCCATTTTATGACCGTTTTGGTGTTTTGTGACAGTTTTAAACTGTCATATGACAGTTTTCAGACAAAGATCTAAATTCAGTTTTAGTCTCATTTCTGGTACTCATGAAATCATATCCTCTCATTCTCTTTCTTTCTCTCTGATTTAATCTGAGTCTTATCCAAATGAGGGTTTGGGAATACCACCCAAATACTTCGATTAGAAAGTGATTATCACGATTCTCATATTTCCAAATGCCACTAAACCGTATTTCCAACATTGAGTCGCTTCTGTGGTGGCTGACTTGGGGTCTTGGGCTCGTGGTTGCTGGATCGTGTAATGGGCCTGTATCATTGAGTATATTGTATCATTGAGCTATTGAGTATATAGAAACGAAGGAAAAAGCATGATAATTAAAATTGGAATGGTCCACACTCCACAAAGTTAAGAATCGGGCTAATTAAATTGAAAGTTTGTAAGTGACGGGCCTTTAAAACTTCCAACTTGATGGGCTCTCAAGACATGTGTTGGAATGATTATAATTTCTTGATCGTATCTTCAACTAAACATGAATATTTTGAAAATTAAATACATCATCGACAGAGAAGGGTTTAACATAATAACCGAAAAATCGGACCTTAATCGTTATAACCGTTATAACCAAGCCATTAAAACCACACAATTAATGAAAACGGCAGTGCGGTTTATGATTTTCATTAACCGCATGCTAGTGGTTTGGTTTTAGTTTTTCTGTGAAACCGAACCATATATATCCGAACCTAACCAATTACCATATAGAAATTTTAATGTATTTTTTATATGTTATATAATTGTTAATTATGGTAATTATATAAGAAAACGAGGTAATTGATGAAAAGTCTTGATACTTGAATGAGATACGCACGTAATAGTGATCTCCGTTATGTTGTATTTTTATGTCTTTTAATGTATATTTTTATTTTGGCTTTGTTCTTCATTTATTTGCTCTAGATATTGATCTCATCATATATGTTCTACGTTTGTTTTTCTTTTTTTGTATCAAGGCTATATATTTTAATCAAGTAGACATCTCTATTGTATGCGACGTATTCCATAAGTGAAGGATGCAAAAAGAAGTTTAAGGAATGAGGTTTCATTAATTAATCATACTGGAGTTTTTTTTTTTTGAATTGTTTTTAGAATGGAACTTGTAATTTTTTAAATACTTAACAATTATAAAATTTGTAGTCATTTATATGGCAACGTATTTTTTACTTTTACTTTTTATAGCAATGAATATTTTTACTTTTATTTTTTATATTAATGTACTTTCTTTTTCACTTTCTATGTCAATGGCCTTTCAACTTTTATATAATTTATTATTATTATTTTGGTAAACCAATATTAACCATTAACCATAACCGATAATAACCGATAACCAATGGCTACATAAATGCATTACCAATTGTAATGGTATGGATCGGTTTTCGCCAATAACCGAACCAAACCGCTCCATACACACCTCTACACAAAACTTGTGCACACGGGTTTATATATATATAGGGTTAGGTTCATTTGAGACCACCTATATTTTGTGAGACCGTGAGACGCATTTTTTTTATTTTTTTTAGTTAATTCAAGTTCCGAAAATAATATTAAATTTTTTTTTTTGGATTTTTCCATTTATTTTGCATTTTAAAATTATTTTTTAGAATATGTACAGTGTAATATTTTATTAGAATATCTCACGTATTTTTTAAAAAAAATGGAATTTATTTTTATTTTTTTTAGTTAATTCAAATTCCGAAAATAATATTTAAAAAAAGAATTTTTAGATTTTTCCATTTATTCTGCATTTTAAAATTATTTTTTAGAATATGTCAGTGTAATATTCTATTAGAATATTTCACGTATTTTTCAAAAAAATGGAATTTATTTTTATTTATTTTTAGTTAATTCAAGTTCCGAAAATAATATTTAAAAAAAGAATTTTTAGATTTTTTCATTTATTCTGCATTTTAAAATTATTTTTTAGAATATGTTAGTGTAATATTCTATTAGAATATTTCACGTATTTTAAAAAAAAAAACGGGATTTTTTTTTATTTTTTTTATATATATTTTTTATTTTTTTATATTTTTTTTAGTTAATTCAAGTTCCGAAAATAATATTTAAAAAAAGAATTTTTGGATTTTTCCATTTATTTTGCATTTTAAAATTATTTTTAGATTTAGTCTCACGGTCTCACAAAATTAGAATGGTCTCAAATGAACCTTAACACACACACACACACACACACACACACATATATATATATATATATATATATATATATATATATATATATATATATATATATATATATGTACATATATACTAGATGTGTGATCGCGCAAAGCGGCGGTGATAAATAACTCTTTTAGCAAATATTTTTTTATGAGAAAATAAGTATTGAATTTTATTATTAGTTATTATGTAAAAAAAATTAGCACTTTAAATAAAATATATTTCTTTAGATCTTATGTTTACATTACATGTTTATACAGTTAATGTAAATTAATTAATATTGGTGTCTAGTTTAAGAAATTTAAATTTATTTATCTACATTAATTTAATATTTTAAGATTATCATTTTACTTCAAATTAAATTTCTTAATAACCTTCGATAATTCTAATCTTCAAACTTTTGGCAAGTATTAATGATAATTATGTATAATCAATTTGTACAAAAAACTTTGTAACTTATACCTTTTAAAATTCAAGATATGACTAATATGCTTTATAATATAGTATAAGATATGTCAATTCCATGCTAAAATTATTTGGACTTCATGAAATGAAGACCAACACCCAACCAATCAAAGGCAGTGCGATCCTAAGAAGCTTAGCCAACTTGTATACACAGGTTAACAATAGCCAATTTCTTTAAAAACTTTGGACTTTATAAAATGAAGTCTGACGTCCACTAAAACCCATATAATAGGCAGTTGGGAACCTTTAAAACATAAGTTACATTTGCAATCACAAGTGAAATAAAATCTCTCAATTTATTTGTAAAACACAAAATGTTATATTTTGATTGTCGTAAAAAGAAACCAACGTCCGCCAAACCCATTAAATAAACAGAGGGGAAACTAAAGTACTCGAGTGACAATTGTGATTATAAGTGATGATGAAAACCATCAATTTAGAATATGTAACTTGTAACAAGCTACAACTAAATTTCGTGAGATGAAAACCAACGCCCAACAGTACCCGTTGAATAAGTCAGTACGAACTTATGAAATTTAGGTAAACTTGTAAGAACAAGTTAATGAGTCATCAAATTCTTTATGATATTTAAATTTCATAAAAAGAAGCCCAACGTCCATGGTCATTTTGAATAAGAGATGAGGAACCCACGTAAACCAAGTCAAACCCAACTAAATAGGAACAAAAATATTGTAACACTCTAAATTTTCAAACAAAATTTTCAATTTTAAGACTTCCACACAAACATAGTTTAATATTTATCAAGCCAGTTTGAATTTTTCCCAAACACAAAACATCATAAATTGTTTGTCAAATATCCCAGAATCCTCATAAACGCAAATCATCAAGCTGGTGTGTACAATCATGCCGACGTCTTCCCGTGATCCTGAGATGTACCTGAAACACATTTTTACTCAAACAATGTAAGCACGAAGCTTACTGAGTTCCCCAAAATACTACACACACAAATAATTAGCCTCTCATGGCTATATCTCGTTAAGGACCCTCCGACCATGTGTCTCAATGAAGACCCTCCGGTCTTATGGCTCGGTATGGACCCTCTGGTCCTGTGTCTTAGTGAAGACCATCCGGTCTCACAACTCGGTATGGACCCTCCGGTCATAACTCAATATATACACAGAGTAATATAATAACATAATTCATAAAGACAGAGTGCATAATATAACATATCTCAGTATAAGGAAATAAGACCCTCCGGTCAATAACACAAATAAGACCCTCCGGTTGCACAATAATTACCACTCAGGTAAGTATAGTGAGAAGACTTACCTCGTAAAGTAAAGCAAGTATATCCTGCAGCCGAACTACAGGTCTAGACTCCGCCTAACATATATCACATATACCTTTAATTAATAATTGATATTAACAAACCCCTCGCCCCTAAAAGCTAAGTTCCTCTACTAAATCTCAGAAGGGTAAAAGATCATTTTATCCCTCCATGGCCTCCAGAGTCCACAACTTGACCAAAACCCTAAAAGTCAACGGAAGTCAACACCCAACGCGTACGTTGGGCATACAACTGACCATGCATGCATCGGGGTGGACTCGATGCTACACTGTGCGTAACTGGGGGTACACTCGGCGTACGTCCTAGACTCGCTTTTCTCACTCTCCTGGTATTAATATGTTAAGACCATTGCTGCAATCTCAGATCTGAGCTAACTAGAGTCTTTTACTTTCACAAAGTTGGTGAATTTAAGCCTTAGCATGGTTGGACAACTCTAAAACTCATAAACTCTAATCCTTTACTCATAAAGGTCCTCATATCTCATGCATGGAGAGATCTTGACAACCAATATCTTATTTTTATGAGTCAAAACGACTAGAAACATCTAAAAGGACATGTATTATGATCTGGAGTTCATCAAACTCATAAAGCTTTTGGCTTGGGACATAAAACCCTAAAAATGGACCAAAACATGAACTGATCAAAACAATGAGAAAGCTTTGAGCTTGATATCTCTGGATGATGCACCAACTACATAAAAGCTCAGATCCAAAAGCTTGGACACCAACTCTTCTTCCTTCAAGGTTCCTTCTTCACAAAAGAATTCCACAAGAAACACTCAATAAGCCATCAATGCTCACACAAGTTATGGAAACGAGATTTAGGGTTTGAGGGGAGTTGGAGGCTAGAAATGGTGGCTGGAAATGAGGCCATCATGTTCCTTAAATAGGGACACACAACACAATTAGGGTTTACACTCTGAGCCTAGTACGCCCAACGTACTAGGTGGCATCTGCATGCTTACTAAGCACATGAGTAAGTTGGGCGTACACATGTGTACGCCACACGTACTCAATTACCACCTTTTCTAAAATAAAGGTAGTCTTGACAATTGCAATAAAAGTTAAGGTCATCGATACATACCTTATTTCGGGATGTTACAAATATCAACCATAAAGTTTAAGACCCATCACAAAAGTTAGCTTAAATCCATATTTTTAAGCTAAAAATTATGTACAATTTTAGTATTCTAGGGTAAAAATAGGGTTTCAATTCATTTAATTATCGAAAAACGAGCACTAAATGCATTGGTAGCTTGAAAAAGAGGGGTTGGGGAAAAACTTTATGTATGGTGCACAATACTAGTTTTTTGGGTCTTAAAAACCTTTGATTTCGAGTTTGGATTTATTTATAATAAAAAATATTGATATGTGTAGTTCTTTCAATTTAATTATGTGTAGTTCGGCAAGAGGTGGTAGGTAGTATAAGTTCTGATTCTTTAGTGTTTGTTAAAACCAGTAGCGGTTTTACCGACAACACCTACCATGTCTGTTCGCAGTGCAAAAAAATTCAATTTTTTTTTTTTTCGTTTTTCTACTATAAATCGTGTCACCTGCAACACCTATTGCGGACCTGCAACACCTGCTATGTAGTCTTGCGTATGTCCTTGGTTAAAACCGATATTGTTTGCACAAAAAATGTGGTTAATGTGGAAGGCAAACCAATTATTCTTGATTTTAAATGCTTCATGTTGAACGTTATGTCCCAGAAGATGATTTGAGCAAAAGATTACTTTGGAACTATCTTGCTTCTTTCATGAATCGAAAAAAAATGCATTTTACTATATTCCTCTATAATAATGTTTTTTACAAAGCTACATAGAGTGATAGAGGTAATTGGTTAATAATCAAGGTACATAAATGAGTAAGCTTGGCATATTTTTACTTCCCAAAGAAATTATACATCTGTTCATGAATATCTATGCTAAAAATTTGGATCAAAATCTTTTGGATCATAGCACAATTTTTGCAAAAATGAACATTTGGATTATGGGTCAAGCCATTTTAAACCTTACAAGTTTTGGATGCGCTTGATGGCTTTCGTAACCTTGTGAGGAATGCTTGGGCCGGAAATGGCCACTATGAATGATGAATGCTTTTATCATGTTTAAAGATAAGTTCAAAGCTTTAAAATTCAAGCTCAGAGATTGGCATGATAATTCTAAATATCGAAAGGAAGACTTGAAACAACAATTAAATAATAAAGGGAGTATTATTTATTAAGGTAATTAACTTTTCGGTATGTTTCCATCTGGGTAACTATCTTTTTTTATACACATTTAGGTAACAAACTTGTTGGAAGTGTTCACATATGACCTGCTATAGCAGGTTAAATCCTAGATGTAAACGCTTTCAACAAGTTCGTTACCTAGATGTGTACAAAAAAATAGTTACCCAAATATGAACAAAACGAAATTAAAAATTAAATTACATGAATGGTCCCTATGGTTTGGGGGAATTTGTGTTTTTAGTCCCTAACTTATTTTTTTAACTTGGATGGTCTTTACTGTTTATTTTTGTTGCGTGTTTGGTCCCTGTCTTACCTAAAAAGACTATTGTGCCCTTATTAGTTTATTTTTTAATTAATTTTCTTATTTATGTATTTATTTTTTGTACATATTTACAAAAATTAATAGAAAACACAAATACGTGTGGTTCGCCTTGATATTATTACACATCCGAATGATAAATGATATTGAGACTTGGCTCAAAATGCTAAGATTAAATAATGGGATATCGAATGGATAAACGCTCAAAATTTTATAGGGATATGATAAATAGAATGATAAGGCATATAATGATTACATGTACATTGTAGAAGATAGAACAAATTATTGAAATCATTTAGGTTTGGCAAAATTTCGTGTATGGTACTTAACGTTTTTTTTTTTTTTTTTTTTTTTTTTTTTTGTCTCGGACCGTGTCTATGGTTTCGTTTTGTTGCGTGGTTCTTCTTTGACATACCTGAAATGACTATACTACCCTTATAAGATTTTATATATTAATTAAAAAAATGTTAAATAATAGTGTGGGGCCCACCGACAAATTGTACACCTCTTGGGCTCTTTACGTCCGTTCATTTCAGTGAAATATTTGAACAAATGGTCAAATATTCAACCTCAATACCATGCCTATCCCAGATGGTGGGCGATACAGGTAACAATCTAAGGCTCATCTTTTAAAGGGACCTAAAATTTTTTACAGACTTTATTAATCTAATGTTAGACATGAACGATTTTGAATATATTATTAGTGATTTTGCATCTCAAAAAGCTAGATGAAGTATTTTTCTTTAAATATATGGGTTTTTATAATCGAAAATGTTATATTTAAAAGCTAGTATAAGTAATTTTTCTTTTTCAATCAGTAAGTTAATATAAAAACAGTTGATGAAATTGGTGTATTTTAAGGACATTTTTTCCTCTTTCATCCTCGGCCCAAAATATGTTTGGGACCACCCTGCTTAATACACTATCACCAGACCGTTGCCACATTGAAGCCACTATCGCCGCCTCCCCTGAAACTATCATTCTTCCTCAATCGCCTACACATCGCCATTGCCTTCCACCCACGAATACGACCGCAGTGCCCTAAATCCAACCATCACCACCGTGAAGCCACCACCGTCGCAACCCCTGAAACTACCACTCTTCCGCCATCACCTGCACACCGCTACTGAAACTCATCGGTTTGACAAGAATCATTACCTTCCTACATTTCTAGTGACAATGTCCTCACGTTCAACAACCGAAGACCCTCCTGTGAAACCCACATCTTCTTTGCCTCACAACCCTAACTCTATAGATCGATGGTTGTTTATCAGACCAACGTTCCCACATCTCTTTCACACATAACCCTCTATTTTTGGGTTTTAATTTCTTTGTGGAGATTTGGCTTCTGATAAATCCCAGATAGGATGTGTTTTGTGAATGCTTTTGTGTGTAAAACCTTAGTTCTACATATCGATGCTCATATATGATTTGGATTTCATATTTTTGGTTAATTTTGACTTTTAACTTTTCATGTTTGATTTTTATGTTCTAAAATTCTGAAAAAGGACAGAGGTTCGACCATTTGAAATTCCAAAAAAGAATATAGGTTGTGATTTGTTTGGATTTATTTTGATTTGGTATTTGGTTTATTTTTTAGCATGATTTTTCTGGGATCGGGTGTTTATTTGTTTGCGTCAAGAGGTATAGACGGTGGTCGATGACAGAGAGTGGGTTAGGTTTAAAGAGTGAGGGGGATGAAGGTGGGTCTCATTGATAGTGCAAGCTATAGATTTATTTTTCGGTTTCGGGTGGCGGTTGGCGTTTGGCGATAGTTGATGGTGACCGGTGGTTGATGTTGTCCTGGTGGTAGGAGTAATCGGAGTGCCAGCCGGAGTGGGATCATGAGTGGGAGTGCAAGTGGGTCCCACTTGCCAATTAGTTTATTTTCTTTAATTAAAAATATATTAAAAAATAATTAAAAAACTGAAAAAGAAAACATTAAGAGCTTTATAGTCATTTCAAGGATGTAACGGACGAACCATGCAACAAAACGAAACCATAGGGACGGTTTGAATGCAAAAAAAAAAAAAAAAAAAAACAAAACAAAAAAACAAAACAAAACATTAGGGACTAAACATAAAATTTTGGCAAACCGCATGGACGATTTCAGTAATTTGTTCTAAAAGATACTTGGATATCAAAATCAAATCTTAGTCTAAGTCAAAAATATGTTTTTTCTTATAAGGAAAATGACACATACGACCTATGACTTTCTAGGGTTTACCCTTTTAGTTACTTAACCTTTTTAGCGGCTTAATGAGGGAACGAATTGTGTTGCAACCTAGCAATTTAGTCACTTTTACTTATTATACCCTGTAACCATGTCACATAGGCACATCATCGATGACATGGCGAAATTGTATTTACGTCTGGGATCCATGTTTGAGGTTTGAGGAGACGAAAGAAAGTAAGGGTTTATCGAAAGAGATGGAAGTGGTGACCAGTAGACGAGAAAAGATCTCATTTAAGTAAAGTAATTAATAAATGACATACCATACACAATCAGCAAGCCAATGGGTTTAAGTAACACAGGTGGCATAAATATGACCGATTGACCCTTCACAATTGACATAATGACGTAATTGACCCGACAAAATAAAGTCCGTTCCGTCATAAAGTCACTAAAAAAGTTAAGTGACTAAAAAGATAAACTCTAGAAGTTCATAGGTTGTATGTGTCATTTTCCCTTTCTTATATTTTAAATAGAAAAATCAAAATTTTTGGGGTGTTCAATTTTTGCAAAGAAGTCCTAGATTCAAAAATATAGAATCGGCTCAAAACTCTTCCATAGAAATCAAATTGCATAAATTTGGTTGATCAAGTACCTACATTACGATCCACAATCATTAATGAGCATAAATGAAATATGACACATGCATAATGGATCATCTGGTAATTCAATGATCATATATTATACAAAATAGATAAAATAAAGGAATTAACAAAACAAAAGCATATGCGATCTTTATATTGGGGCCAACCCACAACATATATGATATATCCCATTTTGTTTGGTAGACGCTATCATAACATGGATAAAAATTAATTGATCCGACGACATAAGGTAATCCCATCACCAACAGGAAGCATGCATATCTCAATCCTTGGATCAACAGCTAAGGCTTTGTTGAGTTCCAACACAAAATCTCTGTAATACCTTACGTACTTTCTCATTGGTGCATCTGGTGGGGCAACAACTGAGCCATTCCATAGGGTGTTATCGTAACCAATCAAACCACCGACTTTTACTAAATCAATCAGCCTTTTATGGTAGTTGATGTAGTTGTCTTTGTCAGCATCAACAAATACGAAGTCAAATGTCCCATGATATTTTCCCTGAATATTCATCAACCAAAAGTCAAATACTAATGAATGTTAGTGTGTACTAAATCTAAACTTGCGTACATATAGTAAACTTATGAGTTCACATATATTTTACAATTATAAAATTTCTAGAATATAAAAACAAAAATTAATATAACGATTTAATTATTGTACTTACATCTGCAATCATTTCATCGAGGACCGGTAAGGCAGGGCCTTCTCTAAAGTCGATTTTGTGGGCGACTCCGGCCTTCTCTATGATAGGGCGTCCCAACTCATAGTTATCTCTATTTATATCCATTGCTAAAATCTGTAACAATAACAGATCAAAAGTTTATATCATAAATTCTAAATAAATAGCTCTGGTTTAAAACAAATTAAGTATTATCTTGTAATTATTGGTAATTATATATAAAACAAAGTAGTTCCTGTACCTTGCCATCATCAGGAAGAGCAAGGGCCGTAGCAAGAAGGGAGTAACCGGTGAAGACACCAATCTCCATGGTGTTCTTAGCATTCACTAGTTTCAATAGCATGTTTATAAACTGTCCTTCATCTGCTGATGTTGTCATCAGATTCCTGAATGTATTTAATATAAGTAAAAAAAAATTAATAACTATTAATTCTAAATAATCGATTAAAGGAATGGTTTGTAGTCTAATAATATAGTTTTAGGGCCAGTCATGTAAAATTAAATATTTTTAAAGTCAAGTTAAGTCAGAAAAAACGATGCTTATTGTTATTATAAATTTTTATATTTAAATAAAAAATATATAATATATAAAAAAAATCAGACGGTATGTAACGCTTTTCAATTTATATTCCAAGTAAAATTTCTATATTTTGGGACAAATTTACAAAAATAAGCTATATTTATGACAAAAAGATAATCATTTTACTTAGAAAAACCAAAACGTCGCAATAAACTAAAATAGAGAGACTAAAATCACAAGAAAAAACTTTTTAGAGCAAAATAATAGTGATTCTCAAAAACCAAAAATGTAATTTGCTCTAACTTCTATTGTATTTAATTTGCAGTTGTTTTGAAATCATCCAATCATGGATGCACACGAGACTTACCATGGATGTTTTGCCGTGACCTCTCTAAGCTCCTTCAAGGGTTCCGGTTCGCGTGGATACACACTCGTTTCAAGAATATACTGTAAAACCATGCAAACAGAAACTTGAATCGATTATTTTTATTTCCATAATCATCATCTTTACAGTAATTAAACAAACTACAACGTACCTGATAAAGAGCATCGCTCTGCAAAAGACTCTTGTGGCCAACCTCTTGGTGCTTGCTCACTTGCTTTTCGTTACCTGACTCAGTTTTAGTCTCTCCATCTAGTGCCATTTTTGCTCGTTTCTTCCTTCAAGACTTCTTTTTCTTGAAGAGAAAATGAAAAGTATTCTTTTTCTTGGATAGGTGGGAAAGCTGTTGAACCACTAACCTGAGTTTCCAAAGCATCATAAGGAGTATATATATGGTTGTAGAAGTCCGGTTCAAACAAAGAAATTAAATTTAAATATTCATATGAATATTTCAAGAAAAATGAATAACTGCTTTAAAGGGTATTAATACATACTATGACTACAAATACAATGTCAATCGGCACCTAATAAATAATAACGTACTTACTGATAATTATGTTTTTAATAAATAAAATATTTATATTAATAATTAATAAAGAAAAATATGGTAATCTTATCTTATAAAATTATAAAAAAGTTCTCTAAAGCATCGTTCAAGACAAGTTTCCCACGATAATGAATTGATGGGGCACCACACAGTAGGGTCCAATGGTACTCACCAACCCCCGACCGGGTTAGTAGCCGGTTCACGAACAAGTTCATTATTTCCCTCATAAAATTTATTATTTGAGTTGTAACAAATCCCTATAATATTATAAAAACTTTAGCGAACGTATTTTTCAATATAATGATAACTAGGTATAAGACCTATGTATTACATGAGCTTATTTAAAAGAAAAAATTAAATATAAAATTCTAAATATTTGAGAATTTTGAATTTATAAGAAAAAATAAGAAAAATATTGAATTATAAAAATTAAAGTGTTCTTTTTTCCTCTATATTTAAACAAATAATTTAGATAAATAAATAAAGAAAATTAATGAAGCTTTAATTTAGTAATTTTTAAATTAAAAGGAAAGTTCATTAAAGAAATTAATATGCATTTATTATTGCATTTAAATACTATATGAAATTTAATAAAATAGAAAAAACCATAAAATGATATGTGGAAAAAAAATAATTCAAAACAACTACAAAATGACATTTGACAAATTAAATTAGAGTATGACAAATGGCAAAAAAAAAACCTTCATTTATTAGAGAGGACTAGTTTATAACCCGTGAGAACCACAATTATAAAATTAATTAAAATTTTATATTAAAAAATCAAAATTATTATTTAAATAAATTAAATAAATACGTTTATTTAAAATTTTAATCAATTTTTTTAGGTATATAAAGTTATAATTGTTTATTTAAATAAATACATGAAGTTATATCACCTTATAATTTGTATTAAATTTATTTTGTTTTTTAATATAACACAAGGTTGTAAAAATCGTTTGACGGTAGCTCGACGGTCGACTGGTGTTAACGGATTAATCAGTCTTGGCGGAGATTAATCGAGGATTAATCGGAAACCATATATTATTAATAAAATATAAAATTAATTAAATATTAATATATCTTAAGAAAAACAAGTACTTCAAAATTAGAAAATAAGAAAAATTGTAATTTGGAAATACGAAAATATGAACATTTTGGTATAATATTTGAAATTTTGAAAATTTAAAAATTTTGGAGTAAAAAACAAGTTGGCTTTTTGAATTTTTTTAAAAATTTTTCAAATTTTTTTGACTTTTTTCGACCTTTTTGACTTTTGTTGACCGATTAATTCCGCCAAGACCGATTAATCCCGCCAAACCTCATTAATCCTAAATTTCCGATTAATGTCCTAATCCTCGACAGTTAGAGAACGCCAAACGATTAATCGCCGATGAATCCCGATTTCTGCAACCATGATATAATGTTATTAATTTTATATAATTGGAGTGAAAAAATTTAAAATTTAAAATGGAGAATCAATTATTAATTTAATATAATTAGAGTGAAAATTTTAAATTTTGAAATTTAAAATTGATAATTAATAGGTTGATGGCTTGATCTGTGATATATAATATCAATAAGAAACTCTAATAGTTTAACACTTGTCAATCCTCCTTAATAAATGAAGGTTTATTTTGTCACATGTCAATCTCTTATGAGTTTTGATACTTGTCATTTTGTGATATTTTTGAATAAATGTTTTTTCCATTTGTCATTTTCTCATTTTTTTTTATCTTTCTTAATTAACACATTATATTTACACCTTAATTAATAATTGTCTTAATCCTCTTTAATAAATGAAAGTTTTTTTTGCCACATGTCAATCTCTTATGAGTTTTGACACTTGTCATTTTGTGATATTTTTGAATAAATGTTTTTTCCTTTTGTTATTTTCTCATTTTTTTTTTATCTTTCTTAATTAACACATCATATTTACACAATAATTAATAATTGTCTTAATTGAAAATAACCAATAAATTACAATATTACAACTCATATAATATTTAATATGTTTCCTTTTAAATTCAAATTTTAAATTTCAAATTTAAATAATTTTTTTTAAAACCTTCATATTTAATTTCTTTTTATTTTATCCAACCTGTATAACATACGGGTCTCACAACTAGTAGGAGAATAAACCTATTCATTTATTAGAATAGAAATTAGTTACCTAATTATAGTTTTTTTTTGTATAATTTTATTTAGAATTGGGTGAATATGTGGTTGTTATATACCTAATATTATGTATAAAACCATCAAAAACTACATAATTATAACAAAATTCAATCAAATTTGTCTAACATCTTTTCGTATCTTCTATTAGAGCTTATGTTAGACTTTGTACACATTTTTTTATAGAGTTTTAAAACTTTAGTTTTGCACCACAAACCATGTATAAGAATATTTTACCAATTACCCGTAGATCTCCAACTTAAATTTTAGTAAAGAAAACTATAATGAAAGGTTGAAAATGTTCATTAAAAAAACTCAATAAACCTCTTCCTATAGTCCATCAAAAAGAACCATGCAACTATACATAGGATATGTGCCGAAGGAAGTTATGAAGCCTACTAGAGGTCTACACAAAACAACACATTCGAAATACATACATGTTGGGGATAAATCAAGAACTCATAAATAATATGAGTTCAAAAGCAATAGAAAGAAGCTAACTATGTGTAACGCCCGATTTTCAGATATGAATTTCAATTGTTTAATTTTGAGAAATTTGGGTGGCCACGACATGGTGAAGGGATCACCACAACGTGGTAATCCAACATGAAGTGTGTGTTTCATTTGGACACCACGACCTGGTCATGCGATGGTCATGACGTGGTGGCGACAGATGTGCAGACACTAATTTTCAGGCTCAACGCCATATTTAGAGGAAGTGATGGCTAGGTTTCCTCCACCCTCAGCCGCCATCACCTCCAAAAGTGTTCTTGATAAAACCCTAGCCACTTTACAAGCTTTGAGCTCATTTTGGTGTTTTTGGTGTACTTTCAAAGAAGAAGAAGAAGATTTTAGTGCAAGGATCAAACAAGCAACTCCTTTCCATCTTTGGGGTCCCACTCTAGACCATTTATAAGACTTCAAGACTTAATCTTTTTGGTTCCTTATGTTGGATTAGGTGTCTAAGCCAATAACGGAATTAGTATATACTTGAATTAGTAGCAAAGTCCTTTTGGGTTGCCTTCAAATCTAATAACTGAATAGGATGACTTTTAGAAAGAAATGTTGATTTATTGATTTATTATATGATTAATAAATAGCAATAAATGAATTTATTAATATGTTATGGATATAATATATCAATTAGAAATAGTATTTTTTTTTAATTAATAATAAATCAGAAATTAATTTTGATATTAACTGATTGACTAAAAGTGCAAGGGCTGAAGTGTAATTGTTCAATAGTTGAACAAATTAGGGTTCCAGAACCTTCCTTGGAAGGGTGGACGAAATTAGGGATATTGCATGGTTTTTGGAATATTCCCTACAGATAAATAGGAAGTTGGATAATTACCAATTTGAATTAATATTATTTTATTTAAATTAGGGTTATCTAGGGTTTCCTAAATCCACTATATAAAGACCCATCAGCCTATGATTTTGTAACATCCCAAATACAGTGACAAAAAATTTCATTTTAAAATCATTAGTTCCTACACCGAATTAATCCAGAACATTTACAAAGTACTACATCAAAATCATCAGAGTAATAATATCCAAAAGTGCGGAAATCATGAGGGGAGAATGTTGTGCCATCACGTCGGGCCCTTCCCCTTAGTACCAGAATTACCTGAAACTATAAATATAAACTGTAAGCAAAAAGGTTAGTGAGTTCCCCAAAGTACCACATACCAAACATATAATTGAGCCTCGTCCTTGGGAATATTTCAACCCAGTAAACAAATATGGGACCCACCCTGGAGTGTATCTCCACATGAACATGCCATAATGAGCCCTGTCATGGAGTGTATCTCAGCCCGACATACAATAGTGGGCCCCGCCCTAGGGTGTATTTCAACCCGATCATACAAACACACATATATCACATAACATCTTGCATACTTCATAACGGAAATAATAGGGCGACATTGGTGCCTTTGACCCATGGATACAATGCGAAGACTCACCCTGACAAACAGAAGAAAAAGCAGAAACAACGTGTTGCTTCGAAGATCACTTTATCGGCCACCTTTACAGATAACAGTGACCAAAACTCAGACTACAGCTCAAAATAACAAAAATACCCTTAGTTCAAACTTGTCAAAGGTCAAAATATCAAAAAGTCAAAAAGCCAACCCAGCTAAGAACACATGATGTTCTCGGACGCATGGCGTTCTCTAGGGAACACATAACGTTCTCTAGCCGATCCCTTTTTCCTCCATTAAGAGCTTAATCCTTAAGCTCTTTTGCTCAAATTCCAGATCTAGCCCTAAACTAACATCCTTAACCATAAAGTTACCAACTTTATGGTCTTGCATGGCTAAAAAGTGCTTAATACCAAAAACCCTCACTTCTTAACCCAAAAAAGTTATGGGTTTTATGCAAAACAAACAAAACTTAAACTCTTAAAAGTGCATGCAACCCTAATAAAGATTTATGTTTTCTTTATTGAATCTATAACTATGAACATCAAAAGGAAACCCTACGAACACTAGGCTATTTTTGAAAAATAACAAATTAGGATTAAGGATTACATACCTTGATTGTTATTGTAGCAGATAACAATGAACACCTTCTTGTTGATCACTTGGAAGCAAGCACCACAATTGTTGTGCCTCTAATGGAATCACACCCAATGCTAGCAAGAGGATGAGTATAGAGAGAGGAGAGGGATAGCCAAAATCATCCAAGGCTTGTATAATTAAGGGATGGACGAAATATGGGGCTAAGGAGGCCTTTATATAGCTGAGGTAGCTTGGAGCCAAAGTTAGGGTTTAAGGAGGAAACCCTAAATTCCCATGCTTGGTGACCAAGCAACCTATTCCCCTTATCTAAGGGGCTTGGAAAAAAGCCCTTGGGCTTGACCAAGTGATTTTCATCCACCTCATCCAGTGAGGTCCTTGGGCCTTCTTTCTTTAAGTTTCAATAAATAACCAAACAGTCCGTGCAATTTTAATTAATCCAATTAATCCCAAAATAAATTCTAGTTAATTTCTGATTAATTATTAACTAAACAATATGATTTCTAATTAATGTATTATTTTCATAATACATTAATAAATCATGTATTTCAATTTATTACTCAAATAATAAATCAACCTCTCTTCCTCTCTCCAAAATCATGATGTCCGGTTGCTAGGTTTAAGGGCAACTCAAAATGACTATGCTACTATCAATTCAAGTATATACCAATTATAGTTATGGGTTTAGACACCTAATCCAATAATCCTCTACTTGGATAAGTCTGTAACTATAATTTCCAGTATAACTTCCAAATTGATCACGAAATTTTAGCTTCCAAAAGTTGTTGTCGAACTTTGGCCCAGTCAGTTACGTGTCCTAAGATAAGAGATCAAATATCACTCCGTTTTATAAGATATTGTACGGAAATGAGACATGGATTATAATCAATCTCATTGTCTAAGATTTTGTTTCTAGATTTCTGATTTGTGATGATGACATAAGACTTCTAATCGAACACATCAACTTAGTCTTGGTTAGGCCTAACACTTATAAGTCAACACCAAATCACCGATTGGTCCAAAGATATCGCTTTTCCCGTTAGCGCAAAAGGAACGAATAAAATTTGACTTGTATGCTTGCACTATTTACTCATGAAATCATGCACAACAATATGTTTTATAACATCGAGTTACTGATGCATTTACGTATCATCAATGCACAATTGACTTGTAAAGCACAACTCATATATCTCCGTTTTAAGAATATAAGATATTATAGTCTCACAATTACTCGTGATAAAATCCATGAAGTAATTCTCTGAGCGTGGGTTTATCGAATACTCAAAATCCCCATTTTCTAAGTACTCATGAACATTGTAGCAACCATTACAATATCTAATCTCCATAGACAATCTACAATTCAATTCATGATAGCCTTAATTCACTACTTACTTCCAAAAGTATGAGCGACTGTGGAATTTCGAATAATCAAGTTTTCAGGATGTTAAACATGCAAAGTGAAACACAATAATAACCTAATTAACTATGGTCTCAAAACTATTAAATATAAATAAAACTCTTATTATTTAATCACCGTAATAATTAAGACTTCGTTCATTGTATAATGTTTCAAGTAATCAACTCAACACTTGAATTAAAACATCAGTCATGCCATGTTATAAACATGAATACTATGTTTCTCCATGGTCCTTCCTTTGTAAACATATCGACTGAACACTATTCCAATGATGCTCATTTCACAATTCCAAATTCTTGTCACTACTTAAAATGTGTTATAATTCCAATCTTACATGCATTGTCCTTTTGTGATGTTGAGGCTTCAAAGTCACATAGACTTAGCCAACGATATTACAAAATGTTCCATTGGAACTTTGTTACCAAAAAGAATTTGATGGTAATTAAGTCTCAAATTCAAGGTACACTTCTTGAACATCTATCTTGCATTAAAGTTTCTAACTCAAATGTAGATTTTAATAATTAACTCCCACTATGGAAACATTTCCATATTCCTACATGACCATCAATTCTGATCAAGAATAATCTCAATCCAAAATCATGTCAATATGGTCAGTCCAAATTAATACCATACTTCCAACTATCCACAAGCAACCCATCTTTATTAAACCTCAGAATGTTCTTGATAGTTGTTTAACAACTCAAGTCACAAAAAATTCTAGTCCTTCTTCCCTCTCAATGTGCAAGACATTTGGAAAAATCAGAACAAGTGAATATTATAGCATATGTAATCGATCATATATCTGAAGCATATGAGACTCGATTCATTATGTATTACATGAGGACCTAGTATTTCTTGCCATAATATTTCCACATATTGAATTTCCTATGTTGAATCATTTCAACATTATATATATATATATATATATGTGTGTGTGTGTGTGTGTGTATGTGTCCAAGACTAAGTTCAATTAAACCCTTCAATTTAAACTTTTAGATTTGAAACGAAGTATGAAGGCCCTCTCCCTTAAGTCTATCATAGAGAAACAATTCCCAAACATTGAAATTTGAAAATTGAAAAACCTTTTCCCTACGAATAGTATTGCCAACACACACAATACTAGCATAAAAATTATGCTCCCACTAGCTTAACAAATACTCAGAAATCAATTGGACTTCTAGAAATCAATACCTTTGACTTTCTTAGTAAAGTGTAGATTTATGATATGTGATCTTTCGATAAGTCTCCAACTAGAGTTTTTAAGCTTATACACCTTCATTGGATAGCTTACATGTGTGTTTAAACCCTTTCAAAACTTATAGATATATGTATTGAAAGTTCAAACAACCTCTTGCCATTTCTCACAATTTAAAATACGAAGAGGGATGTCGTAAACATGTTATGAATTTGAGAATGTAATTAACATAACCATTAACCATGTTGATCTTTATCAGATCTTTAAAATCCACTAGGGAAAGTGTTTTCTTATAATTATTCTCATAATTTAGAGCAAAACCTTTTGTCACCTAGATTGTATGGTGTATACGTTCCCATCCATGTGAATCTATCACTTCCAACCTACAATCATAAGATAAGGTTAGGGACAAAACCAAATTCAAATTTAGCTTTCCTTCATGGACTAAACTTTGTAATTCTAAATTTCTTGCCTCGTGGTAGCACAAGGGCCTACTAGTGCTTCTGTGCTATTAAGCAACTCACCTGTATTGATCAATGTACTCTCACTGATCAACATGCTTTGATTTTTGTAGTCAAATGAGAAACATAGAACTCATAAGCATTGCCACCTCAACTGGAAGGTGCACAGAAAAAAGAATGTTTCAACTTAACACGATAGGTTGTCAACCTTAGGTCGTGTGCTAGTGATAACTAAAAGGTTTATTGTCGACTGACTTTTAAAACTCTCAAGATTAATAAGACTCCCACTGACATCTTCACATATAAGTTTCTCTCTCAAGGAATATTCCTTGATGAGCTAAAACAAATACTCAAAAAAATACATGTGGATTCCCAACAAGAAAACACTTCATAGAATTGGTCTTAGTTTATCCATTGTTTTATCCAAAACATGACAACTTCCAATTCCAAATATGTTAGAGTAATAAAACATTTTTACTCCACATTTCATGAGGTGTTATAAACCTACTTAGTATGAAATAATTTTTCAAGATACGATATATTGTAAATAGAGCATGGCTCTAAAACTTGATTGGAAACATAGTATGACTCATCTCTCAGTTGAATCATTTCAACAATATCTGATTCCTCTTCTTAGTCATACAATTGCACTAAGATGTACTTCGATGATCAATTGTGATATAGTTCCATAACCATTAAGATGATCATAAAATATGATGCCAAAGTACTCTCCTTTCCTTTCAGATTGGAGAAACTCTTATCTTTCTGCCTAATAGACTCTCCTTATTCATTCTACTACTATTTGAATATTTTCAAAGTGTCAGAATTATGCTTAATCTTATAAACACAATCATATTTACTGAAACATCAGTAAATCATGACAAATAGATTTTTCATCGTTTGTGGTGGATCTAAATAGTCCATATCAATATGTACTTGATCAATTAGTCCTCCATTCAACTCACATAAATATGTGATCAATGAATTAGTCATAATCTTCCAAAGATCAAGATTCTCATACATCATGCAATTTAAATTACATGACTCCAAGTTTCTATCCAATTAAAACTTGGGCGATGAAAATTATTTTCTTCTTAGTTAATTATGACACTACCACAAGCGATATAATAAGAATCAAATCTGTAATTAATATTGATAATAATAGAAATGTAACCAACACTTTCATTGATTCCATTGTATGGAAATATAAAGTAAGCCAACTAGATAAATCAAAATATTACTTTTAATGATAATAAACGAAAATTTAGAACTTGTCCTTACAATGCATAAAAAGAAAACTATTTTTCTACACATCTCCTAAGCAATCTATTAAATTATCCTAACTCCCAAGCAGTAGCTCTAAATTCTGATCATCGAACAATGCGACTGAAGTCCATATCTCACAATCAGATTTAGCTCACTCTTCTTGAGATTTTTTCTTTCTCTTAGATACTACAATAACATCAAATCACATCATGTATTAAGAGTTTATGAAAAGGAATTTATTAAGATAATGAAGTTTGATAATGGATGTACCTAGGGGTGAGCAAAAACCATACCGCAACAAAAATTAACCGCAAAAACCGCATAAACCGCAACCGCCATAAAAACCGATGGTGAGTTTTTTATTTTTTAAAAACCGCAAATTTGCGGTGCGGTGCGGTTATTAGTTTTCAAAAACTGCAAAAAAACCGCACCGCACCGCATATATTATATACAACTTTTTTTATTAATTATTAATATATTAAATATTAAAAATAAGACAAGTTGCATGAATGAAGGATGAATAAAATACTAGAAGACAAAAGTATGCTTTTTTGTTATGTTTATCATTGAAAAATGGTGAAATTAGACGGTTTTAAGAAATTTATTGTCAATTACTATTGATTTGATGTTTTTAAGATATTAATTGTTTGTGATTTAAGCTAATTGTCTTATACATTATGGTTTTTTTTATTATTACAAATAATATATTTGAACTCTTAAAACCGTTTGAACTCTACACTGTGGTTAAAACCACACAAAATAACCGTATCAAATCCATGCGGTTAATAACCGCAACACAGAAAAAACAAAACCGCACCGCAAAAATAACCGCTTAACCGCACCACAAAAATAACCGCACCAAGCGGTTTTAAAAATGGATTAACCGCATTTACGGTTAGTGGTGAGGTTTTGGCTAATAACCGCACCGAACCGCACCGCGCTCACCCCTAGATGTACCTGAAGTAGAGTCACACAACTTGGCTTCATTATCTTTGATACCTTTCAGGTACTTTGGTTAGTTTCGCAAACAATGTCCCTTCAATTGGCAATAGAAACATATGGACTCTTTAGGGTTAACACATGGAACTATCTCAGAACTAGTCTTTCTCTTTACCATACAATCAAACAGTTTGAACTTGGCCGATCCCTTTCCATTGGGAAGAGAAATCTTTTTTGAACCACCATTATCACATTGTCAATGTCCATGGAGAATTTGGAATTAGACCCTGCATGGCACTTCTGCTTCGCTTATGCTCTTAAGCATTTCTGCTTCAGCAACAATCAAAATTTGGGTCAGTCACTTAGGGTCATGTCGATATTCCTCATATGAAAATTCTTAATAAACTATATGTCTTGGGAAGTGAAAGAAGGAACAAATCAATAGCTTGCTCCCTTGGGAAAACGAAACCCATTCTATCCAACTTGTCAATGTATGATTTCATTTTTAGAACATGAGCACACACAAAATTTCCATCTTGATGTCTACATGCCAATATGGCTTGAGTAGTTTCGTATCTTTCAATTCGAGGAAAACGAGACAGGGGGAGAGTTACTAGAGGATGAGGAAGAAGAGTTGGAGAAGCATGACGTCCAGTTCCACCATTTCTGGAAGAAGAGAAAACATTTTCACCTTGATTAGAAAGTGGAAGATCATCTTTAGAAGAAAGAGGAAACCATTTCCAAAAGAATAAAGAAGACCATTCTTGTCTTGACTTGACATCTATAATGGTAGAAAATAGAATTCAAGTTAGTTGATTTAATCATTAATTATTAACCCATAAATTTTATTAAGGCTAGGATCCATATTTTCGATTCGAACTTTGAAGAGGGATGTCGTAATCAAATTTGAATCTATTTTAGGTAGGTAAGGATTTTACCAATTTCAATCTTATAAACCTCCTAGATCTTTTGATATTCATTGAATCTAATCAATGTTATGTTTAATCTCGAATTATGCTCTCACTTTTTTGACTGGGATGCCGAGGATCACAAACGATCTGTGAATAACCATGCAAACTCGCTTGACAACCTCAATGTCATTTATAAGCTCACATTGATGTGTCGGTTAACCACACAAGTGATGGGTTTTGGTCCTAAGAACATCCTATGTGCTCATACAAACCCTAATGCTTGGATCTAGGTTTCTCTATTGTACATGCAAGTTATCCAAGACTATAAACCCTAATTCTAGCATTCAAGTAATCATATTAACATAAGAATAGGTTTAAGATGTTACCTTGATTGTTATGTAGCAATAACAATCCCAAATCTCCTTGTATTGACTTTAGAAAGCTTAGAGTCACAATTGTCACTCCTCTAATGGTTCACAAACACCATAAGCAAGAGGATGAAGAGGAGAGAGGATGGAGGCTGCCCAAAACCGTCTACAAACCCTAGAGAAGTCTTAGCCACGTTTTTGGTCCTTAAGGGGTCTATATATATAGTGAGGCTATTAGGGTTATCTAACAAGGAAACCCTAATTTGGATGCTTAAGCCCTAAGCAACCCATAGACTCCTTTAATTAAGGCCTAGGACGATTTCCTTATGGGCTCCCCCATAGAATTCGTCCACCCCTTAATACAAGGCAATCCATGGCCCAAATTGCAATTATCTTATAATTACAATTCCAGTCCCTTAAGTTTAATTAATCTCTTTTAGCCACAAAACTAATTACCAATTAATTTTTGACTAATATTAATTAAACAATATTATTTCTCCTTTAATATATTATTCTCATAATATATTAATAAATCATATTTAATCCTTTCTCTCCATAATTCATCCTATCAAGTTGCTTTGGTGAAGGCAACCCAAAAGGACCATGCACCATCGGGTCAAGTACATACCAAAATAGTTATGGACTTAGACACTAATCCGACAGTCTCCCACTTGGATAAGTCTAATAACTATTATGCGTATGACTTCAGGTCTTGATCTGCAATCATAGCTTTCCAAAGCTGCTGTCAACTCTGATCCTATCAGATACGCGTGTCCTTTAGATAAGGGATCATATATTCCTCCATTCTAGATATCGTATGAGACACGATTTCCAATCATTCTCTTTGTACTATTTCTCGATTCCCGATTTATGACGACTGACTAATTGAATAAATCAAATTAGCCCTAGCCCGGCCGAGCATTTACGTTTGTCATCACTAAACCATCGAGGGGCCCAAAGATATCACTTTTATCCTACTTTGGATAAAAGGAACGGATAAACTTTGATACAATGCTTGCTTGCACTCACTCACCGAATCACACACAAGAATATGTTTTATAACACCAAGTTACTAGTGCGTTTACATATTATCAATGTGCAACCGATTTGCAAGATACAACTCACACATCTCGGTTTCAAGAATATAAGATGTTATCGTCTCACCAATCACTCGTGATACAATCCATGGAGTGATCCAAGTGAGCGTGGGTTTAATACAATGCTCAAATCATATTCATAAGCACTCATGAACGTTGCACCAAACATTTGCTTATGTCTAATGCTCTTTAGAGAATCTACAAACCAATTCATGACAATCTTTATTCATACTTACTTCCAACGTATGACTAACTGTGGTCCGTTTGAATAATTCGATTATTCTTAATAAACTCAATTATTCTGGAAGTCAAAACATGCAAAGTGAAACACAAGAATAATACTAATCCCATATGGCCTCAAACCTTTGAGTATAAATAAAACTCCTTTTATTTATCACCATATCGATTACTTATTATTTGTCGTTTCGGGTAATCAACTTCTTACTTGAATTATTACACTTGTCCCATGCTCTTAGCATGCACATAATGTTTACCTATGTTTCTTACTTTGTGAAATAGATCAAATTGAACACATTTCCAATCATTCTCATTTCACAACTCCAAATCCTTTTTCATAAGTGTAAGAATATCAAAATCTTGCCACTTATAGAATATGTTAGATTTAACATTTTATGAAATGATCCTTTCGTAATGTCATTGCACCAAAGTCACAAAGACTATTGCCAATGATATTACAAAGTTCTCTATCGGACATTGTTACAAGACAATTCCTTAGATATGATGTCTCTCACTCAAAGTACATTCCTTTGAACATCCTTTTGCATAAAGGTTTCTAATCTAGACATAGATTTTCAATATTCAATTCTCAATATGGACACGTTTCCATATTTTCCATATGACAACTCATTCTTAATAGAATCTTATCTATTCATAATGATGTCAATATGGTTCATCCAATATGGAAAATTTTCCATAATTTCCATATGACAACTCATTCTTAATAGAATCGTTTCTATTCATAATAATGTTGATATGGTCCATCCAATACCATGCTTCCAACTACTCACAAGCGACCAATCCTCGTCAAACTTTGGATTGTCCTTTGATAGTTGTTTAATTATTTTAGTCAAAACCAATTCTAGTCCCTTTTCCCTCTAAATGCGCTCGACATTTGGAAAATTTTAGAATGGTCAAACATTAAATCATTTGCAATCGATCCTATACTCGAAGCGTATGGGACACGACGCATAATGTTTTATTTGCTATGTTCTCAAAATTTGAATTGTGAAGAGGAATGCCGTAATCATAATCGAAATTTTAAGAACACACTATGTACCCCTGACTAAATTTATTAACATTTCTCAAGCTAATCCTTTAGATTTGAAATGAAGCATAATATTCTCTCCCTTAATTATAGCAAAACAACTTTACAACCCTTACGACTTTGCAAGGTATAACTCTTGTTTTCTATAATTAATATTGCCAACTTGCAATACTTGCCTTAATAATCACACAATCATAACTTTTATGCTCCCACTATCATGATGATTATTATAAAACATAACACTTATGCTCCACTAGCTTCGACATGTATTCATAAACATCTTAACTTCCAGAAAGACAATACCTATTGAATTTCTTAAGTCCATGTTTATAATACTTAATGCTTTGATAATCTTTTATCAAGGCCTCTTAAACTCATACACCTTTGCCTTAGATAGTTCATATGTGTGTCTAAACAATTAAGACTAATTGCCAAACCTCACAATTCAAATCATGGAAAGGGATACCGTAACCATAATCGAATTTGAGAATGCAATTTTACAATCACTATCTTCTTAAGATCTTTCTTAGTGAAAGCATTTCCTCACAATCATTTTCATGAAGGAGGAAATCTTATGACACTTAGATTTAAACGGTGTATGTGTTCCTATCCATGTGAATTTGTCAAAACCAAAGTTTACGACAAATTCAAACTCATATGGATCGAACTTTCTTAATCTCGATTTCTTGCCTTATGGTAGCATAGCTGCCCACCACGTCTTCCAAGTAGTTAAGCAGCTCACCTTTTCTTATCAATGTACTTTTCATTGATCAAGGTCCTTGCCTTTTATGCATTCAAATGAGAACTCATAGGACTCACATGCATAATTAACTCGATTGGATTGCACAAAAACAAAATAATGTCAACACGATAGGTTGTAAACCTCAACTCGTGTGCTAGTGATGATTGATAAGGTTTATTTGATTTGTTCTTGAAACCTTTCAAGACCATTAATACTCCCACTGACTCCTTGACATATAACATTCTCTTGTCAAAACATTTCTTGACAAACAAATATTCAAGAGTTAGTGTAGCTTTTATCAAAACTCTTCATAAATTGGTCCTAGTTGGTCTTTGTCTTATCCAAGACATCACAACTTTCCACATTTGATGAATGTTACAAACCTTCTTAATACTTTTCCACTCAATGTCACAATCTTAACTCTAAGACTTGTTTTGGAACGAAGTATGATTGACTTCTTGATTTAACCATTTCTTCAATTCTTGATTCCTCTTCTTAGACATACAATTGTACTAAGACTCACTTAGAGGATTAATTGAGATATGGTTCTTAATCATTAAGACATATCATAAAGCATAAAAGCTACTCTCCCTTCTTCTTAGAATGGAGAAACTTTTATCTTTCTGCCTACATGATTCTTCTTATTCGTTTTGCTATTGATTTAAACTTTTTCAATCAATTCATAATTACACTTAATCTTGTAAATATAATCACATTTACTAAACCTTTAGTAAATCATGACGAATATCTTTGTTACTCTTATGGTAGACTTGATCAACACATAACTTTGTGTACTCGATCTCCTAGTCCTTCACTTGACACTTTGTCAATGAATTAGTCTAATTATCAAATATGAGATTTCTCATTCATCGTGCAACCAAGTTACGTGATTCCAAATTTTTGTTCAATTGAAACTTTGGGCGATGAGAAAATCTCCCTATTTGGTAGATTCTCGACTTTCCATAAATAACATAATAAGAACCAAATCCATTATTGCTAATATTCAAACATCAATTTTTCATATACGCCATTGCAAGGATAAATAAATATTATAAAATCAAAATTTATTTTATTGCGGAAAATTTGTCCTTACAATGCAATTTCATTGAAAAACTATGCTAATACATCTTTCTTAGCAATCTAATTCGAACTCTAAGTAGTAGCTCAAGAATCTAATCTTTGAGAAAAGCGATCGAAATCCATTCCTTCACGGTTAGATTCTGCTCACTTCTTCCCTTAAGTTTCCTTTCTTTTCTTTAATCCTACAAAACATCAATTGTAATCTTATCACATTATGTATTAAGAATCTAGAATAAAAGCTTAAAAGAGTTAGTTAATGGATTTTACCTATATTAGAGCCATACGTTTCGACTCTCCCATCTCTTAGATCTCTTAGGTAAATCGGGCAGCTTCATCTCCAATGCCCTTTCTCTTGGCAATAAAAGCAAATTGACTCTTTTGGAACATGACATGGAACTACTTCAGACGTTGCCTTTCTCTTATGATCAAACTTTTCGACCATAGCATGTCTTTCGTTGCCATTGTGTATATCCATAGAGGTCTTAAAGGCAGATTCACCAATCAACTTTGATTTTCCATTGCGCCAAACCATTGTTGATTCAGCAGCAATAAGCATATAGGTGAGATCTATAAGGGTCACGTCGCGGTTCATCATATAGTACTCTCTTACGAACTCACTATATGAGTTAGGAAGTGACTGAAGAACCCAATCAACAACCATCTCCTTACAGACAACGGATCCCAACATTCTTAACCTATCAATGTGTGACTTCATCCCTAGGACGTGTGCACACACCGGCTTTCCTTCTTTATGTTTACTTGCCAAAAGGGCTTTAGTGATCTTGAACTTTTCAAGCCTTATAACTTGTGGGTTAGGGAGAATAATTGGAGGAGGTGGAGGAAGTGAAGCATGCTTTCTTTTTCCTCGATCGAATCGTGGAATACCATCTTCATGTGGAATGCTTGTTCCACGGGATTTGGGAAGACCATAGCTGTCGAACTTTGACATCTACAAAACGGGAGAAAAACAAATTCAATTTAGTTGATTGATTGAGTCCTTAGTAAATCACCCAAATGAAATACTAAGGCTAGGACCCAACACAATATTCTACAACTCGGGAGAGGGATGCCGTAACCCTAATTGCAGAATATTTGAAGGTAAGTGAATGACGATTCACTAATTTCCACCATGAAAAACGAAAAAGAAATTTAAGTTTTAAATCTTTGAAAACTCCTAGATCCTTTGAGATTCATTGAACATTTCAATGGCATGTTTAAATCTCGATATGCCCCTCTTGTTTGTGACTGGGATGTCGAGGATCACAAAGCGGGTGTGAATAACCATGCAAACTTACATGGTGCCCCCACATGTTACAGTCATCTATTCGATGTGCCGGTAAACCACACACGCTCCACCGAACTATGACAAACATTGAGTCACCCTTTTCTACCTTTGCTTAGAACCATTTAGTGTGCCGGTAAACCACACACGCTCCACTAACGTCTTTGCAAGGGCACAAAGTGTAATTTCATGGAATTGCATCAATTCACTTTTGCCTAAGTAACTAAGATTGGGAATTTTATGAAAACATTTAGTTACTTTAATAATTCATTATACTTATAATGGAAGGTTTTCGTCATATCCTACCCGTTCGGCTAACGACCCTCCACTAGTCAAGAGTGCGGTGGGTAAGAGTGGATACCCATTCAATCGCCATTTTATAGGCAATTTCCTTAAACACCCCTTATAGACTAGCTTCGTGAATGAGGCCTACTAACGGTAAGACTGACTTTTACTCATACATATATATAATGTTAGACTTTTAATGTTATATATATATAGTATAGGGTGTATTTTACACTTTTAAAATACTAGGTAGTTGAATTTAACAATTATACTTTTAATTCAATTAAATTGTAAACCTAAACTTTTATGGATTTATTAACCTCTTATAATTATACACCCTAATTAATTAATAAAACCATAAGGGTGTGATTTGAACTTTTTCAAAACAATACTAGAGTTTTAGAATTTAACATTCCTAATTAAACTTTTAATCAACTTTTAAATTCCAAAACTTGAGGGCAAGTTTTGAAACATTTCAAAACATTAGGGTTTAGAATTTAAATATACATCAAAATTTAAATTCCAAAACTTGAGGGCAAGTTTTGAAACCTTTTTCAAAACATTAGGGTTTCAACTATTTAAATTTCAAAACAACAAAACTTTTGGGTTCAAATTTAAACTATAAAACCTAAAGGGGAAAATATGAAACTTTTCAAAGCACATGGATCACATAGTTATCCATATTTGATTTATTTAATGATTTCTTGCAAAACAATTTACCAATTTAATCAAAATAATTAATCAATTATCACATAAGGAAATAAATATTTTATTAATTGATAAATATCTTCAATTAGATCAAGAATATAGTCAAATATATCATAAAATCGGATTTATATTGATCTAATATGATAAGGAAACTATCCTTAAGCAAAAACAGCAAGAAATCCCAATTTTCCCTCTCACTGACCAGCCGACTCGTCGAGTCAGGCATGGACTCGTCGAGTTCAGCATGAACTCGGCGAGTCCAGCCCCCAGAAACACAAAAATTCGATTTTTAAGCTTGAACAACCAAACAAGGCATCAATACAATAGAAACCAATCAAGGCTCTGATACCACTGATGAGTTTTGGTCCTAAGAACATCCTATGTGCTCATACAAACCCTAATGCTTGGATCTAGGTTTCTCTATTGTACATGCAAGTTATCCAAGACTATAAACCCTAATTCTAGCATTCAAGTAATCATATTAACATAAGAATAGGTTTAAGATGTTACCTTGATTGTTATGTAGCAATAACAATCCCAAATCTCCTTGTATTGACTTTAGAAAGCTTAGAGTCACAATTGTCACTCCTCTAATGGTTCACAAACACCATAAGCAAGAGGATGAAGAGGAGAGAGGATGGAGGCTGCCCAAAACCGTCTACAAACCCTAGAGAAGTCTTAGCCACGTTTTTGGTCCTTAAGGGGTCTATATATATATATATATATATATATATATATATATATAGTGAGGCTATTAGGGTTATCTAACAAGGAAACCCTAATTTGGATGCTTAAGCCCTAAGCAACCCATAGACTCCTTTAATTAAGGCATTGGACGATTTCCTTATGGGCTACCCCATAGAATTCGTCCACCCTTTAATACAAGGCAATCCATGGCCCAAATTGCAATTATCTTATAATTACAATTCCAGACCCTTAAGTTTAATTAATCTCTTTTAGCCACAAAACTAATTACCAATTAATTCTTGACTAATATTAATTAAACAATATGATTTCTCCTTTAATATATTGTTCTCATAATATATTAATAAATCATATTTAATCCTTTCTCTCCATAATTCATCCTATGAAGTTGCTTTGGTGAAGGCAACCCAAAAGGACCATGCACCATCGGGTCAAGTACATACCAAAATAGTTATGGACTTAGACACTAATCCAACAACAAGCTCCATCAACAACGATAATTTTTTGAGATGTCCATCATATCTCTTTATAGTCCCTGTTAGTGTGTCGGTTTACCACAGATGCTCCACTAACGACATATAAAGTATGATGTGCTTTTTCATGGACAAGCATACAAATTCACATTTTACTAAAGTAACTAAGACTGGGATTTTAAATAAAAGGGTTTAGTTACTTTTATTATCATTATACTTTTAATGAGAATTAATTTGTCCTATCAACCCCCATTTGGATAACGAACCTCCACCATACAAGAAAGCGGTGGGTAAGAATGGATACCCAATGGTGGTCATTTTATAAGCCGCTTCCATAAACTCCCCTTATAATATGGCTTCGTGAATGAGGCGTACTAGCAATTCGACTGACTTAGTCTTATACATATATTAATAATTGAACTTTTAATTTTATATATAATATATGGTGTATTTTAAAACTTTTCAAAATACTAGGTTTATATTTAAATTTCAAAAATTAAATAATTAATTTAAATTTAAAATATAAACCAAATAGTTATCTATTAATTAAACATTTAATTAATCATGTAGGGATTATCTAATTAAATTAATCAAATAATTTAATTAGTCCTCATCCCTAATTTTCGGAGAAATGGGTGTAGGATTTATATAATTTTATAAGTATCTTATTTAATTATATAAACTAACATTTACCAAAATTAGGAAACCCTAACCACATATACCATTTTCGAAAATGGCTTGCTTGGGGAGGAAGGTAATGGTTTTAATCCTTACATTAAAATCGAAAACTTAGGGAGGCAGGGTAAGGGTTACAACCCTTACCTAGTTTTCGAAACTTAGGGTCCAAGAAACCCTAATTTCAAAATTATTGGCCTAGAGGGTTTAATTGCCATAAACCCTAATTGATCAATTCAACCATTATAGAAAATTCAATAGAAAATGCGCCAAGCTTTGATACCACTAATGGATTTTATGCAAAACAAACAAAACTTAAACTCTTAAGTGTGCACGAAACCCTAATAAAGATCTATGTTTTCTCTGTTGAATCTATAACTGAGAACATTAAAAGGAAACCTTACGAACACTAGGCTATTTTTCAAAAAATACCAAATTAGGGTAAGGATTACATACCTTGATTGTTATTGTAACAAATTGTTGGAATAGTGTCTAAGGCTACAACTATATTAGGCAAGTATTTGACCCGGTTGAGCATAGTCCTTTTGGGTTGCCTTCACCATAGCAACTTGACAGGATGATTTTTAATGAGAGAAGGAATATTATTAATATATTATAAGAATAATATAAGGAATAATAATATTGTTATTTGATTAATATAAGTCATAAATTAATTTGGAATTAATTTGGTGACTTAAAGAGATTAATTAAATAAAGGGGTATAAACTGTCAATTGTTTGATAGTTTCACTTTGGGCTATAAATCCTTTAGGGATAAGGGGGGACGAATTCTAGGACTTTGGATAGGCTTAGATTTCGTCCAAGGCTTATCATGGAAAGGATTTGGATTGCTTAGGGCTTAAGTTATCCAATTAGGGTTTAAGGGTGAAACCCTAGGAGCCTTACTAGTATAAATAAACCCTATGGATTGAGGGAATTCGACACACTTGTCTCTAAGGAAACCCTGGCCGAATTCTTCCTCCCCTCTCCTCTCTCCTAAATCATCTTCTTGCTAGTTGGTGTTTGTAAGCCATTAGAGGAGTGACAATTGTGACTCTAAAGCCTCAAGGACAACAAGATCAAGCAAGTGATTCAAGGTAAACTTCTAATATTTGATTTCATATTGTTATTATTGTATATTAGCCATTAGAAGTCTTGGATTCAATGTATGATCAATTAGAGAAACCTCGATCGAAGCATTAGGGTTGCATGTGCACATAGGGATGTTCATATGGCTAAAACCCATCAGTGGTATCAGAGCCTAGATTGGTTTCTATTGAATTCATACTTTGATTGCTTGTTTGTTGCTGAAAAAATCGTTTTTGTTCTCTAGCTGAAGAACTCGGCGAGTCCCATGGTGGTACTCGGCGAGTAGGCTCAACTCGGCGAGTCCATCTGGGTACTCGGCGAGTTTGAGCGTTAGAAGGAGGAAACTTCAGGATTTCTTGCTGTTTATCTTTGAGATACTTGTCTTAATCATATTAGATCAATATAAATCCGATTTTATGATATATATGAGTATATTCTTGACCTAATTGAAAATATTTATCAATTAATTAAATATGTGTTTCCTTATGTGATAATTGATTAATTAATTTAATTGAATTGGTAAATTGTTTTGCAAGAAATCATCAAATATGGATAATTATGGAATTAATTGTTAATTAAGATTATTTGTTATTTGATCCTCTATGTTTTAAAAATTTAAAATTTTCCCACAAGTTTTGAAATTTATGTTTTGTGATTAAAAGTTTAACTTAGACAATTTAAATTTCAAACCCTTGAAATTTTACAAGTTTAAAATCCAACCCTATACTAATATAATATTACAAGATTAATATATATATATATATATATATATATATATATATATATATATATATAATTAAAATGCTAGTCTTACCGTTAGTATGCCTCATTCACGAAGCCGGTCTATAAGGTGGGTATAAGGTTGCTGCCTATAAAATGGCGCTTAATGGGTGTACACTGACACCCACCGCTTGCTTGATCGGTGGAGGGTCGTTAGCCGAACGGGTAGGATAGGGCAACCTCATCTCTTCATTAAAAGTATAATATGAAATACAAAGTAACTACATGTTTTTTCAAATTTTCCCAATCTTAGTTACTTTAGGAAAAGTGAATTGATGCAATCCCATGAAATTACACTTTGCACCCTTGCTAAGAAGTTAGTGGAGCGCGTGTGGTTTACCGGCACACTAATTGGTTCTAAGCAAAGGTGGCAAAGGGTGATTCATTGTTTATCATAGTTCGATGGAGCGTGTGTGGTTTACCGGCACATCAAATAGGTGATCGTTACAATGAAGGCACCATGTAAATTTGCATGGTAATTCACACCCACTTTGTGATCCTCGGTATCCCAGTCACAAATGAGAGGGGCATATCGAGATTTAAACATGCCATTGAAAAGTTTCAATGAATCTCATCCAAACCTAGGAATTCTCAATACATTTAGAACTTATAGTTATGTTTTGTGGTGGAGAATTAGTGAATCATCATTCACTTACCTTCAAATTGGTTGCATGTTAGATTATGGCATCCCTTTTCTAATATGTAAATATTGTTGTTGGATCCTAGCCCTAATTTTCTTGTTGGGTGATAATTAGGGATTCATATTCTAATCTATCTTTTTCCTTTCTATTTGTAGATGTCGAACGCAAACAACGCTGCTGATAGTTCATTCACATTGATGAGCCTCTGTCAAAAGGTGACTTTCGATGGGACGAACTTTAGCGAATGGATAAGATACATTCGCACGATTGCTCGCTATGAGGACAAGGAGTATGTCCTCGATGAGAAGCTCGAGAAGATCAACCCTGAAATCGCTACTCCGGCTGAAATGACCGCTTTTGAAACTCACGAGCGTGATGCAACGAAGGTACATTGCATCATGATTGCCACCATGAATGCCGAATTCCAAATGTCCTATGAGGACATGTATCCGTACGAAATGCACCAAGACTTGTTGGAGAGATACCACCAGAACGCGAGGCAAGAGCGTTACGAGATTTTCCCAAACATGATTTCCACTAAAATGGGTCATGGAGAATCTCTTACCGTGCACCTGCAAAAGATGCAAAGGTATGTCGATCGTCTTCGCAAGTTGAATGTTGACTTTGGGGAAGACTTGGCGATCGACATGGTGCTTCACTCTTTGCCTCCATGTTACAATCAATTTAGGATGACCTACCACATGAACAAGGAAGAGGTCACCCTAAGCAAGCTCCAAGGTCTCCTTAGGGTTGCTGAAAGCAACCTCAACGACAAGTCTGTTGCACCCACTCCCAATCCACCCGCTGCTCCTGTTTTGGCCATTGGGCAAGGAAGAGGTAAGAAGAGGAAGGCCCCGTCTAAGAGCCACCACAAGGGAAAGTCCCGAGATGGTTCCTCATCTAGTGGGACCAAAGTTGATCCTGCTAAACCCTGTCCTAACCTTAGGCGGCAAAGTGCCATCATTGCCATAAAATAGGGCATTGGAAGAGAAGCTGCCTAGACTACCTGCAAGCCATAAGGGAAGGTGATACGTGCGAGTCTTGTTTGCTTGGAAAGATTACTAAGTCACCCTTCACAAGTACGTGTGAAAGGGGTGAGGGTCTATTGGACCTAATACATACCGATGTATGTAGACCGTTTAGATCAACCACGAAGGATGGGAACCGCTTCTATGTGACTTTTACCAATGACTATAGTAGATATGGGTATATCTACTTAATCAAACAAAAGTCAGAAACTTTTGAAAAGTTCAAAGAGTTAAAGAATGAAGTGGAGAATCAATTGGGAAGGAAAATCAAGATGCTTCGATCTGATCAAGGAGGAGAGTACCTAAGTCTTGAATTCCACGATTATCTCAAGGAGTGTGGAATAGTTTCACAATTGACGCCACCTAGAACACCGCAGTTGAATGGTGTGGCAGAAAGGCGTAATCGAACCTTGTTAGACATGGTTTTCTCTATGATGAGTCGTGCTTCACTACCTATCTCTTTTTGGGGGTATGCCTTAGAGACTGCCACCCATATCCTTAACCGAATCCCTACTAAGAAGGTTGCCAAAACACCTCACGAGATGTGGACAGGGAAAGCTCCCTCGTTGACACATATCAAGGTTTGGGGTTGCGAGGCTTTCGTAAGACGAGATACTCACGACAAGCTCGAACCTCGTAGTGAGCGATGTATTTTCATCGGCTACCCATAGAAATCCTTTGGATATCTCTTCTATAGACCGAAGGACAATGTTGTCTTTGTTGCGAGGAGAGGAGTTTTCCGAGAGCGGGAACTCATAAGCCAAGGAGACAGTGGGAGGAAAATCGAGCTTGAAGAGATTCAAGATTCGATAGATGAAGGAACCTCTACCGCTGGCAATCAACCCGAGGAGGAAACTCCGGTTGAACCAATTGACGAGTCCTTACCTCTTAGAAGTTCCGAAAGAGTTAGAGTTCAACCCCAGTTTTATGGTTTTCATATTACTACCGAAGGGGACACGTATATTAGTGATGGTACACTAATAAATCTAGATGAACCTAATAACTATAAGGAAGCCATGGCAGGCCCGGAGTCTATAAAATGGAAGGAGGCGATGGACAGCAAGATCCAGTCCATGTATGACAACCAAGTTTGGAATTTGGTTAATAATGTGCCCGGACGTAAGACCGTTGGGTGCAAATGGATCTTCAAGAAGAAGACCGACGTGGATGGAAACGTACACACATATAAAGCGCGATTGGTTGCGAAGGGCTTTACTCAAACTCCCAGAGTTGACTATGATGAGACCTTCTCACCAGTTGCGAAGATAAAATCTATTAGAGTGATGCTAACTATTGCCGCATTTCATGATTATGAGATTCAGCAAATGGATGTCAAAACCGCTTTCCTTAATGGAAAGTTGGCCAAGGATGTTTACATGGCTCATCCAGAGGGTTTTGTCGATCCAAAGCATCCGAATAGAGTGTGTAAGCTTGAGAAGTCCATTTATGGACTTAAGCAAGCGTCTCGCAGATGGAATCTTTGCTTCGATGAGAAATTCAAAGAGTTTGGATTTGTACGAAGCGAAGATGAATCGTGTGTATATGTCAAAGCCAGTGGGAGTATAGTAAGCTTCCTCGTTCTGTATGTCAACGACATACTACTCATAGGAAACGACGTCCCGACTCTGCAGGAGGTTAAGTCCTGGCTCGAGAAGTGCTTCGCTATGAAGGACCTCGGAGAGGCTTCCTATATTTTGGGAATAAGGATAGTAAGAGAGAGAAGTAAGAGACTAATAGGATTTAGTCAGAACACTTACTTAGATAAGGTACTAAAATGTTTTAGTATGGAAAACTCGAAGAAGGGAGAATTACCGATACAAAGTAATGCCAAGTTGAGTAAGACTCAAAGTCCGAGTACCGAAGCTGAAATAGCAGAAATGAGCCGAGTACCATACACTTCCGTAGTTGGCTCAATCATGTATGCTATGACTTGTACTCGCCCTAATGTAGCCTTTGCTTTGAGCATGGTTAGCAGATATCAAGGGAACCCTGGCAGAGCCCATTGGATTGCGGTTAAGAATATCCTTAAGTACCTTCGGAGGACGAAGGAATGGTTCTTAGTCCTCGGAGGGAGTGATGACTTGAAGGTGTGAGGGTATAGTGACGCCAACTTTAAGACCGACAGGGACAATTATTGTTCGCAGTCGGGCTGGGTCTTTACCCTGAATGGAGGAGCAGTGACTTGGAAAAGTTCCAAGCAGGAAACTGTAGCTGATTCAACGTGTGAATCAGAGTACATTGCAGCGAGCGAAGCGTCGAAGGAGGCAATATGGTTAAAGAACTTCATCGGTGATCTTGGAGTTGTACCTACCATAAAGGAGCCCATGGAGATTTTCTGTGATAATGAAGGAGCGGTTGCCTTGACCAAGGAACCGAGGGATCATGGTAGATCTCGGCATATCGACAGAAAATATCACTTTATTAGACATCGTGTAGAAGAAGGACAACTCGTAGTAAAGAGGATATCATCAGAAGATAACCCAGCAGATCCGCTTACGAAGGGACTGAGTAGGGTTAAGCACTTGCAGCATGCCAGGAGTATCGGGCTGAAGGATGATATTAGTATAGATTAGATAGTAGTAGAAACGTGAAATAGATAAATGTAATTAACATTTGATGATTAAATAAAAGAGTATTATTTATGAGTAATGTTACTGTCTTATGTTAATTGTTTAACTATTGTTTCATTTTGCATGTTTTGACTTCCAGAATAATTGAATTTATTAAGAATAATCGAATTGTTCAAATTGTCCACAATCGTTCATATGTTGGAAGTAGGTATGAATGAAGATTGTCATGAATTGGTGTGTAGATTGTCTAAATGGTATTAGACATAGCAAAAGTTTGCTGCAACATTCATGAGTGCTTATGAACTAGTTTTGAGCATTGGAACAAACCCGCGCTTGCTGGAATCACCTTATGGAATATGATAAAAGGGTGATCGCAAGACGATAATATCATATAGTCTTAAAACCTAGATATATGGTTTGTTATTTGCTAATTGGTTGTACATTGATAATGCGAAACCGCATTATTAACTTGATGTTATAAAACGCATTATTGTGTATAGTTGATTAATGAATAAGTAAATGCATATAAGTCGAAGTTTATCTGTTAATTTTATCCCAAGAGGGTAAAAGCAATATCTCGGCCGCTTGATGATTTGATTTGACTTATGTGTCGGGCCCGGTCAGAACTGAATTGATGTGTTCGATTAAGTTCTATGTCAAATAAATCGGAGATCGAGAAACCAAATGCTAGACAAATTGTTCCATAGAATTGTCAGCATGATATCTAAACATAGGACTGTACGATCTCTTATCTAAAGGACAAGATTGATTAGATCAGAGTTTGACAGCGTCTTTGAGAGCTACGATATCTAATCGGAATATACTTGTACATATAGTTACTAGACTAATCCAAGTGGGAGACTATTGGAATAGTGTCTAAGGCTACAACTATATTAGGCAGGTATTTGACCCTGTTGAGCATGGTCCTTTTGGGTTGCCTTCACCATAGCAACTTGACAGGATGATTTTTAATGAGAGAAGGAATATTATTAATATATTATAAGAATAATATAAGGAATAATAATATTGTTATTTGATTAATATAAGTCATAAATTAATTTGGAATTAATTTGGTGACTTAAAGAGATTAATTAAATAAAGGGGTATAAACTGTCAATTGTTTGATAGTTGCACTTTGGGCTATAAATCCTTTAGGGATAAGGGGGGACGAATTCTAGGACTTTGGATAGGCTTAGATTTCGTCCAAGGCTTATCATGGAAAGGATTTGGATTGCTTAGGGCTTAAGTTATCCAATTAGGGTTTAAGGGTGAAACCCTAGGAGCCTTACTAGTATAAATAGACCCTATGGGTTGAGGGAATTCGACAAACTTGTCTCTAAGGAAACCCTGGCCGAATTCATCCTCCCCTCTCCTCTCTCCTAAATCATCTTCTTGCTAGTTGGTGTTTGTAAGCCATTAGAGGAGTGAAAATTGTGACTCTAAAGCCTCAAGGACAACAAGATCAAGCAAGTGATTGAAGGTAAACTTCTAATCTTTGATTTCATATTGTTATTATTGTATATTAGCCATTAGAAGTCTTGGATTCAATGTATGATCAATTAGAGAAACCTCGATCCAAGCATTAGGGTTGCATGTGCACATAGGGATATTCATATGGCTAAAATCCATCACAAATAACAATGAACACCTTATTGTTGATCTCTTGGAAGCAAGCACCACAATTGTCGTGCGTCTAATAGAATCACACCCAATGCTAGCAAGAGGATGAGTATAGAGAGAGGAGAAGGATATCCAAAATATTCCAAGGCTTGTAGAATTAAGGGATGGATGAAATATGGAGCTAGGGAGGCATTTATATAGCTGAGGTAGCTTGGTGCCAAAGCTAGGGTTTAAGGATAAAACCCTAAATTCCCTTGCTTGGTGACCAAGCAGACCATTCCCCTTATCCAAAGGGCTTGGACGAAAACATTTGGGCTTGCCCAAATGATTTTCGTCCACCTCATCCAGTGAGGTCCTTGGGCATTCTTTCTTCAACTTTCAATAAATAACCAATCATTCCCTACACTTTTAATTAATCCAAATAATCCAAAATTTAATTCCAATTAATTTTTGATTAATTATTAACTAAACAATATGATTTCTAATTAATATATTATTTTCATAATACATTAATAAGTCATTTATTTCAATTTATTACTCAAGTAATAAATCAACCTCTCTCTCTCTCTCTCTCTCTCCAAAATCATCTTGTCCAATTGCTAGGTTTGAGGGCAAATCAAAAGGATTATGCTACTATCAATTAAATATATACAAATTATAGTTATGGGCTTAAATAAATAATTCAAAAAAAGGACATCTTAGTTCATGCATGGAAGGACATCAACAACTAAGACTACATTTTTATGACTTATCACACCTCACAACATCTGAAAGGACAACTCAAAGGTCATGGAGTATTCCATACTCACAAGGATCAATATTTGGGAAAAAAGGAGAAACTTGTAAGCTGAAACAAGATCTAAAGGAAAACTCATCTAGGTTGGAGCTTTATACCTCCAAAAGATGCACAAGGAAGAGTAGATGTTGGATCCAATGCCTTGAGTGAAACACCACAACTTCAATATCCTTTCTTCACCACCAAGAACACCAAAATGAAACTCTAGGCTTCAAAACACACTCATACACTTCAGGCTTTCAAAATAGAGAGGGAGGGTGAAGATGAGGAATGGTATGGGGTTATCATAATTCTTAAATAGGGTTCAAACCCTAAAAATTAGGGGTTTGAGTCCAAGCCGAGAACGAATAGCATCCACAACGGACGCATAGCGTCCCTGACGCATGGCATTCTCAAAGAACATATGGCGTTCTACTAAAGATGGGTTTTTTCTTCAAACGCAACTAGGGACCCTTTTTGCCAAAAATTCTTATAATAAGGGTATAAAGGAAATACCTGGAAAACAAGGTGTTACAACTATCACCTGCTTTAACTAGCATTCGTCCTTGAAGTCCGCTGCTATAAACAAATCAAGGTAATGTTATCATATCTATGGTGGATTAATGTCTAACTCCATAACTATAACTGGTAAGACTTGACCCAACCCGGCATGGTCCATTTGGGTTGCATGGCATCATGCATTTGGATAGACTATAATGAGAGAAATAACACTTAAGGTTTGTTAATATATTATAAGTTCTAATATATTAATAAGATTATTTAATTAGTATTGATCAAGAATTAATGTATAATTAATTAAGTGATCAAAAGAAGACTAATTAAATATATGGGTTGATTGTGTAACTCATCCATACTTGTATAGTGGGCTAATGCTCCATGGATTGTCAAGTTGGGCTAAAACCCATAAGATGCTCCATGGATGCTCTATGGTATATTTGAACCCATGGATCCAAGGAAATGGAATGCCATGACAATTAGGGTTTACCCTAATTGTCACTAACTATATAAGCTTCTTATTGTTGACAAAATCGGTCACTACACTATGTGTGAGAGAAAGGGCTAGCCGATTTTCATGAAGTGTGTATATTATCTCAAGTCTTTCCAAGTGCATATAATGTTGTGTGAACCATTTGAGGTGTCACACTTGGGGCACTAGGCACTCAAGCTTCATGAAGACATTCTACATCAAAGAGGTATGTAATTCTAACTTGATATATTCATATGAATCAATGTTATTATGCTAGTTCGGATGAATACCTTGGAAAGATCATATTTGCATGTATAATAGAGAAAACATAGATCCAAGGTATTAAGGGTTTCATGTACACTTAGGAGTGTTAGAATGCTCAAAACCCAACAATCTCTGCCTCCGGTTCCCAGGTCCATTCAGAACCCTTACGATGTTACCACTGGACCTTGACAAAAGATACCACCTTATTGCGTAAGGTCTCCATCTTCCTATCCAATATCACCATTGGTCTCTCAATATAATCCAGGTGATCAACAACCTGAATATCATCCAAAGGAACAATCGTTGACTTATCGGCCATACGCTTCCGAAGCTGAGACACATGGAAAGTGTGGTAGATTTGGTGGAGCTTATAAGGAAAATCCAGTCGGTATACAACCTTGGCCACTCGATCCGTAATCCTGAAGGGACCAATAAATCGGGAGCCCAACTTGCCCCGCTTCCGAAACCTTATGACATCTTTCCAAGGTGACACCTTCAGAAGCACCAAGTCTCCCACCTGAGACTCGAGGTTTGAGCGTCACCGATCTGCATAAATCTTATGTTGGCTTTGCACGACTTGCAACTTGTCGCGCACCTGCTAAATTAACTCAGTGGTCTTGAGTATCAATTCGGTACTCTCCATGACATGATGCCCAACCACCCCCCAAAAAACCGGGTCATGCACCTACTCCCTTACAACATCTCGAATGGTGGTCGGTCAATGCTGGCATGATAACTATTTTTGTAGGAAAACTCAGCCAGTGGAAGGTTAGTATCCCAACTCCCTCCAAAATCCAATACGCATGCCCGGAGCATATCCTTGAGTGTCAGAATCGTCCGCTCATTCTGACTATCAGTCGGGGTGGTATGCGGTACTAAAATGCAACTGAGTACCCAAATCCTTATGAAACTTCCCCCAAAACATGTAGGTGAAACGAACATCCCGATCTGAAACCACCAAAATTGGCACCCCATGCCGAATCACCACCTCCCAAATGTAGATATCAGCTAACTTCTCAGCAAATATACTCTAAGTAATCGGTATTAAATGTGCACTTTTGGTCAATCTATCAACAATGACCCAAATAGAATCAACTCCACGTGTCGTCCTTGGCAGCTTTGTAATGAAATCCATGGTAATCTCTTCCCATTTCAACATGGGAATAGGTAATGGCTGCATCTTTCCATGGGGTTTCTAATGTTTGATCTTGACTTTCCTGCAAGTCAAGCACCACTCAACAAACCATGTTATCTCCCTCTTCATACAGGGCCACCAATAACTCAACTTCAGATCTTGATACATCTTTTTGGCTCCTGGATGAATCGAAAACTTGGACTTATGATCTTCTTCTAGAACTGTCTATCTCACCCCACCAGTAGTTGGAACCCAAACTCTACTACACTGAGTCAACAACCCCGATTGTCTCTGACAAATAAGCGAATCTGTCCTCTGGTCCGCTCAGCCATCTAATTCTCCTTTTTCAATCCCTCCGCCTAAGTACTTTTTATCAAATCAAACAAAGGCGAAGTAAAAACCATCTTCAAAAAAATGTTCCTAATAGAAGTACCCACTGCCTTACGACTCAAAGCATCGGCCACCACATTGGCTTTCCTAGGCTGGTACAGGATCTCACAATAATAATCCTTTAATACGTCCAACCATCTATGCTACCGAATATTCAAGTTTGATTGCTCCATAAAGTACCTAAAGCTCTTGTGGTCAGTGTAGATAGTACATATGAACCCATAAAGGTAGTGTCTCCAAATCTTGAGGGAAAACACCACAACCCCTAACTCTAAAACATGTGTAGGAGATTTCACTTCATGAGGCTTCAGCTGCCTCAAAGCATAAGCAATCACATGCCCCTCTCTGCATAAGAAAATCTCCCAAACCTGATACAGAAGCGTCATAATAAACCAAAAAATCATCCATACCCTCGGGAAGCGCGAGAATCGGGGCCTTGCATAATCTCTGTCTCAAAGTCTCAAAAACCAACTGCTGATCAGGCCTCCGCCAAAAAGTACCATTCTTTTTCGTCAAGCGGGTCAACGACACTGTAATCTTGGAGAAATCCTGGATAAATCTCAGATGATATCTCGCAAGACCCAAGAAGCTCTGAATCTCAGATGGGATCCTTGGAACCTCCCATCGCATCACAACCTTGATCTTGTCCGGGTCGACAAATATACCCTTCTAGTTGACGATGTGCCCCAAGAGCCGCGCCTCTCGCAACCAGAACACATATTTGGAGAACTTGGCATAAAGCTTCTCCCTCCTAAGGGTCTCCAATACCTTGCAGAAATGCTCCCCATGCTGATCCTTGGTCTTTGAGTAGACCAGAATATCATCTATAACTACTATCACTGACCGATCCAACATCAGCCTGCAAACCCAATTCATGAGATTTATGAACGTTGTTGGTGTATTGGGGATCCCGAAGGCATCACCACGAACTCATAATGACCATAGCGAGTCCTGAAGGCTGTCTTCAATGCATTATCATCTCTGACGCTGATCTGGTGGTAACCTGATTGTGAATAAATCTTGGAAAACAAAGATGCACCCTGAAGCTAGTCAAATAAATAATCAATCCTCGGGAGTGGGTAACGGTTCTTCACCGTTAGCTTATTCAACTTCCGGTAGTCATTGTACATCCTGTGTGAACCTTCCTTTTTCTTTAGAAATAGTATCAATGCTCCCCAAGGAGAGCTACTCAGCCGAATAAAACCCTTGTCTAGCAGCTCCTGAAGTTGCATAGACAACTCTTGCAATTCTGGTGATGTCAAGCGATACGGTGCCTTGGCTGTCAGAGTCACACCATGAACTAGATCAATATTAAAATCAACCTGCCTCTTAGGAAGCACTCCTGGAAAATCCTCAGGAAATATGTCAGGGAAATCCCGAACAATGGGCACTCTACTCAACTTCATCTGCCCTCAACTCGATTTTCAGCAACATAAGCAAGGAGCCCAGAACAACCTTGTTGAAGATATATTCTATCCCTCATGGCTATCAGAGAGTAGGCCCATGCAAAGCTCCCTCGCCATGAATAACCAGTTCTCCCCCACTTGGGTTTCAAACTCTCATTAGTTATCGCTCGCAGTCAACCATGTCCCTATTAGGCCCCAACCAATCCATCCTGATAATAACTTTCGATCCTTGCAGAGAAATCGACACCAAATCAATAGAGTATCTCTCACTACACAAGTTCAGGACACACCCTTGATGAACCCTCGAAGCACTCACAGAACGATCATCATCAATCTCGACCTCCGACGGGAAATCCAGAATCCCAAGAGCATCACGGAACTTCTTGCTAAGCGTAACAAATACAAAGGACTGGGTAGCTCGTGAATCAAACAATACATGAGTAGTCATACCATTGACTAATATGGTCCCTATACAAGTTAAGATATAATCATAATCATAAAAAAGGAAATCGATAAAGGATATGAATCAAACACATACGAGTAACCACATTTGGTGTTGCGCAGGCCTCATCAGTGGTCAGCTAAAATGCCCTGCTCTTCACCACAGGTGCTTCCTCCTTGCCCTGGCGGCCATCAATAATCCTCAAGGTGGCTGGTGCAGGCGCCGTTACGGCCCCTCCTGTGAATCTCGGACAATCGGCCTTTTATGGCTGGTCTGATTGTAATGAAAGAAAATCAGTGCACTCCGGGGGCAGTCCCTACTCATGTAACCCGACTGTCCACAACCAAAACATACAGAACCCAATGCCCAACATATCCCACTATGCGGCTTGTCGCACTTACTGCATCGACTCCAGCCCTGCTGGCTCCTAGTGTGTGAATCAGAAGTCTTAAGCCTCTTAGCTTGGCCCATTTTTGTCTGCACCTACTCCGTCTTTCGCTTCGAACGAAGCTCCAACTCAATCCCCCGCTCACGGGCGCTATCAATCATATCTTTCAGGGTCTTGCACCCTAAAAACTCAAAAACTCCCTGATGTCATCCCGTAAAATGTCATGATACCTCGTCTTCTTCATCTCCTCATCCGCAACGTACTGAGAAATCAATAAAGCTCTCTCTCTAAACTTGGCGGTGATCTCCGCCATAGTCACAATATTCTGACGAAGGTCCTGAAACTCCCTCGCTAACTATTGCACCTCGATAGTTGGTGCAATCTGGAACCTCGATAGATGGTGTAATCTGGAACCTCAAAAAGTCCTCCCAAGTTATAAGTGCCACATCCATAGTCCCCACCGCTCAACCAACCTCTTCCCACCAGTCACGTTCTCTATCCCTTAATATGCAAGATGTAAATCCCACATTTTCCTCCTCGAGGCAAAAGCTCGTCCGTTGCGCATTCTCCATGTCAGCGATCCAACTTCAGCTAGTAATGGAGTCCTTATCCCCAAAGAACTTAGGATCTCCATAATCCTTGAACCCTCGAAATAAGGAAGTCCGTGCTCATACCTGACCCCCAATGACCTTAACCCGAAAAGCCCTAAGGCGCTCCTCCATAAGCTCCATGATACCCTCCTTGATGGCACCGAACATCACATGGGTACCATCCAAAATGCCACGGGTAACCTTAGACATAATAAGATCATACATCCTCTCATCAATCGGTTATGTGCCCAAGCCAGAACCAGAACCTCCTTGAGTAATCATCACCATCCTTAACTGAAACACAATCATAGAAACAATCCATGCAATCATAGAAACAATCCACATATAAATTGAAGGTGTTCTCACAATACATGCCTCCTTAGAGTCTCCACGTCTATTTGTGTCTAAGGTACATATCCTACGCTTCCAGTAGTATGGTCCAAATACTACCTTTAACACCTATCTGTACCTTCTTCAAGAATCATCCTGATTCCTCTAAGTCACCATGCTAGCACTATAAACCAATTCTATGACAAACAACATACATATCCTAGGCTCTCCTAGGAATCCTCATCTCCTACAGCTCACATTACTGAGAACCTCAATCAACACCGTTGGTTGCCTTATGCATGCAAGTTATACACAAAATGGCATCACATAGATTGTCAAATAACGATTCTTCCCTAAGTCCACAACCAGACAAGGAACATGAAATGAGGCTAAATCGATCATTGTAGGGCTATATGATCCTAATCGTATACGACTTTGAAAGAATACACTTAGGAATTAACTGAGCCGATATCAATTCCAAGTAATACATAGTGCCCAATCCTACTAGGCAATAAGGCATTACACAAATCAGGCAATTATATCATATGATTCCTGAAGGTATCCTTAGGCCTAATCTAGCATGTGATTCACATATCAAGCATACTAATATCAATACATAGGTATGGCTAATTTGGGAATCACTTACTTGAGCTGGGCTTATTGCACACATCGCACCCCCTTTTTACTTAATAATTTTTTTTCAAAAATCTGATTTCTTTTTCTTTTGAAAATACAGTTTGATTTATGACACAACTGGAAGTGTGCCTGAATCCCTCAAACCAAGGCTCTGATCCCAACTTGTAACATCCCAAATACAGTGATAAAATTTTCAACACCAAATTATTCCAAAACATTCCTGAGGGGAGAATGTTGTGTCATCACGTCGGGCTCTTACCCTTAGTACCAGAAGTACCTTACACCATAAATATAAACTATAAGCACAAAGCTTAGTGAATTCCCCCAAAGTACCACATACCAAACATCCAACTGGGCCTCGCCTTAGGGTATATTTCAACCCAATAAGCAAAAAAAGGCCTCCCCCTGGGATGGATATCAACCCAAACATGACATAGTGGTCCCCACCCTGGGGTGTATCTCCACCCGAATATGCCACAGTGGGCTCCGCCCTGGGGTGTATCTCAACCCGACCTACAATAGTGGACCCCGCCCTTGGGTATATTTCAACCCGATCACACAAACACATATGTCACATAAAATATTGCATACTTCATAACCAAAATAATGTGCCAACATTGGTGCCTTCGACCCATGGATACAGTGAGAAGACTTACCTCATAAACAGACAAAAAAGCTGAAACAACACGTTGCTTCAAAATCACTCTATCGGTCACCTTCATAGATAATAGTGACCAAAACTCGGACTACAACAAAAAAATACCCAAAATACCCCTAATTCACACTTGTACAAAGGTCAAAAGTCAAAAAGTCAAAAAGTTTACCCAGCTAAGAATGCATGAGATTCTCTGGGGAACACATAGCTTTCTCCAGCTGAACCAATTTTCTTCCATTAAGAGCTTAATCCTTAAGCCCTTTTTCTAAAATTCCAGATCTAGCTCCAAACAAACGTCCTTGACCATAAAGTTTCCAACTTTATGGTATTCTATGGCTAAAAAGTGCTTGATACCAAAAACCCTCACTTCTTAACCCAAAAAGACATCCTAGTTCTTGCATGGAAGGACACTAACGACCAAGACTACATATTTATGACTTATCACACATCAAAACATTTGAAAGGACAACTCAAAGGTCCTAGAGTATTCTATACTCACAAGGATCAAGATTTGGGGCAAAAAGGAGTAACTTTTAAGCTAAAACAAGATCTAAAGTAAAACTCATCAAGGCTGGAGCTTTACCTCCAAAAGATGCACAAGGGAGAGTAGATGTTGGATCCAATGCCTTGATTGAAACACCACAACTTCAAGATCCTTTCTTCACCACCAAGAACACCAAAATTCCACCAAAATGACACTCAAAGCTTCAAAACACACTCAAACACTTTAGGGTTTCGAAATAGAAAGGGAGGCTAGAGATGAGGAAGGGTATGGGGTTATAATGATGTTTAAATAGGATTCAAACCCAAAAAATTAGGGTTATAAGTCCAGTCCGAGAACGCATAGCGTCCCTAATGCATGGCGTTCTCAACAAACTCATAGCATTCTACTGAAGATACATTTTTCTTCAAACGCAACTAGGGACCCTTTTTGCCAACAATTCTTATAACAAGGGTATAAAAGGAATACATTGAAAACAAGGTGTTATAGATTTTCAGTCATCTCTTTATTCCTAAGGATAGCCAAAATTTCTATATCCCTATTCCTATTCTCTCTCTTTAAGCCTCCTTGTTGCTAAGGTTGAGTGTGAACAATCAGAGGCACGAGATTTCTAGTGCTAGCTTCCAAGTAACTTCAATTAGCATTGTGATTGATTATCTACTAGTATAATCAAGAGGTATGTAATTCTAAACCATTTTGCTAACTTTGAAATACCTTGGGTTCTTATAGGATTCTTGATATTCAGTTGGTTATTGTATTCAATAGTGAAAACATAGATCCATTAGGTTGCATGTGAACTTAGGGTTTAAGTTTTTCCGTCAAAATATGATTTTTGTAACCTATAAATCCCATCACTGGTATCAGAAAGGTTGTTTTCAATTGAATATGCATATAGTTGAATAGTTCAAGATTAGCGTTTATAAAAAATTAAACCCTAAAGGATTCAAATTTCGACTTAGGCTAGGGTTCTTAAACCCTAGCATCCACCCTTTAATTTTGAAATTTCTAAGGTTTCATAGGGTTTCCTCAATTGATAATTATTACTTTTAAATTATTTAAAATTGGATAATTAAAATTGGATAAACCCTTAAATCTTGATTTTGGAAAATTAAGATGGATAGGGAATAGGATTAAATTTAAATTATTTGATTAATAGTTAATGGTAAATAATTATTTAATCCTCAAAATATTTAAATTAATCTAATTAATTTTTAATTAAAAGATAAAGATTAAATCTTAATTGGTTTACTTTAAATTGAATTAATTCTTTTAATTTTGAAAATTTAAATTAAACCTAGTATTTTAGAAAAGCTTTTAAATTACACCCTATATATATATATATATATATATATATATATATATATATATATATATATAATATTATAAGTTAATTACTATATGTATAAGATTAAGACGATCAGATCACTAGTATGCCTCATTTACGAAGCTAAATTGTAATGGGTATAAGGAAACTGCCTATAAAATGGTAGTTAAATGGGTGTCCACTCTCACCCACCGCTTCCTTGTTTGGTGGAGGGTCGTTAGAAGAATGGATCTCATAGGACATTAACTTTATTAAAAATATAATTTTATTAAAATACTAGAACTCTTTTATTAAATCCCAATTTAGTTACTTTAGAAAAAATGTGAATTTGTATCATAATCCATGAAATTGCACATTATGCTTTATATGTCGTTAGTGGAGAGTGTGTGGTTAACCGACACATTATACTAATCCATGAAATTGCACATTATCATTGTTGATGGAGTGTGTATGGTTTACCGACACATCAATACGAGGTGATAAATTACATCGAGGTTGCCAATCATATTTTCATGGTTATTTACATCTTGTTTGTGATCCTTAGTATCCTAGTCACAAATAGAAGAGCATAATATAAGATTAAACATGTCATTGATAGATTTAGTGAATCTCAAAAAATTTAGAAATTTCATTTTGAATGAAATTGGTAAATTGCTTTGACATATATTTATAAAAAAAATTACAATTAGATTACGCCATCCCTCTTCTAGATTGTGAATTACACAGTTGAGTCCTAGACTTAATTATTTTCTATGGGTTAAAATATTGTTGATTATTATCATCTAGCTAAAACTAATTTTTTTTCTATAGATGTCTACTCCAGGTGATGCTTCTGCTCCTTCGTCGTCTACCCACCACTCCGGTTTCTCCACACTCTCGATCATGTCCAAGGTGACATTTGATGGAACCAACTACAATGAATAGATGCATAATATCAAGATGGCTCTTTGATTCGAGGGAAAAGAGTATGTCCTTGATGAAAATTTTACTGAATTCAATGAAGCCACTACTACTCCAAAACAACTAGCCTCCTACAAGAAACACTACGATGATGCAACAAAAGTTTCTTGCATCATGGTCGCTACTATGGCCCCCAAATTACAAAGGTTCTATGAGGATTATTGGCCATATGAGGTGAACGATGACCTTGTAGAAAAGTAACACAAGAGAGCTCGTCAAGAGAAATATGAAGTGGTCAAAGCTCCCATGGCTTGCAAGATGGAAGAGGGAGAGTCTGTGTGCAACCACGTGCAAATAATGAAAATATACATGGAATGCCTTGTTAGGCTCAATGTCAATTTTGATGAGGAGTTGGCCATTGACATGGTCTTGAACTCTTTTCCAAGTTGATATGATAAGTTTAGTTTGGCTTATCATTTGAAAAACACAGAAACCACATTAGCCCAACTCCATAACTTGCTACAGACTGATGTGGTGGGAATGAAAAGAAAGAATCTAGCCCCTTCCACTAATGCTCCCATAGTCGCCATTGGGAAAAACAAAGGGAAGGAATGGAAGGCTGCTCCTAAAGCTAACTGGAAGGGCATGACCCATTTTGAGTTATCTAGTAATGACCCAAAAGCGAGGTCCGGTTCAACATTCCAGCTATTAGTGATCCCAAAGTGGTGACCTGCTACTATTGCAATAAAAAGGACCATTAGAAGTGGAGTTGTCCCAAGTACTTGAAAGACATCAAATATGGCAAGGTGAAGCCATCGTCAGTAGGTATATACACTATTTAAACTAATAACTCACAATCTACTCGTTCTTGGGGTCCTTGATACCGAATGTGGTTTTCACATTTGTTCTGATTTGCAGGGACTAAATGAATGTGAATAGCTGGAGTATGAAAGGATGAATCTGATCATGGGAAATAGGTGTTATTCTCCTATTACCAAGATTGGAACTTATCAGCTTGTGCTTAGTGGTGATGTTAGTATTAGGTTAATTGATTGTTGTTATTCGTCAGTAATGACGCGAAACATTATTTCTTATCATGAATTGTTCAGACAAGGTTTTTGTTATTCGTTTAATGATATGAATGGTTCAATTTTAGCATATAAAATGGTTTTTTTTTATAGTTGAACCTGTACCTTGTAATGGTGTGTATGAAACAGTGACTTGTGTTGATATCTTAGGCAATACTGTATTTCACATTGATACGTCTAATGGTTTATACAAGACATGCTTGTGGCATTGTCGTCTTGGGCACATTAACAAGAAATGCATCAGCCAACTCTAAAAAGATGGAATCTTGGAATCATTTAACTTAAGTCCAGATGATGAATGTGAATCTTGTCTTCTAGTTAAGATGAAAAAATCACCTATCACTGTATCTTGTTAGATAAGTGAAGGTTTGTTGGATCTCATACATATAGATGTGTGTGGACCCTTCAGGTGCACCAAAAAGGATGCTAATCGATTTTATATAAGGTTTATAGATGATTATAGCAGGTATGGTTATATCTACTTGATCAACCATAAATCAGAAGCCTTTGAAAAGTTCAAAGGGATTAAACATGAAGTCAAAAATCAATTGGACAGGAAGATAAAGATGCTCTTATCTGATAGAGGAGGAGACTATCTTAGTATCGAGATCCACGACTACCTCAATGAATGTGGAATGGTTTCATAGTTGAGTCCTCCTAGGACACCATAACTTAATGGTGTGGCTAAGAGGTGTAGTTGGACCTTGTTGGACATGGTTTGTTCCATGATGATTCAGTTCCTTCTTCTTATTTCCTTCTGGGGGTATGCCTTAGAGACAGGCGCTCATATCCTCAATCTTGTCCCCACTAAGAAGGTTGCCAAAACACTTCACGAGATGTGGACATGGAAAGTTCCCTTATTAGCACATATCAAAGTCTGGGGTTGTAAAGCTTTCACTAGACGAGAGACTCATGACAAGATAGAAGCAAGAAGTGAGAAGTGTATTTTCATTGGCTACCTACAAAAGTCTTTTGGATACTTGTTGTACATACCTAGTGAAAATGTGGTATTTGTAGCACACAGAGGAGTCTTTCATGAGAGAGAGCTCACATGCAAAGAAGACGATGGGTGTAACATCCCGATGTCAAGATAATTTCAATTTCAACCCTATGTTTGTATAATATTTCATTTCGACCCTTGGGTTGGAGGAAGGTTGCTAGATTGGCCCATAGTGGCAATATACTAATTTTGACCAGGATTTATACGCCGAGCGTATGTTGTGTATGCTAGGCATACTAGGGCGTGCCCTAGTATGCTAGGCGTACACCTCATACGCAAGGCGTACGTTAAGAAAGTGCAAGCCCTAATTTTTAGGGATTGGTTCATATTTAATCACTATTATAGCCTCATTTCTCGTTACTTCATTAGCCCCCCCCCCCCCCCCTGTGAAAATCGATCCCATGCAAACCCTAAGTGAGAAGACTGCATTTTGAGCTCATTTGCATGTTTTGGAGTTGTTCTTTAAGAATAATAAGAAGAAGAAGGTGGTGGGAAGAGCTTGGTGCTTGGAAGCATCTTGGATCTGAGATTATATTCTTGTTAGCAACCTCTAGGAGGTGTAAAGTTCTCAATTTGATCACTCCATCTTGTAGATCTAGACATTTCTTCCTTTAAGGAACTTTTTGTCCCAATATGGTGATTCTTGAGCATGGCATGTTCTTGACCCAATAAGTCGTCCTTTCAGACCTTAGGAGGGGTCTTAAGTTATAAAAATGTAGTATTGATGGTTGGTTTTACTCCATGCAAGCTATAAAAGGTCTTAATGCATTAAGATGTTGAGATTTTGTGTTTTAAGCACTTATTGGACATGAAAAGTCATAAAGTTGGAAACTTTATGAATCATCATGATATCTTAGCCTTAGATATGTAATTAGAAGTATTAAGTCGAAGAAATAAGTGGTTAATGGGTTAAGAGGAGGGTTGTTGCATACGCGGAGCGTACCGCATGGTATGCTGCATGTACAAAGATATGGCCGTAATGCCTCAGAAACTTTTACGCCCCACGTACCTCCAGAGTACGCCCCACATATGAAGCCTGAGTCAACTCGGCTAAGTTGACTCAGTTGAATTGCTAACTTTGACCAGTTTTGACCATGGGTATTTATAGGGAAATGTTATTAATTTAGAATGTAAATGGTTTGACATTTAGGATTTTGGTTGAGCCGGTATTTGGGAGCAGAGTATTGATCAGATATTTGTCTGACTGTGAGGTGAGTTTTCATCACTATACTTATGGGTAAAAGGCACCAAGGCTAGCCCATTGGATTGATATCATGGTTACAATATGATCTTATGTTGTTACGATCCGTTAGATCCGTATGATTATCTGTATTTGCCGATTTGTGTTCATATTTGTTTGTTGCACATGTGGACATGTTAGTTTGGGTTGAGGCAATCCTACTTTGTGTTGTAGGCCTAGAAACATAGTGACGACCGCATAGGCTGTAGGCCCTGTGATACGTTCCAATCAGGATGACGACCCTTAGAGTGGTTCGGATAGGCTGTACGCTCTGTGACATGGTCCAGTCAGGTCGGCTGCTAATGGAGCGATCCAGATAAGCTGTAATCCCTACAAGGTGGTTCATTCAGGCTAGCAACTCATGTTTTCATGCTTGATGTTAGGGTTGTTGTGATGATCTTTTAAGACGAATACGGGTAGGTGCGGAAGGTAGTATGGGCCGGTACTACTGGAAGCATAGGACTCGTACGCTTAAAAGGAAGTCACAACCCCTAGGGTCTTGATGTGGGTTGGTTCCTATGGTGTGATATACGTTGTATCTAATATCTCTCTGGTTTATTTTCAGTGTGGTGTTTAGGAGGGGATCCGGATCAGGAGTAAGTGGCCAAGATAGGCCAAGGTTGTCCATGGATTAGGTCAGGGAGATCATTCATGCTGAGGTTGTTTCTATTGTCCGGGGGCAGATACCAGAGTTGCGTGGGTCTATCAATACTGCCATGATGGAGTTCTTCGATTACCAATACGATGCACTTACAGATTGGAGGGGGAAGAGCCTTCCAGTATCGTGACTTCGATAATACGAAGCCCCCGGTCTTTGAGGGATTCCACGATCCGATCACATCCATGAGGTGGCTATCTGATATTGAGGGATGTTTCTTTACGTGTTCCTGCCCAGCTAAACAGAAGGTCTAGTGTGCTCTGAACCTTCTTCGGTCTTGTGCGAAGGATTGGTGGAGGCTGATTACTGGTTCATACACTCCATACCAGAGATCTGTTGTATCTTGGGAGCAGTTCTCTAAGATCTTCCATTCGAGATATGTCCCTTTGGTGGGGGGGGGGGGAGAGAGAGAGAGAGAGAGAGAGAGAGAGAGAGAGAGATTAGCCTAGGAGTATCAGGACCAGAGGTAGGGCAAGGAGTAGGTGATTGAGATCACCAGGATGTTCACCGAGAGAGCGTTGTTCTGCCATAAGTTTGTTGCTTCTGAGCAAGATCAAATGACCGTGTACTTGAGCATGCTCAAGATGGACATCTGCCAATTTGTGTCTACTCATCACTATGGTTCACTCATTAAATTACAGAAGGTCTCGAGGCGGTGTGAAATTGAGATGGACCTCCAGAACAAGGAGTTGAGGTGGGCCTCTATGCAGTCATAACCTGCGACAAAGCGATTTAAGGCCGTTGATGCGAGATCTGGGAGTCATAGGGGCTACACTTATGCAAGAGTAGCAAGGTTCATGATGGTTCTTGTCGGTCTATTTCCAAGTGCCACAAATGTGGCAAGGATGGGCATTCTGACTAGGCTTATCGCCAGTATGTCCCCGCACCAACCACCATGATTTGTTATCATTGTGAGCAGATTGGCAATATGAAGGCCAATTGTCCCATGATCACGATGGACACCAGGGTTGGGCGGAGCCCCTAAGGGCTCAGGTCCATTCTTTTCAGCTTACTACCGAGGAGGCTGGAGCGGCGCCAGACATCGTGACTAGTGTATTTCTATTTATTGTTCTATTGATCATTTCATGGTATGCTTATGTTTTTGTTTCTAATAGGTACATTGTGATGGGTTTTGAGCACTACAACATTCCTATGGTGTACACGCAACCCTAATGCTTTGGATCTAGATTTTTCTCAAGTTATACATGTAATATTAATCATCCAAAGCATGAACCCTAACTGGCATACAATATTTCGAAATTGACAACTAATATAAAGTTAGATGAATACCTTTTCTTGTAGCTTGCTTAATCTTGACCTTCAAGAGCTTAGTGCCTCAAATGTTGCACCTCAAATGGATCACAAACACCAAGTAGCAATGGAGGATTATGAGAGAGAGGTGAGAGGCTGCTAAAATTGGCTATGGTATTCTCTTGAATGTATATGGCCGATTTTTGGTGCCTTAGGGATCCTTTTATAGTTGAGCTCCTTAGGGTTATCTAGTTAAAAACCCTAATTACTTTGCTTAGGCCTTAAGAAACTTATGGATCCTTCCAGAAGGCCCTAATATGGACGAAATCTATGTGGGCTATACATAGAAATCGTCCACCCTTTCCACAAGGAGCCTCAAGCCCAACTTGCAACTATTAGATAATTACAATACCAGTCCCCTTAATTTAATTAGTCACTTTTGATCACCAAATTAATTTCAAATTAATTCATATCAATAATAATTAAATAATATGATTTCTTAACCAATATATTATTCCTATAATATATTAATAGATCACAATTAACCTTTTTCTCCATAATTCATTCTATCAAATTGCTATGGTGAAGGCAACCCAAAATGACCATGCTACTATCGGGTCAAGTACATACCAATTATAGTTATGGGCTTAGACACCTAATCCAACAGTCTCCCACTTTGATAAGTCTAATAACTATAACTACAAGTATGGCTTCAAAATCCGATTAGCAATCATAGCTCTCAAAAGCCATTGTCGAACTCTGACCTAGTCAATAACGCATCCTTTAGATGAGGGATCATGTAGTCCTCCGCTCTCAAAATATCGTGTGGACAAAGACATGAAATAAAGTCATACTCATTGTCCAAAAGTTTGTTTCTTGATTTCTGATTTGTTTGACATAGAACTTAATTGAACACATCAATTTAGACTGAACGGGCCCAACACATAAGTCAACACAAAATCATCGAGGGGCCCAATATATCACTTTTAATCCTCTTAGGATAAAAGGAACATAGAAACTTTAACTTATATGCTTGTATTATTTACTTATTAAATCGTACACAACAATATGTTTATAACGTCAAGTTAGTGATGCGTTTACGCACTACCAATGCACAACCAACTTGTAAACAACAACTCATATATCTCGATTTAAAGACTATACGATATTATCGTCTCACAATCACTCGTGATAAATTCCATGAAGTGATTCATATGAGCGTGGTTTTAATCCAATACTCAAATCTTATTTTAAATGTACTCATGAACGTTGCAACAAACTTTTTCTATTCCAAACGCTTAGACAATCTACAAACCAATTCATGACGGTCTAGCTTCATAGCCTACTTGTAAAGTATGATCGACTATGGATAATTTGAATAATCCTATTATTTTGGAAGTCAAAACATGAAAAAGTGAAACAATAGTAAACAACTGACACAAGTTAGTAATTTTACTCATAAATAAAACTCCTTTATTCAATCATCAAATGTCAATTACATTTTATCTATTACAAGTTTCTAAATAACTATCTAATCACTAAAACAAATATCGTCCTTCAGACCAATGCTCCTCGCATGTTGTAAGTGTTTAACCCTACTCGGATCCTTTGTGAAGGGATCTGTTGGGTTCTCCTCTGACGATACCCTCTTTACTACGAGGAGTCCCTCTTCTACCCGATGTCTGATGAAGTGGTATTTTTTGTTGATGTGCCTGGATCTCCCATTATCCCTCGGTTCCTTGGTCAAGGCAACTGCTCCTTCGCTATCACAGAAAATCTCCATAGGCTCCTTTATGGATGGTACAACTCCAAGGTCTCCGATGAAGTTCTTCAACCATATCGCCAACTTCGATTCTTCGCTCGCTGCTATATACTCTGATTCGCACGTTGAATCAGCTACAGTTTCCTGCTTGGAACTTTTCCAAGTCACTGCTCCTCCATTCAGGGTAAATACCCAACCCGACTGAGAGCGGAAGTTATCTCTGTTGGTTTGAAAACTAGCATCACTATACCTTGTCACTCTCAAGTCTTCACTTCCACCAATTACAAGGACCTAATCCTTCTTCCTTCATATATACTTAAGAATGTTCTTTACTGCTATCCAGTGAACTTTACTAGGGATCCCTTGATATCAGCTGACCGTTCTCAAAACAAAAGCCACATCAAGGTGCGTACACGTCATAGCATACATAATCGAACCAATGGCGGAAGCATATGGCACTCAAATCATTTTTGCTATCTCAGCATCAGTACTAAGGCTTTGAGTCTTACTCAATTTGGTATTGCTCTAGATCGGTAACTCCCTTTTCTTGGAATTCTCCATGCTAAAAAGTTTCACCACTTTATACAAGTAAGTACTTTGACTAAGTCCTATTAGACTCTTAATCCTATTTCTCAATATCATTATCCCTAGAATATAACCAGCCTCTTTGAGGTCCTTCATAGCGAAACATTTCCCAAGACAGGACTTAACCTCCTGCAAGTTTAGGACGTCGTTTCCTATGAGTAGTATGTCATCCACATATAATACCCTCTTGCTGATTCATGTAAACATCCTCATCCAACTTTCCATTAAAGAAAGTGTTTTTAACGTCCATCTGCCATATTTCATAACCATGAAACGCAGCTATGGCTAGCATAACCCTTATAGACTTGATCTTGGCCACTGGTGAGAAAGTCTCGGCATAGTTGTCACACCCCAAAACCACGAACGGCGGAAACGTTCAGGGGTGGAGGACGTCATGTACAGTATCACAACAGTGTAATATAATAAACAAGCAACAACATCATCCATTGCATTACAAGTAGAGTTTTAATACATGTGTGTTATTTCATTTTAGTAAGACACCAAAATATACAATCAAAATAAAAGACGAGTCTTGTCTGCTCCGTCTTCTCAAAACCTAGCCATCGTACCTGTCTACTGTTGACCTGAGAATACAAGTTATTTTGAAAAAGAGTATCAGCTTTTAAAGCTGGTGAATTCATAAGTAATTAAGTGTCATTGTCTTGCTTATGAAAATCTGTTATGAAGGCCATGTAAACCTTTAAATGAAAATGTTGATGTAAGTATGAAACCCTAGAAAATCCCTTATTTTGTATCAGTTTGAGATGTAGTCTTCTACCAAGACCCGAATGTTTTGTAAGTAAAATGATAGTTTTTCCTTTCTATTGACTAGTACTAAAAATACTTAGTCCAACTCATCGTTTATGTGAAAGTATCACAAAATAAAGTAAACAGGAAAATGTACTACTGTAAGTGTTGTCACTGGGTACTAGGACTAACACGACATCGCATTAAGAGAAATATGTAACCTAATGAACATCCGAAGATTTTCCAGAAAAAGTATTAATGTAAGTGTCATCGCTGGGTACTAGGAGTAACACAACATCGCAATAAGCGAAAGGTATAACCTTATGAACAATCAAAGATTGTCCACTTGTCCTCTGTAGCAGCAGCAGGTGGGTGGAGGGGTTAGCCCCGGTTATCGATCTACCTAGTATAAGTAGTAACCTTAGACCTCCGTAGATGGTCATCGACCACTGGTGCTAATCAGTGGGGTTCGGAATGGTAAGTCCCGCCGAGATATCCCATTGAACCGGGATAGGAAAGATAATTTACACAGAAGTACTAATAAATCATCCTCGTAGTTCTAAGTACAAGTATCCAGGTAAGTGAATACAGGATAATGCACCTATGTAAAAGTGTTCTTGTATGGTATTCATGTATGTGTGTTCATGTAACAGGTAAGTATATGTAAACATATTCATGTATCAGGTAAGCATCTGTGTATGTACTCATGTATCAGGTAATGTACTAGTATAGACTCATGAATGAACTGACTCTTGTGTGATTCCTTGTAATAGGAATAATGTTTGATATCTTCAAATTATCCCTATGATAATTTACTAAATGGTAATTAGTTGTTCAAGTAGGTTTATACACTCTTACTACTCAAGGGTGTGAGAAACTAAACGAAAGATGTAAACTATAACATCAATACATATATAAGAATATAAGTGTATATGCATAGTTTAGTTCAAGAATGTAAAATGGTTTTGTAAGACATCTTATGGGTTTTGAACAATAATTAACAATGACTTGATGTCATTTTAATTAGACATTTCAAAAGTAAAACATTTGATAACAAATTATTTTTAAGATTTAAAACCATTTCATGCATCACATTTTGTAGTATGTGAAATCTGTTAAATGACAAACTCAGTTATAAAATACATATCAATGATTTAATAACATGTATGTTTCTACTTGTATTCCCCCCCCCCCCCCATTTAAGCATTTAAAATCATTTAAAACATTGATTAGGGGTATGAACTCACCTGTAGTTGGTGATTGGGATGAACTGAACGGTATAGGATTGCTAGATGTCAAGCGAGGACTTGTACACACACTACGATCCTAATGAACATATAATCACACATATATGCACTCAATTAGTCTCAAATCACTAATTGATAATGTTAAGACATCCTAGACATAATAAACACTTTATATAAGTGTTTTAAGTCCGAAATTGATAATGTGGGACAAGGCACTTGTGTTTAGGGTTCCAAAGGATCCCATATATGAGTTTACTCCTCATATACCAATACACATGGAGTTTACGATTGTAAACTCTTGAGTTTACGGCCGTAAACTCCCAAACATGGGTGTATTGTGTGTTTTGAAGTTCCAAATGATTCCTAGAATTATTCCAACTTGGTGGTTCAATTCTTGAAAGGGTTTAAGGCCTAGAAACACTCCCTAGAGGAGTTTACGGCCCCAAGGCCATTTCCTTTGGAGTTTACGGTCGTAAACTCCCTTGGAATGGTGTTTTTGTTGTTTTCAAGCCTCTTGCATATGAAGGATAGGTTCTAGACATTTGTTTAAAGCTAATGAGGACCCTAGGCACACTTTGGTGCCCTTGTTTGGTGTTTACGGCCTAGAAGCATTACCAGGGCTGTAAACTCACTTCAAGAGGTGATTTTGATGTGTTTTTGTCCTTCAATTAAGTGGGAAACAATTCCATTTAAATGTATAGGGCTTTAGGTGTCTTAAAAGCACCATTTGGAGTTGAATTTGGAGTTTACGGCCTAAGAAACTCTTGGGCCGTGAACTCCCAAACTTGGGTGGTTCTTGTTTGATTTCATGTCCCTAACACACATATAAATGAGTCTAAGGCAATAGTATAACACAAGGGTCGGTCTCGGCTTTGTTTCGGGAGTTTACCGCCCAAGAACACCTTGGGGAGTAAACTCCTAATCTAGTGATTTAGCCTTCTAAATCTTGTTATTAACACATATAAAGCTTTCTAACACTACTAGAAAGAGGTACTCACGATTTGGGATAAAAACCCGAAGATCCGTGAGAGAGAAAATGGCTTTTCTCTAGTTGGAAATGTGAATAATGAATGAATTTGGTTCAGAATTCTATTTATAGTCTTGAGATATTTTTGGCAGAAAATATTTTTATTCCTGAAATGACCTCTAATATAATAGAGTGATGGAATAATAGAGTTGCACTAAACCCTAGTGCATCCACTCTCCTGATGTCTCCTGAAGTGTAAACCCTAAATTACTCAAACTTACACGAAAAAGTCTGAAAATTAGTTGTGACTGCTATAACTTCTATTGAAGTGATATAGTTTGTACAGAATGGAAATTTCGGGTTGTCACATCATCCCCCCGTTAGAAGGAATTTCGTCCCGAAATTAGAATTTAAGCAATTAAGAAGTTACAAATAACTAAGCGAAAAGGTGAGGGTATTTCAGTTTCATCTGATCCTCACGTTCCCAAGTGAATTCCGGTCCACACTTTGCGTTCTAGCGCACCTTCACTATCGGGATATGGCTCTGCTTTGTTTGCTTGACCTCTCGGTCCATGATCTCTACTGGTTCCTCCACGAAGTTAAGGCTCTCGTTGATCTCGATCTAGTCGAGTGGAATAACAAGAGTCTTGTCGGATAGACACTTTTTCAAGTTTGACACGTGGAAGGTAGGATGTACGTTACTGAGTTCTTGCGGTAGATTGAGCTTGTAAGCTACAGGGCCGATTCTCGCGAGAATCTCGAAAGGCCCTATGTATCTTGGGTTGAGCTTCCCACGCTTCCCAAAGCGTATCAAGCCCTTCCAGGATGAGACCTTCAGTAGGACTCGATCGCCCACCTGGAACTCCAATGGTTTCCTACGCTTGTCAACGTAGCTTTTTTGTCGGTCTCTAGAGGCTTTCAATCGTTCACAAATTTGAACGATCTTCTCTTTCGTTTCCCGAATGATTTCCGGACCCGTGAGAGTGCTTTCGGGAACTCGTCTTTTAGCTAACTGGGTATCACCCACTTCAGCCCAGCATAGAGGGGATCTGCACTTTCGGCCATAGAGGGCCTCGAATGGAGCTGCCTTTATGCTCGTATGATAACTGTTGTTGTAGGAAAATTCAACAAGAGGTAAATGGGTATCCCAAGTTTTTCCAAAGTCAATCACACAGGCACGCAACATATCTTCTAAGGTTTGGATAGTCCTCTCACTTTGCCCGTCGGTCTGTGGATGGTAGGTTGTACTCATGTCCAGCCTAGTCTCTAGGGAACTTTGTAATTACTGCCAGAACCTTGAAGTGAATCTACTATCTCGGTCAGAGATTATAGATAAAGGAACACCGTTCAGCCTTACAATCTCCCTAATGTAAGTTCTGGTATGTTTCTCCATCTTGTCTGTTTCTTTGATCGGTAGGAAGTGTGCAGACTTGGTCAGTCTATCGACGATGACCCATATGGAATCCAGTTCACCCGTCGTCTTGGGCAACTTGGTTATGAAGTCCATAGTGATCCGCTCCCACTTCCATTCTGGTATCTCCGGTTGTTGTAGAAGACCGGAGGGTTTCTGGTATTCGACCTTAACCTTTGTGCAAGTAAGGCATTTACTCACGAAGGTAGCAATATCTGCTTTCATGTTAGGCCACCAGTATAACTTTTTAAGATCCAGATACATCTTATATGAACCCGGGTGGACAGAATAACGAGTGTTGTGAGCTTCCGTCATGACCAAGTCTCTGAAACCACCGTGTTTCGGTGTCCAGATCCGATCCATGAGGTACAAGGCTCCGCCACCCTTGACTTCCAAGTTCTTATCCATCCCTCTAAGGGATTCACCAGCCACGTTTTCAGGTTTCAAAGCGTCGAGCTGAGCCTCCTTTATTTGCGTGGACAAGTGTGAATGGATGGTTAGAGTCAAAGATTTGACTCTACGACCAGAATATTCTTTCCGACTTAGGGCGTCGGCTACTACATTGGCTTTACCCGGATGATAACGAATATCGCACTCGTAATCACTGAGTAGCTCGACCCACTGTCGATGTCTCATGTTGAGCTCCTTCTGGTCGAAAATGTGTTGCAGACTCTTATGGTCTGTAAAGATCGTGCTTTTTGTACCGTATAGGTAATGTCGCCAGATCTTCAGAGCAAACACAACCGATCCTAGTTCCATATCGTGGGTTGTGTAGTTAACCTCATGTGTCTTCAGCTGTCTCGAGGCATAGGCTATGACTTTACCTCGCTGCATCAGAACACATCCGAGCCCTTGGGTTGATGCGTCGCAATAGACCACGAAGTCTTCTATCCCTTCGGGGAGGGACAGTATTGGTGCGGTGCACAAGGCTCGTTTGAGCGTTTGGAACGCTCTTTCTTGTTTCTCTTCCCAGTCAAAGGCTACGCCCTTCTGGGTCAGTGTCGTAAGAGGTTTTGCTATGCGGGAGAAGTTCTGAATGAACCTGCGATAGTAGCCAGGTAGACCTAGAAATTGACGAATTTCAGTAGGTGTCTTTGGTGCTGACCAGTTCTCTATGGCCTTAATTTTGGAAGGGTCCACGTGTATACCTTCTTCGCAAACAACATGGCCCAAAAATTCGACTCGCCGAATCCAAAATTCGCACTTGGAGAACTTCGCGTAGAGCTTCTTCGATCGCAATGTTTCTAAGATTTTACGGAGATGTTGGCTATGTTCTTCCTTACTTCGAGAGTAGATGATTATGTCATCAATAAATACGATGATGAATTGATCCAAGTAAGGACGACACACCCTATTCATCAGATCCATGAATACTGCGGGCGCGTTGGTTAATCCGAACGGCATCACTACAAACTCGTAGTGCCCATAACGAGTTCGGACGGCTGTCTTGGGAACATCCTCCTCTAACACTTGTAGTTGGTGATATCCGGATCGTAGATCTATCCTCGAGAAGTAATTGGTTCCTTGAAGTTGATCAAATAAATCGTCAATATGGGGTAAGGGATAACGATTTTTAATGGTAAGCTTGTTGAGTTCTCTATAGTCGATGCACATGCGAAACGATCCATCCTTCTTCTTGACGAACAAGACCGGTGCTCCCCATGGTGAGAAGCTTGGTCGAATGAATCCCTTCTTGAGAAGTTCGTTAAGTTGACTGGAAAGTTCCTGCATTTCGGCCGGTGCCAGACGATAAGGAGATTTGGCTACTGGGGTAGCTCCTGGCACTAAGTCGATTCTGAACTCAACTTGCCGTTGCGGTGGTAAACTGGGAAGTTCTTCTGGGAACATGTCGGGGAAGTAGTTTACTTCAGGGATGTTCTAAATGTTTTTCGTTTCTTGACTTGTATCAACGACATGTGCGAGGAATGCATGGTACTCCTTTCGCAAGCACTTCTGAGCTTGAATGCACGAAATGATGCAAAGGCTCGTACTAGGTTTGTCGTCGTAGATAATTAAGGTTTCGTTGTTAGGAAGGTTAAGACGAACTGCTTTTTCGAAGCACGTTATGTCGGCATGAAGAAGACTCAACCAATCCATACCGATGATCATGTCGAAGCATTTAATTGGGACTGGCATGAGATCTATCTTGAAAGTATGGCGATCTAAAGTTAAGGTACAACCTACGTATATGCAGTTTGTACTCTCTGTTTTCCCGTTAGCCATTTCTACCGTGAATGAATTATCTAATGCACATGGTTTTTGTTTAAGCAGGTGTGCAAATTTGTGACTTACAAAACGTTTCTCTGCTCCACTATCGAAAAGTATGCAAGCATATGAGTTATCGATGAGGAACGTACCAGTAACTATCGTAGGATCAGCTACTGCTTCCTCATAGCCTAGGGCCATAACTCTTCCTACTCCGCCAGCCGTCCCCGCTTTAGGGCAGTTCCTCTTGTAGTGATCCACCTCGCCACAACCGTAGCAAGTTTGGGCCATACCGGCGTTAGGAACCTGGGCGGTCTGAGTTGTTGGAGCCTGGCAGAAACGGGCTGTGTGCCCCTTCCTGTTGCAGTTGGTGCATTGCATCTCCCTGCAAGGCCCACGGTGGTGGAAGTTGCATTTGTTGCACTTCGGGAGAGATCCAACATAAGTTTTTGCTGGTAAGGGGTTCGCAGGGACAACGGGAGTCACTGTGGCAATAGTCAACTCTCGGAGTTTGAGTGAAACCCTTTGTAACCATTCATGCCTTGAATGTGTGAAATTTCCCATCCATGTCGGTCTTCTTCTTAAATATCTACTTGCACTCGACCGTCTTACGACCTGGTACATTGTCAACCAAGTTCCGAACTTGATTGTCATACATGGACTAAATCTCACTGTCCATCACCTTTTTCCATTTTGAAGACTTCAGGCCTGCCATGGCTTCCTTGTAGTTGTTAGGTTCATCTATATTTGTTAGTGTACTATCACTAATAAACGTATCACCCTCAGTAGTTATATGGAAGCCATACAACATGGGTGTAACACTAACTCTACTAGAACGTCTAAGAGGTAAGGACTCATCAATCGGTACAAAAGGAGTTTCCTCCTCGGGTTGAGCACTAGTGTTTGAGGTTCCTTCATCACTTGATTCTTGAAGCTCCTCAAGGTCAATTTGCATCCCACTCTCCTCTTTTCATATGAGTTCTCTCTCTCATAAAACCCCTCTCCTCGCAACAAAGACAACATTGTCACTCTGTCTGTAGAAGAGATATCCAAAGGACTTTTGTGGATAGCCAATGAAAATACTGTTGGATTTGGTGTCTAAGCCCATAACTATAACTGGGATGTATTTGAACCGATTGTAGCATGGTCCTTTTGGCTTGCCTTCAACAGTGCAACTTGATAGGATGGATTTTGAGTATAAGGTTGTATATGGTTTATTAATATATTACAAGAATAATATATTAATATGAAACCATATTATTATTTAATTAGTGTTGATCAAGAATTAATTTGAAATTAATTTTGTGATGAAAAGAGACTCATTAAATATAAGGGGATTGATTATGTAAATCAATCATTCTTGTAGTGTGGGCCGATGATCCATGATCATGTAGGTGGGATAAACTAATCCATGGAGGTTAAACCCATGGATCAAGAAAATGTGGAAAGTCATGGGTTATTAGGGTTTGCAAAGTGTAACCCTAGCATGTGCAACACTATAAATAGAGCCCATATAATGCCAAAATCGGCTACACCATATCTTGGAGATAACCAACATATTCTCTCAAGCCTCCTTTTGCATTTTGGTGTTTGTGAACCAATAAAGGCATCACACTTGAGGTGCTAAAGCTTTCAAAGGTCAATAACTCTACCCTACTCAAGAGGTAACCATCCAAACTAAAGTTTTGTATTATATAGCCTCAAGTGTATGCTAGATAGGGAGAATGCTTTGGAAAAACAAATGCATGTATAATTAGAGAAAACATTGATCCAAAGCATTTAGGGTTGCATGTGCACCATAGGACTGTTATAGTGCTCAAAACCCAACAATGGTATCAGAGCCTAGGATTGTTTCCTATTATATTTGATGCTTACTAGTTTTTAAAGCTAAAAAAGGTCGAAATTTTGCCTCTGACTAGTGAACTCGCCGAGTACATGAACAGAATCGACGAGTTCACTTAGTAAACAGGGAAACTCGGTGAGTCTATTCATGCACTCGACAAGTTGAAGGCACTGTTTGTAGAATTTCGAGTTTCTTGGCCTGGTTTGGATTAGGAACACTACCAAAAACTATTTTGAATCATTGGAAATGTTTTTTATGTTATGGTAGTGCTTGTACACATCCAACTATAAGATAATTGTCAAAGTTTTTAAAATAATTGTTGTTTTATGTGATAAACAAAGTTGCTTTTAAAATTATTGATTTAGAATTGTCTTGATTATGAGTTTAGTTAGATCATGAATTTTGTGATAATTTAGTTGTTAGAAAAAATGATCTAGTTGATGTTTAATGACCTCCATAACTTGTCCTCAAGTTATGGAAAATGAAAGGTCTCCTCAATAAAATCAAATTAAACTCATAGGTTATGAATGTGAAGAGTTTTGACAAGTTTCAAAACTTGCCCTCAAGTTTTGGAATTTGCAAAGTCTCATTAAATGAAACTTTAATTCTAATCCCTAGAGTTTTAAATGTTAAAATTCAACTCTTACACTTTATGGTATTATAAAATTAATTAATTATATATATATATATATATATATATATATATATATATATATATATATATAAAAGAGGATCTCAGTCTTACCGTTAGTAGGCCTCATTCACGAAGCCGGTCTATAAGGGGGTATAAGGTTACTGCCTATAAAATGGTGGTTTAATGGGTGTCCACTCTCACCCACCGCTTCCTTGACTGGTGGAGGGTCGTTAGCCGAACGGGTAGGATAGGACATTTTCATTAAAAGTACAATGATAAATATAAAGTAACTAAATTTTATTAAATTCCCAATCTTAGTTACTTTAGGAAAAATGTGAAATGGTGTTAATCCATGAAATTACACTTCGTACCTTTGTTAAGTCGTTAGTGGAGCGCGTGTGGTTAACCAACACACTAATCTGGAGCTGACAATGTGTGGAAAAGGGTAACCCTATGTTAATCATAGATCAATGGAGCGTATGTGGTTAATCGGCACATTGATTAGGTGATTTGTAACATTGGGTGTACCAAGCTAATTTGCATGGTTATTCACACCTTGTTTGTAATCCTCGGCATCCTAGTCACAAACTTGAAGGGCACATCGGGATTTAAACATGTCATTGAAAAGTTCAATGAATCTCAAAAATCTAGGAGTTTCAAACAAATTAAAACTTAATAACCACACGAGCTCCAAAAACAAAATATAAAGAGAATATTCAATTTTCATGAATAATATGAACTTCACATTCTATTAATAAAACAAGATTTTGTTTAATACTTGTATTTAGAATACTTTTAAATTGACCATTATCACTATCAAACCCTTTCAGTAACTCCATTCTCAAAATGCAATAGGGCGGTGATGGTGGTAAGCGTGAAGCATATTAAAAACCGACCTCATTAGGGATCAAAGAGACCTCCTTAAACCCCTACATCAGAATGGGTGAACCTAGTCATGGTAGGACTGATAATGTCAATATTTAAAACATATGAGGGTGCATGTTGTAACTTTCTTATATATATGATAGATACAATCCTAATATATATAAATACAAGGGGTAAATTTAAAACTCTTCAAATTTAGTTGTCTATTATTAATTTTAATTACGTGTGATGACATAATGTAACAATTAATAAATCATAAGGGTTAATATTCAAATTTATAAATCTCTATTATAGATAATATTAAATATTCAAATTCACTATTCAAATAATAAATAAATATCCAAATTCAATTAATCATATTTAAATAATATTTATCAATTTTACAGACTTAAAACATTCTAAATTTGGTAATTATCCACATCATAAATCTTCAAGTTTGAAAAAAAAAATGGGAAACCCTAATCCGGGCTGCTCACGTCATGAGCTGAGACAAAGGGTTTTTTCAGTTACAAAATTTTCATTCATTCTTCTTTCATTCAATTTTAAACAAGAATTTACATAAAATATGGATATAGGGTGAATGTAATCAAGAACCAATGGCTCTGATACCATTGTTGGATTTTCTACGCATCATATACACTCTAAACTAAGTAACAGAAAAATCGAAACTACGATATAACTAAGTGTACATCCAACCTATGGATCTATGGTTTCATGGTAATTACATCTACCATATTAAACATAAATACAAAGAAGAAAAACATACCTCTCATTCTTGAAATTTTGATCCTCCATTAAGTTGCTTGGATGAAAGGACCCAAACCAGAATCCCTCTAATGGTATCACACCCAAGGACACTAAATAGTTGAATAAAAATAACTAGGAGAAGGGTCAATTTCACAAACCCTAATAGGGTTAGAAATCATCCCTAAGAGGGGGATGAAGAAGAGTTGGCAAAACTTCAACCTAAGGTGCAACAAAAAATGAAATCCCTAAGGCCCTATTTATAGCTTTGGATCCCTTCCTAGGTTTTGTACTCCTTCCCATGTGGGATGGAATACAAAGAACGAAATTCACTCCTTTTCCCATGTGGGATGGAGTGATTTTCATCCAACCCTAATTCCATAAGGGTTCTATAACATTAATGAGTAACCAACTATCGATTAGTGAATTCAACAATTTAATAAATTAAACTATTAATTAATTCCCAAACTATATTTCAAGTTAGTTTCTAATTAATTATGAACCATAATAATTAATAAACCAACTTCTCATTTATTTATTCTACTCAATTTGGGTCTTGAGGGCAACCCAAAATGACCTTGTTATTATTAGAAATATTAGCAATAGTTAATGACCTTGGACACTATTTCCAACACCAAGTTGGTTCCTCTTCTGTGGGTATGGTGGAAGGAGAAGGATCAAAGAATCCTAAGAAGTCTAATGCTAAAATAAATTTTAAAGGAAAGGATGACAGGTCTTCAAACAAGAAGGAAAAATTAGTTTATTGGAATTGTAACAAACTAGTTCATTTCAAGAAAGATTGTCGCCTTCGTAAGGTGAACAAGGAAGTGGGACCAAGTGAATCTAAGGATCCAGAAAGGAACAAAATTTTAATTGTGTGTAGAATTATGTTTCTTTGATTTCTGAAGCATTTTATGTGCAGGATGATGATGTTGCATGGTGGGTTGATTCGGGAGAAACAAGGCATATTTGCAATAATCTTCTTTGGTTTAAAGAATGTTGAAGATGGATTTGTGGTGAAAATTGGAAATGTTGCAACTGAACCAACCAAAGGTTTAGGATCTATTTTACTTTATTTACTTCTGGGAAATGTTTATGTTTGAACAATGTATTGTATGTACTGGGGATTCGAAAGAATCTCGTGTCTGAAAATAGTTTTAAAGAATTGTGGTTACAAACAAGGATGAGAAAATGACAAGTATATCTTGTCAATACATGGTTCTTTTGTGGGATTTGGATATGTATATAATGGTATGATAAGACTTAATCTTAATTATCCTAGTTATGATAATTTTGTTTGCATGGCTTCTTCTAGTATTAGCAATAACTTAAATAAATCTGATTTATGACTTGATATACTAGGACATATTCAATACAAGAGATTAAAAGACATGTCTAAAATGATTTTAATATTGCTTTTTATATAAACAATGAAAGTTTAAAACATGCATGTTAACTAAAATCACTAGACAACCTTTCTAAGATGTTGTTAGGGAAAGCAAGGTGTTGGAACTAATGCATAGGGATTTATGTGATGTCCATGTAACACTTTCCCTTGGAAACAAAAAATGTGTTATTACTTTTATTGATGATGCGTCTAGATATTGTTATGTTTATTTGCTACATTCAAAAGATAAAGCTCATGATAAATTTAAGATTTATAAGCAACAAGTTGAGCTTCATAAAAATGAATTAATAAAAGTTTTGTGTATTGATAGAGGTGGTGAGTATTAAGTTTATTTTGAATTAGTTGGAATAATACACCGAACCATGTCTACTTATACACCATAACAAAATGGTGTAGTTGAAAGGAAAATATGACTTTGAAAAAAATGGTCAATTCTATGTTGTCTTATTCTAGTTTAAGTGAACGGTTTTGGAGTGAGGCTATGTTAACTGCATGTTATAGAACTCCAAACAAAAGGAGTAAGAATACTACTTATGAACTTTGGTGTAAAAAGGTACCAAATTTGAGTTATCTCAAAGTTTGGGTTTGTAGAGTGTTTGTAAGGCTTGTTGAACCCAAAAGGGAAACATTGGGTGAGAAAGGTATAGATTGTATCTTCATTTGATATGTTGAGAATTCCAAATTATATATTCTATGTTCTAGATCTAATGACTCTGTCTGTGAATACTGTTATATAGTCAAGAGATGTTATCTTTGATGACAAGAGATATGTGTATATACGAAGACCAAGGGACATGATTCAACAATCTTCTAACAATAACACAACTCTATTTGAAGATTTTTCTAGTGGTACAAGTTTTGTACCTGAACCTAGGAAAAGCACAAGATCTAGAAAAGTTTAGTCTTTTGAATATGATTTTCAACATTATTTAGTTGAAGGAATAAGGGATAAGACTGTAGATAACATCAATATTGTTATACTATTGAGGAAGATACAAAGACTTTTAGGGAAGTTATGGCTTCTAGGGATATTTATGTCTAAAAAGAGGCAATTCAGGATGAGATTGATCCTATCATGCATCACAATACTTGGGTATTGTCTGATTTACCTCATGGTTGCAAGGAGTTAGGATGTAAATGAATCCTCAAAAAGAAAATGAAAGTGGATGTCACACTATATAAGTATAAAGCCATATTGGTTATAAAAGGCTTTAGGGAAAAAGAAGGCATTGACTTTTTTGCTACTTATGCTCCTGTTGCAAGGATTTACACTATTAGATTATTGTTAGCTCTTGCAACTATACATAATCTTTTGATTCACCAAATGGATGTGAAAATTACATTATGGAATGGTGATTTGGATGAGGAGATTTACATAAAGCAAACTAAAGGGTTTGTGATGCCTAGAAATGAACACAAGGTGTGCAAGTTGAATAAATCATTATATGGTTTGAAACAAGCACCAAAATAATGACATCAAAAGTTTGATGATGTTATCTTGCCTATTGGTTTTTCATTAAACCAAGCTAACAATTGTGTATATAGCAAAATTGATACTTCTGGTAAAGGATTTATGATTTGTCTATATGTAGATGACATGTTGATTTTTGGCACCGATCAAGATGAAGTTGATAAAACCAATAAATTCTTATCATCTAGTTTTCACATGAAAGACCTAGGGGAGGTTGAGGTAATTCTAAGTTTAAGAATTAAACAAGGAAACAATTGGATTTCAATTTCTCAATATCATTACATTGAGAAGATATTGAAAAAGTTTAACTTTGAGAAATTTTCTCCTGTTAGAATTCCTATAGATCCTAATCTAAAGCTTCTACCTAATAAAGGATCTCTAGTGTCTCAACTTGAATACTCAAGTGCTATTGGTTGTCTAATGTATGCCATGATTGGCACTAGGCCTGATATAACATATGTTGTGGGAAGACTTAGTATGTATACTAGTAATCCGTGTTCACATCATTGACAAGTTGTGAATAGAGTACTCAAATATTTGAAAGGGACCATGGGTTATATTTTAACTTATAGTGGATATCTTTCTGTTTTGGAAGTTTATTCAAATGTCAGCCGGATTAACAACTTAGAGGATCATTCTTCTACTAGTGGTTGGAAGCTTCTTCTTGGAGGAGGTACCATTTCTTAGGCATCCAAGAAACATACTTCTTTACTAACTCAACCATGGAGTCTGAGTTTGTAGCTTTTTTTGTTGTTGGTAAAGAAGCTGAGTAGCTAAGGAATTTGATTTATGAAATTCCATTATGGCCCAAACCGATTGTAACACCCATTTTCTAGGACAAATTGATTGAGGACTTAAGGGATTAAAAGTGATATTTTTAGTAAAAACCATGTGCCACGACGTGGAATTCCAAATGCATGGAACATGTATCTGGTGACCGCCAGGACGTGGAAAGAGGAATGCCACGATGTGGCAGTAGTTGCAGCCTAATCCCATGATATTTTAGGGTTTCTTCCATATTTAAGCAAATAATCTAAAGGATTAGGTCATCTTCGTTAGCCTCGAACCCCTCATAACGAAACTCTAGCCTCCATGGATGCTTGAGATCTTATCTTATTGATTTGAAGCTTATTCTTTGGATTTTTGTGAAACTTGAAGGAGAAGAAAGTTCAAATTGGTGCAAGGAAGCAAGGAGTTAGTTTGAATTCATCATTATCTTCTTGTTTCTGAGCTATTGAGGTATAAATTTCATAGCTTGGCATTTATTCTTGTAGATTCAAGTTTGGGGTTATTTTGGGTGGTTTTGGTCCCTTCCATGGATTGTCTTGGAGTTTGAGGAACTCTAGAGCTTGTTATGGTCCTTTTTGATCTCCAAGCTTCTGGTAATTTTAAAAAAGAGCCATGGTTAGAGTTACCATGTGTCCATGTTCAAGATTTGGCCGCATTAAGTGTAACAATCCAAAAACAGTGATAAATTTTTTTGTGTAATGTAACATCCAAAATTCTTGTAAGTCTTTAAACCCTAAAGAGTATATTATTTGCAAAAATGGTCCCTTAAGTACGTTGGGTGTACTTAAGTGTATGCTTTGCGTACTACATGGATGAAGTCACGGAGGAATCTAGGTACGCTGGGCGTACCTTGAGTTATGCGAGGCGTACGCGCCAGGGTTGCAAAACCCTGATTATCCGGACTTAAGGACTATTTAAGAAACCTTATCTTCCTTGGACTAAACCCTAGAGAGCCTCCACAGCCTTAGAACGTCCACATACTCCTGGAAACCTTGTGAGATCATTCTTAAGCCTTAAAGTGTGCATTTGTGGTCTTTTGTGTGTATTTCAAGAGGGAAGAGTGGTCAAGCAAGCTTGGATCAAGTGGGTGCTCCAAGATCCTGCATCAAAAGCACCTTGCAAAGCTTCTGGAGGTAAAAAGATTGCATCTTTCCTTTCTAATCTTTAGATCTAGCTAGGGTTTTGGTGGTTTGTCCTTTTTATGAACTTTGGATCTCTTTTGTTGAGTAAAGCCTTCCCTTTTGATAAGAAAGTCAGATCTGAGGTCCCCTAGTCATTTAGGAGTATAAAAATGGAAGCTTGATGAGAGATTTGGCCTCATGCATGAGTAAAAGACCTCAGAAAGTTCTTAATGGAGTGGTTGGGTGTGTTTGAGACATGCAAGGGCATAAAGTTTCCAACTTTATGCCTTAGGACATCTTTTCAGACTTAGATCTGACTTTTGGTCGTGTTGGATTCGAGTATGAAGCACTTAATGGAAAAAGTGCTTAAGTTGTTTGTACGCTGGGCGTAACCAGCTGTACGCGGCGCGTGGTGCCCAAACCTTCAGTACGCTGCGCGTAGTAGGGTGGTACGCTGGGCGTACGCAGCTCACTTGGGCCCTAAGCTTTTTTGGGCCTCATTTGGCTATTGGGCTTGACTGGATTCTGTGAGATATGGGCCTTTTTGCCTGTTTGGGCCATGGACTTATTGATTGGGCCTTATTGGGCCAAGGGTCCCATCAAGGATATTAGACTTGGGCTTTGGGGCCCATTTGCAATACAAGGGTAATTGGGCTTTGGGGGTAGACTTTGAAGATTGAGCTTCTATTTGGGTAATTTAAGGCCCTATTATTGATTGTATTATGATTGTTGTTATTCAGCTCGGGAGGCTCCAAATTTCTAGGAGGGCAGTATTTGTATTCATCGAATGGAGGTGAGTCTTCTCACCATACCCATGGGTCTACGGCACCAAGGCCGGCCCATTATATGTACATGTTGTAGGTGTGTTATTCATTTATGAATTGTTATGTTATGTGATTTTATGTTGGTATGGAAGACCCTGGGGGGAGCCAGTGGCATTGGATATAAGACCATGTGGGGTAGCCCATGGAATTAGATGTAAGGGCATGTGGGGTAGCCCATGGCAGTCCTAGGTAAAGACCATGTGGGTAGCCCATGGTATTCTTGCTGATTGTATTGCATGGTTTCTGTGGCATGTTTGTACCTTTAAATAGCTATCATGTTATGTGTATGTGTTTGTGTGTGGTATGCTCTGGGAAACTCACTAAGCATTTCGCTTACAAGTTGTTGATTTGTTTCAGGTACTTCTGAGCCCAAGGGCAAGGGCCCGACGTGATGACATGGCGCACACTCTATCTCTCTTTTTAATGTATTTGGGACCCTCTGATGTTTTAAAAATGAAAACAAAGATGTAATGAATATTAATTTGAAAACATGTGGTTGGGAGTCTGTGGTTTATGAGATTGTTTTGATTAACTTAAAAGTGAAAAATTTTCTTTGAAAAATTAGGTTGTTACAAGTTGGTATCAGAGCCTTGGTTTGAGGGATCTGGGCACATCCTCAGGTGTGACAGGACTCAAACTAAGGAGGTGATATAATGTTTTCAAAAGTAACCAAAAAGAAATTTAAAAGAAACCCAAAGGATGAGAGTGCGACGCACGTGATCACCCGAGCCAAGTAAGTAGTTTCCCAATCCGAATAACCATGTTATACTGATATTGAGCTTCGTTGATTATATGGAACTTGCTAAGTGTATGTTTTAAAAGTTGTATACGGTTAGGATCTTATAGCCCCAGAATGATTGATTTGGCCTTATGATATTTTCCTCGTTGGATGTAGTCTTAGGGTAGAATCTATTATTTGAAAGTCTGTATGATCCGTTCTGTGTATAGTTTGCATGCATTGAGCAGCCTGTCATGATTGGTTTGGTTGATGTGAATAGAGTGAATCTTAGGTCAGCCTGAGGCTGATGTACTCGGTATTGTGGGGGTATGTTTGGGTTGTGGGACGAATTGAAGTTATCAAGTAGGGCAATGAGGAAAGGTACAGGTAGGTGTGGAAGGTAGTATTAGGCCTGTACTACTAGAAGCACAGGACCTGTACCCGAAGCATTGCTAGATCTGATGACTTCGAGGAGGACCAGAGTGGGAAGATCCCTTATGCGGAAATCCTGATCATTTTAATTTATGATCTTTTAGTTCAACATGGTGATGATACGGTTGGGAGCAGGGGATCAGGATCGGGATCTAGATCCGGGGTTGGGTCAGGCGGTCCTACTGATGGTATTGATGAGAGGTTGCGTGAGTTGATTGCAACTGAGGTTACGAAGGGCATCCTTGATGCTACCCCAGTCATCTTTGGGACAGTCAAGGAAGGTATGATGGAGATCATGGAGGAGAGACTTAGGGCATTCAGGGCCGATGTTTCTACGAGTCATGGTAGAGCCCGAACTCCCTCGTTTAGGTTGTTCAAGGCATATGGAGCTCCAGAGTTCTCTGGGGTCAGGGATCCCATTGTAAGCAGACACTAGATAGCGTACATTGAGAATGCCTAGCGCATGAGTTCTTGCCCAGAGGAGGCAAAGGTTGGATTTGCTTCCTGTATGCTAAGGGACAGGGCCAGATATTGGTGGGGCGAGGTTACTAGCCAGGTGGGAGTAGCTGGTGTGGCTGAGATGTCATGGGCTGAGTTTTCGACATTTTGATACGGAGTTTGCACCAACTATTGAGGTGCAACGGTTGGTGAGGGAGTTTCATGGGCTGCAGCAGACCACTGAGACGGTGGCGGAGATCACCATGAAGTTTCGTGAGCGAGATTTGTTGATTCCTCAATATGCTGCGGATGGGGAGATAAGGTGGACCCAATATCACGCTATGTTGAGGGATGGTATTCGGAAGTTTGTGAGCTTTACAGGGTGCAAAACCCTGAACGAGATGGTGGATTAGGCTCGGGAGAGGGAGATGGAGTTGGAGTCCCGCACGAAGCAAAAGACTGAGCACGTACAGGCTGCAAGGGCTCATGCTAAAAAGCCTAAGACCTCTGATTATTCGGGTAGGGGCCAGCAAGGTCGGGGCTGGTGTGCCAAGTGTAGGAGGTTTCATAGTGGGGCTTGTCGGACAACCGCGATATCAGGGTGTTACTCTTGTGGCCAGCAGGGTCACATGAGTAAGGATTGCCCCAAGAAGGGCTTGATATGTTTTCACTGCAACCAGACAGGCCATAAAAAGGTCGATTGTCCGAGGTTGCAGGGAGGAGGAGGAGGATCAATGGCGGCACTCGCGCCCGCCACTATGAGGATTATTGACGGCCGCCCTGTCAAGGCGAAGGCTCCAGCGGTGAAAAGCTGCGCTTTTCAGCTGACTACCGAGGAGGCTCGGGCAGCACCAGACGTCATGGCTGGTATGTGTTTATTCTTCTTTATCTTGTGTTGATAATTTCTTATATGTGTGTATTATGTTTTGCTTAGGGACCTTTTTGGTCAATAGTATGTCAGCTCATGTTTTGTTTGATTCGGGTGCTACCCGATCGTTCGTGTCTCTTGCGCTTAGCAAGAAGTTCTGAGGCGCGCTGGGGACTCTGGATACCCCTCTCGAGGTGGAGATCACAGATGATCGCACTGTGAGTGCTGCGAGGTTATATGAGGACTGCGTCCTGAATGTGCATGGCGAGAGGTTCCGCGTAGATTTAGTTCCCATATCGTTGCGAGGAATGAAGGTAATCATGGATGGACTGGTTGGGGGGGCAATGGGGCCATGATCGATTGTGAGTGACAGTTAGTCCGAGTTCGAACCCCAAAAGGGGGGAGAGCTGCTCATTCAGGGCGAGAGGGCCTCGCAGGGTCCAACCCTCTGCTCAGTCGCGAGGGCCAGGAGGTTTTTGCAGCAGGGCTGCACGGGATATTTGGCTTATGTTTCGGATATACGGACAAAGGCGGTGGTGGATATTGGCAGACTGCCGATAATGCAGGAACTTCGGAACGTTTTTCCTGAGGAATTGTTTGGGGTGCCTCCGGAGAGGCAGGTGGAGTTTCGCACCGATTTGGCGCCGGGTGTCGCACCGATAGCCAAGGCACCATATCAGTTGGCACCACCTGAGATGCAGGAGTTATCTATGCAGCTTCAAGAGCTGCAAGACCGAGGGTTCATCCGTCCGATCAGTTCTCCATGGGGAGCACCGATCCTTTTCGTGAAAAAGAATGACGGGTCGCACAGGATGTGCATTGATTACAGGGAATTAAACAAGCTGACAGTGAAGAACCGTTATCCTTTGCCAAGGATTGACGATTTATTTGATGAGGATTAGAGATGAGGATATACCGAAGATAGCCTTCAGGACTCGTTATGAGCATTAGGAGTTTGTGGTGATTCCATTTGGGCTCACCAATGCCTCGGAAACGTTCATGGATCTCATGAACTGGGTGTACATATCAATGTTGGATCAGTCAGTGATCATTTTTATTGATGATATCCTCGTTTACTCCAAAACCAGAGAGCAGCACGTGCAACACTTGAGAGAAGTGTTGGAGAACTTGAGGGCGGAGAAGCTTTATGCAAAGTTCTCCAAATGTGATTTATGGCTGCGGGAAGTGCAGTTTTTGGTGCATGTCATCAATCAAGAGGGTATTTCGGTTGACCCAGCCAAGCCGGAGGTTGTGATGCGATGGGAGGTACCGAAGAATGCCTCATAGATTCGTAGCTTCTTGGGTTTGGTAGGTTATTATCGGAGGTTTATCCAGGATTTCTCCAAGATTGTCATGTCATTGACTCGTTTGACCAAGAAGAATGTGACTTTCCGGTGGGGTGAGGATCAACAGAGGGCTGTTGAGACCCTGAGGCAGAGGTTATGCGAGGCTCCGATCCTAGTGCTGCCTGAGGGATTAGATGATTTAGTGGTATACTGTGATGCATCGATATCAGGGTTGGGTGCAGTGTTGATGCAGAGGGGTCATGTGATTGCTTACGCCTCGAGGCAGTTGAAGCCTCACAAGGCAAATTACCCTATGTATGACTTGGAGTTGTGGGTGGTAGTGTTTGCCCTCAAGATTTGGAGGCACTATTTGTATGGAGTGTGGTTCATTATTTATACCGACCACAAGAGTCTAAAGTATTTGATGAATCATCAGAACCTCAACATGCGGCAGAGGAGATGGTTGGATGTACTGAAGGATTATGATTGTGAGATCCTATGCCATCCAAGGAAGGCCAACGTGGTGGCCGATGCTTTAAGTCACAAGACGTCAGGGTCCCCGATTAGGGACATCTGTATGAGGATGACAGTGGTTTCACCCTTGTTGGAAATGATCAAGGGGGCTCAGGTTGAGGGGTGAAGAAGGAGAACTGGAAGACGGAGAAAATTCGGGGTCAGTATCCTTTGTTTGTCAAGGATACCCGTGACCTTTTGACTCAATGTGGCCGAGTGTGGGTACCATTGGTAGGGGGAGTGAGGCAAAGACTGTTAGAGGAGGCGCATAAGTCCAAGTTTTCTATACATCCAGGTGCAACAAAAATGAAGACAGACTTGATACTGAGTTATTGGTGGCCCTGCATGAAGCGGGAGATCGCCTGGTTTGTGGAGCGGTGCTTGACCTACAGGAAGGTCAAGGCCAAGCACCAATGGCTTCATGGCAAGGTTCAGTTGTTACCCATTCCCATGTGGAAGTGGGAAAAGATCACTATGGACTTCATTACGAAGCTACCGAGGACGGTGAGGGGAGTGGATGCCATATGGGTTATTGTGGACAGACTGACGAAGAGTGCCCACTTCATTCCGATCTCCAAGAGTATATCCGCAGAAAAGTTGGTAGACATCTATGTTCGAGAAGTGGTGGCAAGGCACGGGGTGCCGGTGTCAGTGGTTTTGGATAGGGATGTTCGGTTTACATCCAGGTTTTGGAAAAAGTTCCATGAGGAAATGGGTACTCAAATACACTTTAGTACCATATATCACCCTCAGACCGACGGTCAGAGTGAGAGAACGATTCAGGCATTGGAGGACATGCCGCGAGCATGCGTGCTGGATTTTGGTGGAAGTTGGGATTCGTACCTTCCACTGGCAGAATTCTCGTACAACAACAGTTATCATACCAGTATTAAGCGAGCTCCATTCGAGATGTTATATGGTCGGAGGTGCAAGACCCCAATATGTTGGGATGAGGTTGGACATCAGGTGATGGGGAGCATGGAGGTGGTACTCAAGACCACCAGATTGATCCAGCAGGTGCACGACCGGTTGTGGGTCATGCAGAGCTACCAAAAGAGTTATGCTGATCGACGGTGATCAGATCTTGAGTTTCAGGTGGGGGATTTTATGTTACTGAAAGTGTCACCCTGGAAGGGGATTATCAGGTTTCGTAAGAGAGGCAAGCTAGAGCCTCGATTTATAGGCCCGTTCAGGATCATACCCCGTGTGGGCAAGGTAGCCTATCGTTTAGAGCTTCCAGAGGAGCTTAGTCAGGTCTACAACACCTTCCACGTGTCTCATCTTCGGAAGTGTGTTGATGATGAGTCCACGGTTATATCCTTGGATGATATTAAGGTGGATGCGGGCCTGAATTACGTCGAGAAGCCGGTTGCCATTCTCGACAGGAAGACGAAGGAACTTCGGAGCAAGAAAGTGAAGTTGGTAAAGGTGCAATGGCAGCACCGAATGGGCTCTGAATAGACATGGGATCCAGAGGAGGAGATGTGGGAGAATCACCCCGATCTATTTTCAGCCGCAGACTTCGAGGGCGAAGTCAAGTTCAAGTGGGGGAGAGTTGTAACATCCAAAATTCTTGTAAGTCTCTAAAACCTAAAGGTATATTATTTGCAAAAATGGTCCCTTAAGTACGTTGGACATACTTAAGTGTACGCTTAGCGTACTGTATGGATGAAGTCGCGGAGGAATCAAGGTACGCTGGGCGTACCTTGAGTTATGCAGGGTGTATGCGCCAGGGTTGCAAAACCCTAATTATTCGGACTTAAGGACTATTTAAGCAACCTCATGTTCCTTGGACTAAACCCTAGAGAGCCTCCACAGTGTTAGAACGTCCATATACTCTTGGAAACCTTGTGAGATCATTCTTAAGCCTTAAAGTGTGCATTTGTGGCCTTTTTGTGTGTATTTCAAGAGGGAGGAGTGGTCAAGCAAGCTTGAATCAAGTCGTTGCTCCAATATCCTGCATCAAAAGCACCTTACAAAGCTTCTGGAGGTAAAAAGCTTGCATCTTTCCTTTCTAATCTTTAGACCTAGCTAGGGTTTTAGTGGTTTGTCCCTTTTATGAACTTTCGATCTCTTTTGTTGAGTAAAGCCTTCCCTTTTGATAAGAAAGTCAGATCTGAGGTCCCCTAGTCATTTAGGATTACAAAAATGGAAGCTTGATGAGAGATTTGGCCTCATGCATGAGTAAAAGACATTGGAAAGGTCTTAATGGAGTGGTTGGGTGTGTATGAGACATGCAAGGGCATAAAGTTGCCAACTTTATGCCTTAGGACATCTTTTCACACTTAGATCTGACTTTTGGTCGTGATGGATTCAAGTATTAAGCACTTAATGGAAAAAGTGCTTAAATTGTTTGTACATTGGGCGTAACTAGTTGTACGCGGCGCGTAGTGCCCAAACCTTCAGTACGTTGCGCGTACCAGGGTGGTACGCTGGACATACGCAACTCAGTTGGGCCCTAAGCTGTTTTAGGCCTTTGGGCCTCATTTGGCTGTTGGGCTTGACTGGATTTTGTGAGATATAGGCCTTTTTACCTATTTGGGCCATGGACTTATTGATTGGGCCTTATTGGGCCAAGGGGACCATTAAGGATATCGGACTTGGGCTTTGGGGCCCATTTGCAATAAAAGGGTAATTGGGCTTTGGGGGTAGACTTTGAAGATTGGGATTCTATTTGGGTAATTTAAGTCCTTATTATTGATTGTATTGTGATTGTTGTTATTCAGCTCGGGAGGCTGCGGATTTTTAGGGGGGCAGTATCTGTATTCATCGGACGGAGGTGAGTCTTCTTACCATACCTATGGGTCTACGGCACCAAGGCTGGCCCATTATGTGTACATGTTGTATGTGTGTTATTCATTTATGAATTGTTATGTTATGTGATTTTATGCTGGTATGGAAGACCCCGGGGGGAGCCCGTGGCACTGGATATAAGACCATGTGGGGTAGCCCATGGCATTCCTAGGTTAAGACCATGTGGGGTAACCCATTGCATTGGATGTAAGGCCATGTGGGTAGCCCATGGCAGTCCTAGGTAAATACCATGTTGGGTAGCCCATGACATTCTTGTTGATTGTATTGCATGGTTTCTGTGGCATGTTTGTAGCTTTAAGTAGCTATCAGGTTATGTGTATGTGTTTGGTGTCAGTCAGTTCGCGGAGGTGATCAGTGTAGGGAGTAAGGGTGCTGCTGTGTTTCCATAGGTCTTTGATTCAGGTGATTTTCCTCACTATACTATGTGTTACAATATATATATCCTTATGTGTCAAGTTCTAGGAGTAGTGGTATGTTGGCTAGAGTACTAGTATGTGGATAATCGTCTAGTAGAGTGCCCTACGGGCTATATGTATTCACACTGGATAGCCTGGGAACTCATGATCTTAGCTTTCTTGCCTATTCCTTGTTTGGTTTTGGCTTTAGATTAGGACCAATTGTTCAAATTTCTAGCTTACCTCTGGTTACATACAGCTATGTATTCCCGGGAGATCTATCGGTACTTGTGTTACGTCTTGTATGAGCCCTGGTATGTAGTAGTGGGTTGTTAGACAGGTAAACTGGTTTTGATAGTTGCTTATGTTTATATGTTAAGTTGATTGCTTGTTTGTTACATATGTCGACATATTGGGTGGTGGGTTGAGGCGGTCCTACTTTGTGTTGTAGGCCAAGATATTTGGACGGGCCAACGGTGTGTTGTAGGCCAAGTGTATATCAGTTGTATGTTGAGATAGATAGAGAGAGAGAGAGAGAGAGATAGAAAAAAAGAGCGGTCCAGGTGTACTATAGGCCTTGCAAGGCAGTCCAGTCAGACTATAGGCCCATGAGAGCGGTCCAAGCATGTTGTAGGCCTTGCTTGGCGGGTCAGACAGACTGAAGGCTCATGTGTGCATGTATTGTATGTGTATTGTGGTGTGTGGTATTTTGGGGGAACTTAGTAATCTTTAGCTTACATTTTTGGATTAAATGTTTTTCAGGTACCATTGATGATCATGAAAAGACAAAGGCGTGAATGTACACACTCATCAGCAGTATTAGAGATTCCACATTTATTACATTACTCTAATTTTCAAACAATTGTATTTTGGAACAAATGAGTTTTCTTAACTTGGATTTTATGAAAATGATGTTTTACCCTAATTAAAAATGATATTTTTTATGAAAATGGAACATTACACTGATATCTACCATTTCTATCAGATGTGATAGTGTTACAACCTTGGCTAAGGCTTATAGTCAAGTGTACAATGGGAAGTCTAGACATTTAGGTGTTATACATAACATGATTCGTGAGATCATCATGACTGGTGTGATATCTGTGGAGTTTGTAAGAACTTATTTGAAATTAGCCAATCATCTAACCAAAGGGTTAGCAAGAGATCTTGTGTATAAGGCGACTGTAGGGATGGGTTTAAAGTCTACCTGACATCTTTCATATTGAGATACCTAATACCCATTTAATGTAATATTATATGTTAAATTCAATGTGGAAAGCTTGATATTTGAAGATTATAACACATTATTATCATCATCCCAATGTATGTGTTCAGTACTGCAAGTTAAGGGGGTTCAAAATTTATTTTTTAATAGTTCTTTTAAAAACTGCATTTGCAGTGCTAGAAAAAAAAAACTGCCTGAATAAGCATGAAGTTTAGTTGCTTCAAGAAGTTGGGACTTGACATTAAAATCCTTACTAAAGGATACGACACAAGCTAGTAAAATATAGTGTCAAGTTAGAACTTATAAGAATGTAAATTGTTGTGTGTATTATCTTCATGTATTCATTATTAATAGATAGGGTTCAATCCTTAGTGAAACCATGTTATTCGAATATTTAAAATTAATAATATACTGATGTGAAATTCAATCGTCACGACATTTCATATATGCATCATTTTGTTGATGTTATGTTTTGTTTTTAATTTAATGAAGCTACAATTAAATAGGGGAGGTTTGTTGGTGATTTGTATTACCAATGTGTATTTAAGTATAATGGTTTAATTTGTTGACCAAATATAATTTTGACAAATAAAGGAGGTGCGGAGGGCACACTTGTTTAAGTTAATTCAAGATTCAAAGTAGACTGTCATTTAGGGGAGAAGCCCTTGAATGAATGGGGGTTTGGGGGCAGCTCCCCTAGGAGCAGGGTCAAGGGGCGGCAGCCCCTGGCGGCGTCCGAGGGGCATATCCGTTTTTGACTTTTCCTAGACACTTATAAAAAAACCTGTTTTGTGATAGTTTATGACTGTTAAAACTGTTTTGTAAAAATTTGAAAGTTTTTCAAACAAAGATATACATAATCCGTTTTTTGGTCATCTCTTCTTGGTACAAACAAAAAATCACAATCTCTCATTCTATGTTCTTGTTTTATCAAAATTCTGTGTTTTATCCCATTGGATACTTGTGAGTACCACTCAAATACTTCAATTTGAAAGTGTTATCACAATTCTCAGAACTCCAAATGTTATTACATTCCAAAACACAAAACATCATTTTTAACAAATGTACTTAGACATAATTGGAAAAAAAAAAGGTTTACTTAGTTTACGATTGAATAATAATATGGTTACACATATAGACCGATAGAACTCATATTTGATATACAAATAATCAAACGACCCATATATTTCAAATTAATTAAAGATAAATACATATATACACACATAATATATATATATATATATATATATATATATATATATATATATATATATATATATATATAACTCATATTTGATATCCAAATAATTAAAAGATCCATATATTTCATATTAATTCAATATAAATACATATATACACACATAATATAGTCGTGTGTGCGTGTGTGTATATATATATATATATATATATATATATATATATATATATATATATATATATAGGTAGAGGTTCATTTGAGAGCATGTTAATTTCGTAAAACATGAAGACGTGATCCTAGCCACTCATCTTGGAGATCAGAAAATAAAAAAATAAATCTAAAATGCAAAATAAAAGAAAAATACAAATATTCATTTTTTAATTATTATTTTCCTCATAATAAAAAAATTATCATTTTTTTAAATATACGTAAAATATTCTAATAGAATATTACATTGTAAATATTCAAATGAAAATTTTAAAATGTTAAAATATTCTAGTATTCTACTAGAATTGTTAGATATGTTAAAATATTCTAATATTCGATTAAAAGTGTTAAAATTTGTAGAACATTCTAATATTCTTTTAAAATTGTTTGATTATTTGTAATCTAATATTCTAATAGAATATATTAATATTCTAACAGCTTTGTTGTAATTTTTATACAAGAATATTCTATTAGAATATTTCATAGATATTTAAAAAAAATGGTAATTATTTTTTGGAAAATGCAAATGACAAAAATAATATTTAAATTTTATTTTTTGAACAATTTCAATTATTTTACATTTTAAAAATAATTTTTTGATCTCTAAAATGAGTGACTATGATTGTGTTCCCATGTCCCATAATATATAGTGGTTTCAAATGAAACTATATATATATATATATATATATATATATATATATATATATATATATATATATATATATATATATATATAAGGTTGACGAAGGACAATCTCATAGGTTTTTCTTGTTTTCGCGTTTTCGCAAATTATTTGTATTTTCGCATGAACTCTCTCTCTCTCTCTCATTCTCTCTCTCTCTCTCTCTCTCTATATATATATATATATATATATATATATATATATATATATATATATAAAGTTTTAGTTATTATTATTTATCGAAAAACAACTAAAAATTTCTAAATTAATAAGTTCACATTGTGAATGCTAAAGAATAAATTATATATGTTTCGAGTTCACCATGTGAATTTCAATTCGCACAGTGAACCTGCACCGATTCACACTATAATTTGACGATTTTTTTATATAAAATTTGATATCATTGGAAAAATAATATAAAGTTATGAATTTTTATATTTTTAGTTTTTTTATTTATAAAAAAACAAGCTCGAAATGTTGAAAAAAAGATTAGTTCATTTGTTTGATTATGGTTTTCTATTGAAATTTTGAACATTGTCATATATATATATATATATATATATATATATATATATATATATATATATATATATATATATATATATATATATATATATATATATATATATATATATATATAGGTTTAGGTTCTATGGAAAACGAAAAACTCTAAAAATAATAAAAATGCATACAAAAAATACTTAGATATCACAAAAAAAAAATTTAATTTTTTTATGAAAAAAATCGCAGGTTTTTAAATAAATTCGCTGATTTCTTTTTTTGAAAAAAAAATAATTTTTTTAAATTGATTTTTTATTCTTTTTTTTTCAGTGGATTTATTAAAAAACCTGCGATTTTTTCATAAAAAATTAAAAAAAAGTTTTGTAATCTCTAAGTATTTTTTTAATGCATTTTTATGATTTTTAAGGTTTTTTTTTGTTTTCCAAATAACCCTTCCACGTATATATATATATATATATATATATATATATATATATATATATATATATATATATATATATATATATATATATATATATATATATATATATATATTAGTGACATCTTGCCAAATATATATGATGTGAAAAAAGAAGCAATGTGATAAATAAAATACATGATGGGGGAGCAACTGGAGCTAATAGAAGTATAGAAGGAATAAATTAAGGCCCACAACGCCACAACTATCATGAAGAAGGAATCGGTAAACGAAGTTGGATTAATGATCACCAAATTTTTAGGATAAGAGTTGGTGAGCACCAATCACTTTATTACACATTAAAAAAGGTTTGATTAGCGTTGCCGACTTTTTTTTCCCCTTTTTTCTTTCTTTTTATTTTTATCTTTATTGTTTTTCCATGTGGCAAACGAAACATATATCTTTTATTATAATTTTTTATTTAAACTCGTATAAGAAATGGTCGAGTTCGTAACAAACTTGAATATTTCTTTAATAATGATAGACTAAACCCATAAACAACATCAAATAAATTTGTAAGACTCTAAATATAATGAAAACCTAAACAAAGCAAGTGGAGAGTGCATTGGTGATGGAGTGGCACATATGAAAATCATCCCAATCATTTTTTACCTTATTTTGTGTGCAATCACATTGACAAAGCACAGCGTTCCACACCTTACTTTAAAAATAAAAAAATAAAAAAAAAGACAAAATTACATAAATGGTCCTCATAGTTAAAAAAAAAATCGATCAATTATAGTCTTTATGACAAATTCTTTACATAGATGGTCCCTATGGTTTCAAAATCTTGTAGAGACGGTCCTTTGAGCTAACGGTGTTAACTTTTCAGTTAAGTTCTTTTTGAAATGACATATTTATCCTTTCTGCATAGGGACCATTTATATAGTTTGCTCCTGCCACAGGCACCATTTATGTAATTTTTTCTATTATTTATTATTGTTGTTACTTAATTTATTTATACATTTTAGGATTTAGATGTTTTTAAGGTTTTGTTTGAATATGTTTGATGAGATTAAAAACCTTTAATCTATGAGGATCGATTAGATCTTGAACAAGTAAGTAAATATAAAACAGTAAGAACACAATAATAAGAACGAAACAAGATTGAATCAAACGAGTCGAATGATTAAACAAAATCCTCAGAAGAGCTCGATTAAGAACATCAACTGTAGAGGATTGGTAGGTTACAAGAACGATTAAAGAAACCTGTAATGCTATCGTTATGCTTTAGATGAATCGCTAAAATCGTTAACCTAATATGCATGCAAGCATATACTTATATATTAAACAAAATGGGCTCTCGGTTGGACAGGCCCAAACCGGAATACAAAATAAATAAACTATCGAGCCCAATGACGCAATACTTCAAAATAATCTTCAGCCCAACAATCTCCCCCTTTGCGTCAATTGGAGCGAGACCTTCACTTGTTACTTGGGCCAGCAGTTGATGCAGGTACCTTCTTCTTCACGGTGCTAAACAGACATTTGGTGAGAGAGAGAATTGTCTGTCTAAACCGGATGTACCATTGGATCATGTCGTGGAAGTACTTGATGTCATCAGTCGAATTCTCTTTTCACCTTCTGATGATCGATAACACATGCTCCAGACAAGCAGTGGTGTAAAGGTGTTTGTTAGCTAAAGCAAAGAGACATTTCTGTCCTTCTGCTCTAGTGAACATAACCGAGTTGCGTCTCGGGTCGATCTTGCCCATTTGCATTTGGTTAAGATCACTGGCCGATCCCACAGGAGCTATCTTCGGTTTCTTCTTGAAGACTGTGGCGACCTCCTGATCCATAAGGGCAACCTCCATGATGTAACAGACTAACATCCTTTTGATATGGTCTATGATAGGACTATATTCGGCTTCATCAGTCAAAAGGATATTATGCAGGACAATCCAATCATGAGGATTTAAGTTCGGTAGATCTGCCAGGGAGATAAGATGAGCAGTTCTTGCAGATCCCCGAATCACCTTGAACCGAACGTTTATAAAACGACCTTCGGTGTAAGGTTTCAGTACACGAACGTTCACAATCTTCTGGGCGCTCCAAGTAAGGTATTGACGACGAGCAGCCGCCAGATAGAAGTCTATGAGCTCCCTGTCAAGCTCAGCGTTCGGATGAGGGACTTCAAAGATGTTTGAGAAGGCGTGGAAGATAAACACCTTTCGAGTCAGCGGCATGTCGAACTGCGAGTCGACAGTATTATTGCAGTCGAACGAGATAACCGGCTCGAGCCATAAGATGTTGGGAGTATCTATGGCCTCTTTGATCAAGCGTTCCCGAGTCCAGGTAGGGAAGAGAGTCTTCCTGCTCTCAAGGAGATCGTGGGCTTCCTTCTGTTTGCGTTCGGCTTCTTCAGCCTCTCGCGCCACACGACTGGCATCATCATCAGCATTGCGACTGTTCTTTCGTTTCAACATGTCAGCAATGGTCTCCTTGTCTTCATCTTCATCTTCTTCCTCAGCTATGGTTTTGCCTTTGTCCTTCACACCCGAACCCGAAGCTTGACCAATCGGAGGTGGTTCGGTTGTGTGAGTAGCTTTGGAGGAAGGAGGTGGTTTCGATCTGGTCTTCTTCTCATCTCCCCCTTGTTTCGGAATGGACACGAAACTAGGTAGGCCTTCGATTTTGCTGAGAAGGTCCATGGCCGGAGAGAGCTTTTCAGCAAGGGTTCGCCTCACCGAATGGTTTAGAATCGGATCATGTGCTTCTAGGATGTTGGATAAGGCAGCGTGTACATCCGAAACACATGTCTTGATGACCTCCCTTTCGGATCGAAGAGCTTCCAGCTGTTGTTGAGAGTTGGATAGCTGAGTGCTCTTGACCTTTAGGGCGGTTGTTTTGCTCGCCAGAACGTCCATCAATGAGTTCTCGGCTGCGAGATCCTCCTGAAGCTTAGCGAGGCGCGCATCGATGGAGGCACGAAGGGCCGAGTTGTCGTCGCTTATGTTTTGGCGAAGGGCAGCGAACGAAGTCAACTCCGTGGAGACGAACTTGGCCAATTGCTGAACAATCGGTTCCAAAGTTGTCTTCGTGGCATCGGCGCTTTCCTGTAAGGACTTCAACAGGATAGAAGCGTCGGAAAATAGTTTATCGACTTTTTCGGTCGCTGCCTCACAGGCTCTGGTTGAGGCGTCAATAACAGCAGTTGTTGAGGCCACCGAATCATGTTGAGCCCTGGAGAAGGCATTAACAATTTTCTGAAGCGCAGCTTCAGAGAGAGAGGACTGCTGGTTGGAAGAGGAGGCGAGAAGTAGATCAAACTTCTCGTTGAGCTCTTTAAGATGCTTCTTTGTCACTGGAGCATCATCCTCCTCGTCACTCTGAACCTGAAACGGACTATAGTAGACCGAATCGAAGTTCATGTGTTCACCGCCAAGGTAAGGGTTGTCTCCATCAGAGGCATTTCTGGAGATGGAGGGGGTGGTGAAGCTGGGGGTGTTGTGGTTTTGGTAGGTTCAGGTTGAGTGGGTGTGGGGTTAGTTTTGGGTGGTGGTTGAGTGTGGGTAGGTTCGGTTGTATGGGTTTCGGTTTGTGGTGGTTCGGTTACGAGTGGGGTTTCGGTTACTGGTGGTGTTTCGGTTGCAGTTGTGAAAATGGGTGGTGGTATAGGGAAAGAGGTTGGTGGAATAGTGGTATTGGGGTTTATGGTCGGAATGGAAGTAGGAATGGTTGGAGGAGGTGAAGAAACTGGGGAATTATGAAGTTCCATTTCTGGGGTAGGGGACCGAGGTGGTGTGTTGCCTCGTTGAGGGGTTTCGCCTCCTTGAGAGCCGTCAGAACCCAAACTCTCGCCCTCAGAATCACTTGAAGAAGAGGGAATAACGAGCTTGCGCTTCGGTTGTGTCTTCCTCCTCTTCGGCTGTGGGGACTGTGCAGCCTTTGTCTGTTTCCTCTTCTTGGGAGAAGGACCCTTAGGAGCTTTGGTCACTTGCTTCCCTTTGTCAGCCTTTTTTCCCCTGTTCACCGGTTTGTCTGCATCGTGGATAGACCTGAGCATATCCGGTGTCAGTTCCCTAGGACCAGTTGGCCTGAATTCCTTGATCGTCCGAATCAACCTGCTGTCAGAGGGCACGTCGCCATACATTGTCTCCGGAATGGAGCCAATGAATGAGAATTTAGATGCATCTGAGACGATGATCTTCTTGGTATGAAACGTACCGACAGAAGACATCGATGCACCTGCAGCAGTGGGAATATCAAACTTGTCCATCGCCCACTTGGTGATTAGAATCCAGAACCAGGCCAACGACACCTCAGAGTGTCGTGATGATGAAGAAAGGCTCTGGATGAGCTGTTACCATAGGACCAACCCATAGTCCAGGTTAATCCCGTTGTAGACCGCGTACATGATCGACAGGAAGAGGCGACTGGCACCGTCGGATCCTGAGCTCCATTCCGACAAGCCCTTGAATAGGACTGTAAACAAGCCATTCCACTGTGGCGGCACGCAGGACTTTTTGAACTTAGCGACAGAGGTGAGGACCTCCGTGTACCCCATGTTGTAAAACATGTTATACAGATGCCCAACCGGAATCGTCTCCGGATTTATTCTCGATGGGTCAACAGCCAACCCAAGCATGGTGCAGAAGCGTTGTCGAGAAATTGATGTCTTGTGGTCTGCAATTTCGAAGAACACCCGTTCGACTGCCTTGTCGTAATACGCAGTCGCATACACCTGTGAAAGAGCGACCATTGGTACAGACTCAATCCTTGAGAGAGCTGGAGCTAGTTGGGAGTACTTCAAGCACTCAATAATCGGCGACATGTAGGAGTCGTACGCCAGAGGGTTGAGGTCAATCACCAGACATTGTTGTGGACGGATGGGAAGGATTTGTGAAGTAGCATGGACGGAAGAGGATTCTGCCATTGTTGAAGGTATGAAGGAGATGATGAACAGGAAAGTTGTTTGGGAGTATTTGTTCTTTGGAAATTTCGGAGGCAGTAAAGAGGTAAAAGGTGGTGTAGAGGGCCTTTTATAGTGGGTGATAGGAGAGAGAAAAATCGTTTCAAATCTTCTATGGAAATACGAAAAGGTTTCCTGAGTGACAGATGGATGACAGTTGAGGCGTGCGATGATCACGTAGGAGAGAGAGTGTCAGATTCCTAGGATCACGCCGCCCAACAAGCGCTGTTTCAGAGAGAAAACCGTTTCAATTCCTCACGCGCCTTTAATTGCCAGAGTGATGACGCTTGGATTTCGCACACGCGTCCACAATGTCAGTAAAAGCATGGCCGTTTCAAATTCACACGCGCCCCCTTTTTACCGTCGTTTGAATTTCAATCCTTTTAACTCCCGCCGAGTCAGCAACCTTTCGTCTTATCCTTTTATACGGCATCTTTTGAATTAAATGCCCACGTGGATTGTTTTTTACCACAGCTCCATAATTAACCACCAAAGAAATAATACAGCCTGTAAATAATTAGTAACGGAATTTTAGAAAATCAAAGATTTTCGTGCAAATAGTGTAAAAGAAAAAGAAATAAAGCAACTCTTTTAAGGATTTTCTGTGATGTCAATAATGACACGAAACTTATGATCCCGGGCACGAATCTCTTCCTTCAAGGTCAAGAGAGACCTTAAAGTGTTAGTGTGGATTCCCGTTGAATTACGATCAAACACTTATTAATAAATGTTGAAAGGCTTCTTTTAATTAGGTTAAATAAGGGTGGCTTTCGCTTTGATTCAACAATTCTATTCTCGAAATAAGAAGGAAGTGAACAAAGTACTTGTGAGACCGGTGTAGCCTGTTGAACAAGTAGGTAGGAATTTTTTATTTTAAAGTGGCTTGGAAAAATATAAAATCTCAGATAAAAAAAAAATAAAAACTGGATCCCAAGGGAAGAAATGTTATGATGTTTAACAATTTCATAGGAATCACACAAAATTAAATTTGAGATTTCATGAAGGTACATCCGTCAATTCTTTGGTGAAAACTTGAGCAAATTAATTGTTCACCGTCAATTCATTAGGTGTTGAATTTTGGGTTTCACTTAGCTCGTAGTGACACGAAACTAAGATCATAAACACAGATGTTGTGTAACCATAAACCTCAGTGGTAATTTCTGAGAGTCTTAAGGGTTACGTTGATGAAACGAATATAATGGAGAAATGAAATGGAGATGGTGTAAGAAAACATAGTACCTCTGCTGCGAAAATAAGGACCAAGCAGGAAACTCTTAACTCATATGAGAAGAGAGTGAGGTAGCTCACGATTAGAATAAATGTGTTAGCCTTATTGGGAAGACAAGGTTTGTGTATACCAGGTCATGAAGGCTATTATTCAAAATCTTATGAGGCTTGGGACACATACAGCAGCATGCTTCTAGGGACACTTAAGTAATTCATCAATTATATCCCCATAAACGAACGAACACACGATGAAAATAAAAGTGAAAAATATTTTTGGTGTTTTTAAGATTTAAAAAAAATAAATTAAAAAAAATGAGTTAAAAAAAATAAGTAAGAAAAAAAAAATAAGACTTAAAAAAAAACTTGGAAAAAATATGGAAAACCGAACCCGAACGTTCGGTTGGGTAAAAGTTGAAAAACCGAACCCGAGCGTTCGGTTGGTTTCGGTTCCAGAGAATTTTGAAAAACCGAACCCGAGCGTTCGGTTGGTTTCGGTTCAACAAAATTTTGAAAAACCGAACCCGAGCGTTCGGTTGGTTTCGGCTCAACAAAATTTTGAAAAACCGAACCCGAACCTTCGGTTGGTTTCGGTTCAACAAAATTTTGAAAAACCGAACCCGAACCTTCGGTAGGTTTCGGTTTTGGAAAATTTTGAGAAACCAAGGAATTTAGACATGCAATTGGAAAATACTTTTAACACAAAGAAACACAATTTTGTACAAGAAATATACAACCAAGAAAAACTACCTTTGAAGTGATGAGCGAGTCAGATGGTTTAACCGAACCCGAACGTTCGGTTGGTTTCGCTTCTTACGTTTGAGGTTGAGAGGTAGTATGAGGTACTGACTCTGATTCCATCATACCTAGCCCTTGCAGTATTCTGTTGAATGATGCTTCAGGAAGAGCTTTGGTGAAGACGTCAGCCAGTTGATCAGTGGTTCTTACGAAGTGAACTTCGACGTTTCCATCTTCCACATGATCTTTGATAAAGTGATACCTCAGTGCTATGTGTTTGGTTTTAGAGTGTTGCACTGGGTTATGACAGATCCTAATTGCACTTTCAGAGTCACAATATAGTGGGATCTTCTTCATATTGAGTCCATAGTCTCGAAGTTGACTCTGGATCCAAATCACTTGTGATGTGCAGGATGCAGCGGCAATGTATTCCGCTTCGGCAGTAGACAATGACACACACGTTTGTTTCTTCGATTGCCAGCTGGCCAACTTCCCGTCAAGGAATTGACAGCCCCCAGTTGTGCTTTTTCTGTCGAGTCCACATCCTCCAAGGTCAGCATCAGAATAGGCTTGAACGAAGAAGCCTGAGTTGGAAGGATACCATAGACCTAAGGAGGTGGTTCGCTTGAGATAGCGTAAGATGTTCTTCACTGCAAGCAAGTGAGGTTCTCGTGGGTTTGCCTGAAATCGAGCACAATAACACACAGAAAACATGATATCAGGCCTGCTAGCAGTAAGATACATTAGTGAGCCTATCATTTGACGATAGAGCGTGATATCGACAGCCGGTTTGTCTAGGGATGGAGTTAGCTTGGTGCCGAATGCCATTGGGACTTTGACTTTGGAGTCTCCCATCATGCCAAACTTTGCTAGGAGAGTCTTCGTGTAAGCTTCCTGATTGATAAAGATGCCTTCGGGTCCCTGTCTTATATTTAAACCAAGGAAGAAGTTAATAGGACCCATTGAGCTCATTTCAAACTTAGTCTCCATCAGCTTTTTGAATTCAGCTGTTAGGCTGGGATTCGTTGAGCCAAAGATGATGTCATCGACATAAATTTGAACTATCATAAGGTGGTTACCTTCCTTTTTGCGAAAGAAGGTTGGGTCAACCGAACCTTGTTTGAATTTAGACATCTTTAAAAATTTAGTTAGCGTTTCATACCAGGCTCTCGGAGCTTGTTTGAGGCCGTACACAGCTTTATCTAGAATATAACAATGGTTTGGATACTTTTCGTTCACGAACCCAGGAGGTTGCTCCACATACACAGTTTCTTCGAGTTCTCCATTGAGAAATGCACACTTGACGTCCATTTGGAAAACTTCAAAGTTTTTGTGAGCAGCATAAGCCAGAAATATTCTTACAGATTCCAGCCTAGCTACAGGAGCGAAAGTCTCTTCATAATCTATACCTTCCTCCTGACAGTATCCCTTTACTACCAGACGAGCCTTGTTCCTTATTACATTCCCTTCCTTTTCCATTTTGTTCCTGAAGACCCATTTGAGACCAACAACCGAAGCATCTGGAGGAGTTGGAATGAGGCGCCAGACTTTGTTCCTTTCAAATTCGTTCAGTTCGTCTTGCATTGCTTGAACCCAATCAGAGTGATCGAGGGCAGTGTTAACTGTCTTCGGTTCAACTTTTGATACGAATGAGTTAAACGTACAAAATTCAACCTTTGAAAATAAGGATGTCTGTTTTGCCTTCAGTTGTGATCGGGTCAGAACCTTTTCAGATACATCACCAACTACTTGAGAGATAGGATGATCTCTGGTCCATTTGGTAAGAGGAGGGTAATTCGGATCAAAGGTTGGGTCTAGCTCAGCATTGATCATTTCTTCTAGCTCAGACTGGCTATCGTAATCAAGCGTCATATCATCATGCTCCCCCTCGATTGATGAGCTATGAGAAACTTGAGGTTCAGGGGTTTCTTGTGGTGCTGGACTTTCAGGCGTTGAAGCACCTTCGGTTGGAGAGGCATCTTCGGTTGGAGAAGCACCTTCGGTTGGAATTGTAGAACTTGGCTCCCCCTCGACTTGTGAGCTTGGCTCCCCCTCTACATTTGAGCTTGGCTCCCCCTCGACTGAAGCATTATTAGATGGAGGGTCATCAGTAGTCGATCCTCCTTCATGCATTCTCCTTGCAGCATCTTCAATAATCCGCTTCATGTGATCAACCTTGTTGTCTGCTGCACCTGCTTCTGAGAGAGAAGCTTTCTCCGGTTCGTCAAAGAGTTCCAGAAATTTATCGTATAAGTTAGCGATCGAGACTGTGACTTGGCCAGTTTGAGGAAAGATTTCCCCAGCGGTATCTTCTTTGGCCTGTAGCTTTTTGACATAGCTATCGTCAAAGGTCACATAGTATGTCTCTTCAATTTTTCTCGAACGCTTGTTTAGGAACCTGTACGCCTTGGATGTGAGAGAGTAGCCCAGAAAGATTCCCTCGTCGGCTTTGACATCGAACTTGTTGCGGTGTTCTTTAGAGTTAAAGATGAAACACCGTGAGCCGAACACATGGAAAAATTTCACATTGGGCTTTCTGTTGTTTAGTATCTCATAAGGTGTGAGCGTGAATCACTTGTTGAGATAAGACCTGTTCTGTGTAAAACAAGCAGCAGAAATAGCATCAGCCCAAAAATAAAGAGGTAAGGAAGCGAAACTTAGCATAGTTCGGGCAGCTTCACACAAAGATCAGTTTCGTCTTTCGACAATTACGTTCTGTTGTGGTGTGTAGGGAGCTGAAAAGTGGTGACTTATTCCCTTTTCTGCTAGAAACTCTTCAAACTCCTTGTTCTTGAATTCCAGACCATTGTCGCTCCTAATGTTTCGAACGATCTTCTTGAGCTGTACTTCAATCTGCTTGATGAACATTTTCAGCTTATGAGTCGCTTCAGATTTGAGCTTTAGAAAGAACACCCATGTAAATCGTGAAAAGTCATCAACAATAACAAGAATATACTTGCTACCACCGATGCTTTCGATAGATGAAGGACCACACAAATCGATATGAAGTAATTCGAGTGGTTCAACAACTTTTGTGTTAATTATAGATGGGTGACTTTGACGACTCTGCTTCCCCATTTCGCATGCAGCACACAAATGATCTTTGTCGAACTTGAGCAATGGAAGACCCCTAACATGACCTCCAGTGACAAGTCGGTTGATATCTTTAAAGTTGAGATGAGAGAGTCTTCGGTGCCACAACCAGCTTTCGTCATATTGAGCTTTTGATAACAGGCATATAGTTGGGTTTCCTTTGATGGGTTTCAGATTTAGAGGAAACATTTCACCCTTTCGCTCCGACTTGAGAATCACTTTCTTTGTCTTTTTCTCAATAATTTCAGAACCTTCGTCATCGAATGAGACTTTGAGACCTGTACCTCCAACAAGCTGAGATACACTGATGAGGTCGTGTTGGAGTCCTTCCACATAAGCCACCTTCCTTATAGTAAAGTCACCATTTCTTATCATCCCGTATCCCTTTATGGTGCCGAAAGAATTATTTCCAAACTTGACATTGCCACCATTTGCAAGAGATCTGTATTCCCTGAGCTCCTCTTTCCTCCCTGTCATGTGACGTGAGCAGCCACTATCGATGTACCATTCTTCGTCGAACTGCTCGTCACTTATAACCTGCAAAAATTAAGCAGATTTAGGAACCCAAAGTTTCTTGGGTCCACGTGAGCTTTTCATGGGAACAGGAACAGTAAGAGAGATGTCAACTAGATATGTTCGTTTTATGAGTGTTGTTTCATCTTTCTTTTTAATGGTAAATACTTTTATCTTATTTGGATTGGGTGCGTTCGGTTTGGACTCTGGTTTGGATTCATTGACCTTCTGTTTGCCCTTTTGTTCAGCTGACGGATGAGATTTTTGAGAACGAACAGAATTAGCTTTAGAGCAAGATGGAGATGAATTGGTGGAAGAAGAATCAGAAGAACTAGAAGAAGAGGGTTTAGATTGAGAGGACTTCTTGGCTGGAGACTCTAGGTGACCCTTTTGCTTTTGATCATTGGAGGGACTGACCTTAGAGTTTTGATCTCTTTTGACTTCAGAACTGAACCTTTGCTTTCGGTTGGAATCGTCTTGTGAACCGAACCTTGGCTTTCGGTTGAAGTCTTTCTCAGAACCGAACCTTTGCTTTCGGTTGGTATTTTCTTGTGAACCGAACCTTGGCTTTCGGTTGTTGTGACTCTCAGGCTTTCCGATAGGATTGTTTTCATACTTCAGATTTTTGTCTTGATGTGAGAAGTATGCATTCTGGGATTGCCATAATTGTCTCCTTTCAGAGAGATTCTTCCTGTATCTTTGGTTCCTTTCTCGCTTCTTATTCCTCATCTGCTTTGGTTGATGATGAACATTAGCTTTCGTTTTCGGTTTCTCCTTGGCTGGTTCCTTTTGAACCGAAGGAGTTTCACTTTGAGCTGAGGGAGTAGAGGGAACGTCTTCTTTAGCCGAACTTTCATCCTCCTTAGGAATGTCTTTCGTACCACTGGTGCTTGGCTCATCGAAATTATCTAGCTTATTCAAGGGTTCAGGAATGTATCTTCCTTTACTCATCCAGGAGGTCCTTTCAGATAAGCCAACCGTTTCGTTTGCATTATCTATTGGAGCTGACCAGAAGTACTCATCACAGCTATCAACATTGTCTTCGTTTACAATAGCTGTGAGTTCAGCCGTCTGATGTTCGGTTACTCCAGTCACCTTGTATACTTGATTCGGAGTGGTCCTGACCTTTTGATACACTACTGCTTTCTCTGCTAATATCGGGGACTTTTGTTGGGACAATCGAGCGAACTCCACAGAATTTTCAGAAATAAGATTCTTGTGGTTTTCAGGTTCGCTTTTAACAAATTCTGAGCAATCAACCGTGTCCTCTACAGAAATTTCACTCATGTTATCGTCCTCGTTAAGCTCAGATGCATTTTCAACATCAATTTTGTTTTCTGAGCTTACGTTGGCGTTCAAAGAGTCAAATTTTTGTATGGTTTCGGTTCTCAGTTTAAGTCTATCATTTTCATCCAAAAGATTTTTGAGCATGTCCTTGTGGTCCTTGGATTTAATGAAGGACTCAATTTTGTCCAGTCCATACATGTAGGTCGGATTGACATCATCAGACGATATCACACTCTCACAATTGTAGGCTTCGGCATCGATTTCATCCTCCTTAAACTCAAGGAAGGGCAAAATCATGCGATGGATCTTTTGACCTATTTCACAGTCCAAGTGAAGCTGAGTAATATTAGAATATAGACGTTTTGCAATTAAACAAAAAACATTCCGCTGTTTTAACAATTTTAAATTATCTCTTTGCAAATAAATGTTTTCGTCTTTAATTTTAACTAATTCAGACTCCTTCAACTCGATCCACATTCGCCGCTCCTCACTCTTCGACGCCACCCTGCTTAATTGATCAGTTAGGTTAGAATTGGTGACTCGAGTTTGAGTTAAGCTACTATCTAGATGAGAAATTCTTGTATTAACATTTTTAAGTTCTTTCTCATATGAGGATTGTGGTACTTTAAATGAAACAAAAACCGATTGTACCTTCTTTATCAGTTCATCAAGCTCATTGAACTGCTGGCTGAGTGGTTTGGCCGTAAAGCACATGTCCTCCTGCACCTTCGGTTCATTGCTTCCACTATCGGTGTTGTATCCCTTCATCTGAGATACATCAGTCACCATGAAGCATCTTCCTCCACTGTTCTCCTCCTTTGCCATATAAGCCTTTCCATGAGTAGGCTTCCTCACTTCATCGTCTTCTGAGTCGGTAGACCAAACTTCCGTGCTACCGAACTCGTCATCAGCAACCGAACCCTGCACAATAAGAGCATTAATAGAAGGGTTAGCGGTAGACTTCTTCTTTCTCAACTCATCCAGCCTTTTCTGCAACACAACTTCCTCATCCTTTCCATCATCCTTTTCAGCCATCTTCTTAAGCACACAGTCTTTAGCATAGTGGTTTTTCCCACCACAGTAGTAACAGCTTACTCCGGATTCGCCATCCACCTTCGGTTCCTTCTTGGGCTCCTCAACCTTCGGTTCATTGTTAACCTTTTCTGAGCTGTAACTCCCCTGCCAGTTTCGGTTTTTATTGCTGGGGAATCTCTTCTTTATGAACCTCTTGGGGTTAGACACCATCATAGCATAATCCTCAGACGTGAGGTCATACTCCTCCAAGTTAAGGTCTTCATCCTCCATCACAGCTTTACTTTTTGATAGGAGGGCCAACGAACCAAGGCTTGAAACAACGTTCTTCTCCTGTAGCACAATCTTCTCTTGGGATTTGAGAATACCCACCAGTTTCGCCAAAGAATATGATTTAAACTGCTCATGGGCTTTGACTGTAGACACCACTGCTCTCCATTCAGACCTCAGACCATTTAAGAAAGTAACCTTCTGCTCGATAAGCTTCCTTTCAATGTCATGTTTGATCATCTTGCTAAGAAGATGATTGAAGCGATCGAACGTCTGGGTTACCGTTTCTTCGGCTCCTTGCCTGAATTCTCCAAACTCAGATAAGAGCAAGGTTTGGATAGAATGTTCAAGATCTTCGTCTGTAGAGTACAGTTCGCGAAGTCTATCCCAAACTTCCTTTGCCGTTGTGCATGAGCTGACCAATCTAAAGGTGTCGGACTGAAGGGCGAATCTGATTAACCTTAACGCCTTGATATTGCACTGGAATTTGTCCTTCTCGTCTTGTGCAATATCCTTAACATCCTTCAGCAGATCATTGTACTCCTTTTGTGTCTTAATAATCCTGGACGTTGCAGAATGAGAAAACGGTCCATTAACGATGACTTCCCATATGAGGTATCCATTATCCTCAGATCCTATCACGTAGTCTTCGAAGTGATGCGCCCAGACTTCATAGTCATGAGTATATAGAATTGGAATCTTTGTCGTCGAACCGATGTTGTTGGAAATATTAATAGGATTTGATTGCGACTCGTCCATTATGATCGAAAAACCTGTTCAAAGATCAGACTTGTAATAAAGCAGATTAGGGAAAAACAATAAATATCAAGATACGTCAATAATGAGATGACGGCTCAATAAATATCGATAGTTGCGGAAAAACCCTAATTGAAATCTTTTTCACAGAAAAGATGTGTATCGATTACACAGCCTCCTGCTCTGATACCAATTGATGAGATTAAAAACCTTTAATCTATGAAGATCGATTAGATCTTGAACAAGTAAGTAAATATAAAACAGTAAGAACACAATAATAAGAACGAAACAAGATTGAATCAAACGAGTCGAATGATTAAACAAAATCCTCAGAAGAGCTCGATTAAGAACATCAACTGTAGAGGATTGGTAGGTTACAAGAACGATTAAAGAAACCTGTAATGCTATCGTTATGCTCTAGATGAATCGCTAAAATCGTTAACCTAATATGCATGCAAGCATATACTTATATATTAAACAAAATGGGCTCTCGGTTGGACAGGCCCAAACCGGAATACAAAATAAATAAACTATCGAGCCCAATGACGCAACACTTCAAAATAATCTTCAGCCCAACAATGTTGTTTAATGTTTTTCTTTTATATTTTTTTGCTAATATTTTTTAACGTTTTGTTCATATATATATATATATATATATATATATATATATATATATATATATATATATATATATATATATATATATAATAAGTTATTTTGTTTTCATTATTTATTGTGTGCATGTATGACTGATTCTGGACCAATCATCTTAGTTATTTTAAGAAAGTAATTAATGCATATTACATGTTGAAGATATAATGAATATTAATTACATATTCAACATTTAATATGCATTAATTACTTTCTTAAAATAACTAAAATGATTGGTCCAGAATCAGTCATACATGCACACAATAGATAGTGAAAACATTTGAACCTAACTCTATATATATATATATATATATATATATATATATATATATATATATATATATATATATATATATATATATATTGATGTTTTTTTAAATACATTTATTGATGTTTCTATTAGAATAATTTTGATACTTCATCACCCTCCTTACTGTTTTCCAATGATGAGTACTAGTATTTCTAGTAAACCTACTTAGCTTTCCTACAACAAATGCAATACCAAGCCTTGTGATGGTCATGGCATACATCAAACAATTAATAACCTTTGAATATTTAAGTTGTGAAACAGCTTCACCGGTATTTGGCATAAGCTTCATACTTCGATCAAAAGGAGTACTCACAGGAGAACAATCTAAACAATTAAACTTCTTACGCACTTTCGCAATGTAATGAGACTTTGAAACTGAGATTCCTTGATGCTCATGTTTGATTTTTATTCCAAGAATCACTCATGCATCCCCCCTATCCTTCATGGAGAACTGAGTTGTAAAAATCTCTTTGGGCAAGTCAACTTGCCCTTGATCAGTACCAAAGATCAACATATCATCTACATACAAGCATATGATCACTCCTTTAACAAACTCATCAAATTTACTATATACACACTTGTCTGATTGATTCAACATGAAACCATGTGACAAGACAAGATCATCAAACTTTTGATGCCACTATTTTGGTGCTTGTTTTAGCCCATATAATGATTTAACCAACTTACACACTTTATGCTCATTGCCACATATAACAAAACCCTTAGGTTGTTTCATATGTACGTCTTCATCCAAATCACCATTCAAGAATGTTGTTTTAACACCTATTTGGTGAATAACTAGACTATGAGTTGCTACTAAGGCAATCAATAATCTAATTGTAGATATACAAGCAACTGGAGCATATGTATCAAAGTGGTTAATGTCAGGTCTTTGTCTAAAGCCTTGAATAACTAATATAGCTTTAAAATTGTCAAGTGATCCATCAACTTTCATCTTCCTTTTGAATATCCACTTGAAACCCAAAGGTTTGCTTCTAGGAGGATGATCAGACAACACCCAAGTATCATTTCCCATAATAGAATCCATCTCATCATTTATTGCCTCTTTCCAAAAAGAGACATCTTGAGATTTCATTTCTTCATCAAATTTTGTAATGTCCCAAAAATTAAGACCAAAAATTTCATCTTAATAATAGTAAAATCATCAGCCAAAACGTGTTCGTAAAACCAAAAGAAAATTAGAGTATGTCAATAATCATCCAAGTACTTAAAATCACAAAATGCAGAACAACGTGGTGTGTGCGATGCAATCATCCTGAGCTCTTCCCCTTCGATCCGGAAGTACCTGAAACATAAACCGAAAACTTTAAGTACAAAGCTTAGTGAGTTCCCCAAAATACCTCATGCCATACATATCAAACATACAATGGGTCATGCCCAACAACCATCGAGCCCCACTCGGAACAGATCTATCAATAATATGATATAGGCCCCGCCTCATCAAATTCATCAGGCTCCGCCTGGCATTGGGCCCCGCCCGGTATACATATAGATACATAAAATACATCCAAGAATCACTAAGAAAAATATCATACAATACACTCATCAGACCCCGCCCATCATACATATCACATATTCCACATGTAGGAGTCATACAGACAACTAGTTTCCTAATAATAATAAATCATGGGCCGACATTGGTGCTTTCGACCCACTAAACGTTGAGAGGAGACTCACCTTAAACTGTTGAATATCAGATAAAAGCCCGGACTGCTGATCTGGAAAGTCCATGCACTAATCAATCACATAAAACCCTAATTAATATTTAGGCCATAAACCATAATTAGGAATCTCATTCATATGACCAACTCCTAGGGTGAAAGACTAATTTACCCTTTCCTCACTTGGCCCAACTAATCCAAGCCTAAAACCCTAAATGGACCAAGGCCTAAAATCTATCCACTAGGCTTCTAAGAGAACACCCGACGTTCACTCAATGATGCATGGAGTCCGAACCCCCAACGTTCTAACCCAAACGCATGACATAACCATAGAATCCCAAATCCTTAACCAAAGTCTTAATCGCTTAAGAACTAATGTTCAAACTCCAGATCCAATACTAAAAGAACGTATAAAGCCATAAAGTTGCAACCTTTATGACTTTTCATGGCTACAAAGAAATCAACACCAAAATCTAACTTAAATCACACTCTAAAGTTCTAAAACTCTTTCATAGAAGAGTATCAAGGTCCAAGCTTGCATTTTTATGATTCTAAACCCTCCAAAATGCTTAAAAGGACAACCCAAACCTCTGGAGCATTCCAAACTCACAAAAGTTAAGTTTTTGGGACCAAAAGAGCATAAGACTACACTAATGCAAGATCTAATAAAGAATTCATCAATATCTGAACTTTATACCTCCAAAAGGCGCTCTAAGATGCCAAGAGTCCAGATCAAAAGGCTAAAGAGCAACACCAACACTCCAAAGATCTTCCTTCTCCATCAAGAACACTAAAATGATACTACAATGCTACTCCAAGGCTTCAAAACACTCATACTCACTTAGGGTTTAGAAATGAGGGCTATAAGGGACGGAAGTTAGAGATAAGAAACATTTTGAGGATATAATGACCTTTGAATAGGGTGCAAACCATAAAAATTAGGGTTTGTCCTCTACGTACGAACGCCTGGCGTCCACAAACTTACACGTAGCATTCCGAAGCCTAACGTTCCATCCCAACGCCAGGCATTTGGGACCAAAATGCAAAGTTAATACAAGGCAAGGATAACAATGAAAATACCTAGAAACTGGCATTACAAATCTCCCCCACTTGAATCAGACTTCATCCTTGAAGTTCGCTGCTACAAACAAGCTTGGTTGGAGCTCCCTTGTCTCATCCTTTGGCTCCCATATCAACATAGAGTCCTTTTGGTGTTGCCATTGCACCTTCACCATATTCGCCACCTTATTACACAGAGTCTTGGTCTTTATATCGAGGATCATGATTGATCTCTCCACATAGTTCAGACACTTGTCCACCTGAATATCATCCAAGGAAATCACTACCAAATCATCAACTACATACTTCCGCAACTGGGACACATGGAAGGTGTTGTGGATTTGGATGAGCTCATCAGGCAAATCCTGCTTGTAGAAACCTTACCCACCTGAGTCAAAATCCTGAAAGGACCAATAAAACTGGGGCCCAACTTTCCCTGCTTCTGAAATCGGATGACACCTTTCCAAGGTGACACTAGGATCATAATATGCTCCACCTTGATCGGTTCGTAGTCTCTTGATTAAATAATTTTGTTGCAATTCAACTTCATTTCAAGGTCTTCGTCCACATAATGTAACAAGTATACATAGAAAAAATGAGAATAATCATCTATAAAGGTAAATATGTAATTCTTATTTCCTAGGGATGGAGTTGAATGCAAATCAGAAAGATCACTACGAATTAATTCAAGCTTGACAAAATTCCTTTTAACATTAAAAAAGGTTGTCTGGTAATCTTAGTTAGCATGAAGTTGTACATTTTCCTATCTTAACATCAAAAGATGTTATTAACCCACTTTTATACATTTCAAGCATTCTTTTATAAAATACATGTACTAAATGAGCATGCCATAAAGAAGAATGATCAATACTAGAACAATCTATATATATATATATATATATATATATATACAGAGAGAGAGAGAGAGAGAGAGAGAGAATTCGAAAATTTATTATTACATTTAATCTAAACATTCCATTACAATAATATCCAAACCCAAAAAATGTACCACACTTAAATAATACATACTTATCATATGCATAGACTTGTTTATAACCACACTTCTTTATTACATCACCAGAAACAAAGTTCTTCATAATCTTAGGAACATGAATAACATTATTCATATAAGACTTTTTCCAGAAGTAAAACATAAAGACACGCAACCCCAACCCACAACATGTGCTTTATTATGGCATCCTATATACAACACCGATCTATCATTAACTACTTTGTAATCCTTGAACTAAGATTGATCTTTACACACATGACTCGTCGCCCCCGAGTCTATCCACCATGCATGATCATCTTCTTGAATATAGAATGATTTAGGAATAAGTGTTACATGAGATATAACAACAATAGTAGTATTTTCAGAAATAAAATTCTAACCTTGTAGTTTAGACCTTGATCATTAGATCCTTATCTAAAAATAGTTGCACCATTTTCGTTCTTCTTCAAACAACAATCTCGTTTCATGTGACCAGGTTTGTTGTAATTACAACACACAAGTTTTTCTTTCTTGTTTGAACCTTTGTGATGGTAACCTTTCTTCTTCCTTTTTCCTTTATTATTGTTTTTTATGCTTGTCATCTTCCATCACGTTCACAGAAGAGCTATGAAATACCTTTCCCTTTCCCTTTCCACTTTCTTAAGCCTAAAGGCCTTCTTCAATTCTCAAGTGACTACCAAGTTATACCAGAGAAAACTCTTCCTTTTGGTGTTTCAAAGTGTTCTTAAAGGCTTTGCAAGATGGAGGCAATTTGTCAATGACACTTGAGACAGAAATGGATTCATCCATTTGCATCTTGTGTTGTTCAAATTGTCCCAGAGTCCTCATGAGTTCATTGTATTATTCCATGATAAGCCTTGAATCCACCATTTTTTAATTGTTGAAATTACTCACAAGGAACTTCCTACTAAAAGCATCCTCATCCATGTATTTGGATTCAAGTGCATCCTACATATCCTTTGTAGATTCATGATTTTGATAGAGATCAAAGAGAGAGTTAGGGATAACATTCAAAATGTGCCCACAATAGAATATCGATTGAAAGTTGGTTTATAGGTTGATATCCATTTTAGATCCAAAAAATATGGTTGAAAAATGGTTAGTTAGACATAACCGAATTTGACATCATTATGATGAAACAACATAATTTTGGCGGAAATTTGCATGGCCAGACTCTTTTATGACATTGAAATCCATTTTTGTTTGGGGTGCTGCCCTTTGACCCCATATTTACGGGATCTGCCCCTGGACCCCCATATACCCGAGTTCATATTAGACAATTTGAGAGTGCACCCGGCACCTCCAATCTCAGAAAGTAAACAAAAGTCAATCTGTCTAACTAGCAATACTAACTACACTAAAATATGTTGATAACACTAAAATTACCAACAATATTTCTTGAGCCTGAAAGAAGACAAACAATATGAAGACGACCCCGACTTATAAAAATATTAGAAACTAAAAGTGATGATGATAAGTCCATGAGTGTACCTTAGCCTAAGGCACTAGAATGTTGTGATATATAATTTAACAGGAGGAACTTTGTAACCCCTACTTACTAGTTCTATACATTGTGATGAAAAGTTAAGATTACTATTAAACCATTATCGCGCACAATTTAAGAAAATAATGTTTTCACTGCTAGTTGCACTAATGGATAGCATAGGAAAGCAGGGTCGAATCCTCAGAGACACAACCTAATGGTCAATGCCTCTTTTCGTAAAGCACATACTAGTCATTTAACAGAAAATAATAAAAATAGGGAGCTTTGATTAAAAACTAAACTAAAAATTAGAATGATATTAACTAAATCAAATCAGTACTAAAAACGAATTCAGTTCTACTGCGACTTTTCTAATCATGCAATCAACCCATATCTGGTTATTCAAAATGCATTCTATCTAAGTTGGTACTGAGAAAAACTAACAAGCTCTAGTATAATCTTTTTTACCTAGTTAAATTAACCAAAACAATTCAGTTAACCCTAACTTTTTATTGTCTAAGTAAACAAGCTCTTAATTAAGATCAGAAAAGTTGCATTAAGATCTATGTGAAATTCCCAACAATACCTAATACTTCGTGCATGCTCGGAAGCATAAAGGTATGAAATTTCAGTTTATATCAGAGTTAAATCCCAACACGCAACCAATCTAATACTTGTTACTTATTACCAGCTGACAAGAACAATTACAAATTCTATTAACTGATTAACTGGAATGATTAAACCCTAGCAAGGTGATCAAACTAACAAGAATTAAAAATCAGACATTCATTTAGCTCAAAATTGAAATAACTAGATAGAAGCACACAACGAAAACCAAATTTGACAACTGATCACATGAAAAGTACTAGTCTAATGCATAACTGAAAACTAGGGTTTTAGCCAGACATGGCTAAAATCCAATTAAAACTAATAACAAGAGATACTAACTGATTAATCTTGTTAAAATAAATGTTGGAGAATGATTCACCGCCTTTAGATCTTCAGAAACTAATGAAAAGTAGCAGGAATTGCCTTCAAAAGGGTTTTTCGTTGTTTGGAATCATCTTTTCTTCATATCCGATCAATAGGGTCGTATTTGTATGAGAGCAGGTAACTTCCAGAGCAAGATAACGAAACATTCGATCGTAGAATGGGAAAATGCGATCGCATTTTTGCCCAAAATTTCCCAAATCACCGTTTAGTGAGGTATGATGCTTTTTCTGGCTTATTTTGAAGCTCGACACAAAAATGCTATCATTTCTACGATCATGTTTTTTTCCATATGATCGCATTTTTCAAATTTTTTTCCCAAATAATATTTTTCGACCTGAACAATCATCGACCACTTTATGCGATTGCAGAAGTCAAAAATGATATCACATTTTTGGCTTTTCGGCTTAATTTGGCCGTGATTCTTCGTTTTTCACAAACACTAAAATCGTCCGAAATTTTGTCTAGTTTCCTAAACATTTTTAATTTTTTCAATTAGAGTTACGAGTCATGAGGTTTGGACAAAATACTTACAGGGGGTCAAAGCTGCCAGCAACATCCTTTAGGCTTTAAAATGTAGCAATCCATCTTCGTAGGATCAATTCGGTCGAATTTCTCTTGACCAAAACAGCTTCCAAACATTCCTTAGAATCCTTCATAATTTCCAAGCTCCATTTAACTCTAGTTCTCCATTAAACTCATCCAAAGCTGCTCCCAAAGTATTACTCCACTCGAATTATCTGAAAACAACATAAAAACATGAGCAGTTGGGAATTCTAATGAATGAAATTAGTTGAACATTATTTAAACTAATGACAAGAAATTTGTAAAATATGATGCTAAATATTAATAAAAACTACCATAAAATATGCATAAAATGACATCTATCAATTACACAAGGAACGTGATGATGGCGACAAAAGAAATAAGACTCCAAGGTGTGATAGCTTGATGATGAAGGAGCAGTATCTGGAAAGTGTTATATGATTGATAAAGGAAGAAAATGATTCCACATGACGGAATATCAAAGAATGCAAATTGAACATAAAAAGAGTTTATAGTACTAACATGGCGTGGACACATGAAAATTATGAAATTTCCACAGATGAGTAAGATAGAGACAAACTACTATACTATAAGAATCATAGAGTGAGTTGGACCTTAAAAGAAATCCCCTCATTTCTTTTAAGGGTTAGATGTTAATAAGTATATGGATGGTGATGATTTGATGTTATAAGAGCTCATAACACTCTAGAGGTTGTGTAAGAACAACACGTAGTGCTTGGAATTATGGGTGACATGAACAAACCAAGGATACAAGATTTAGAGCTTCCAAGTTGTGCAGCATGATGAAGTAGACCAAGCACCTTCAATTACAATTGAGTTTTCGGTTTAAGTACTACTTCTAATCTAGATTTGACAATTCGACAAAGAATGGGTAGACTTATGATAATGAGATCTTTTATTATGACTACATATATGAGATATAACTTTGACTTAGAGCATTATAGGTCACTCGACGATAACTAAAGGACGCGGAAATCAATTGATATAAAAGTTGGATGTGTAATAATAGGAAAGGGACATGAAATATAAAGAAGCAAAGTATGATGTATGAGAAGTTAAACTTAAAAAGTGTTGAATCGAAGAGCCGAGTTATCGAACAACAATGTTGAAGGACACATGATTGATAAAACTATGGTATGCCCCTTCCTTAAGGAAATTGCCTATAAAATGGTGAATGAATGGGTGTCCACTCTAACCCACCGCTTCCTTGACTAGTGGAGGGTCGTTAGCCGAACGGGTAGGATAGGACATTAATTCTCATTAAAAAGTATAATGATAATTATAAAAGTAACTAAATTTTTTTCTAAATTCCCAATCTTAGTTAATTTAGGAAAAATGTGAAAATGGTCTTATTCCCTGAAATTTCACTTTTCACCTTGCCAAGTTGTTTGTGGAGCGTGTGTGGTTTACCGACACACTAATTGGGACTAACAAGGGTGGCAAAGGGTAGCTCGATGTTTTTCATAGATCAATGGAGCGTGTGTGGTTCACCGGCACATTGATTAGGTGATAAATGACATCAAGAGTACCACGCATATTTGCATGGTTATTCACACATTGTTTGTGATCCTCGGTATCCCAGTGACAAACTCGAAGGGCATAATCTGTAACACTCCAAGTCAGGTACTATTTTAAACCCTCAAAAAATTGAAGTAATTAGCTAATGGTTTCCTTTGGGTACGCTGGGCGTACCTATGGGTACGCTTAGCGTACTACGTTGGAAGAATCGCAAAGGAACTTTGCGTACGTGGGGCGTACACAGAAGGTACGCGGGGCGTACGCAACAGAGGAACAAAACCCTAATGTGCGGTCTTGCCATTTATTTAAACACCCTTAAGCCTTTGGACCCAACCTTTTTTTGCCTCTAGAGCCTCATTTTTGTCCCTCATCACCTGAGAATCATTATGAGAAAGAGCTTGAGCCTAAGGAGTGGGTTTTGTGGTCTTTGTAGAATTCATTCAAGAAGAAGGAGATCCTAAGCAAGCTTGGAGTGGCCTGGAGTTTCAAGATTCTGCACTTAGTTCACGTTAGAAGGCTTCTGGAGGAATAAAGTCGTGACCTTGCCATCTTGTTCTTTAGATCTAGTTAGTGTTTCCATTTTGTTTCCTTTAGTTGGACCTAGACATTCTCTTGGATGTGAAGCAAATCCAGAGACTGAGATGACTAGATCTGAGCTTTGTAAGCATGTTAAGCGCATAAAGTTACTAGCTTGATGGGTATTAAGACTCCATGCATGATGTGAGAGCTCTTACTTAAGGTCTTAGAGTGAGAAATGAGGTTTTGAGGTCCTTCACAACATGCAAGGTCATAAAGTTGCCAACTTTATGACCTAGGTCATTAAAATGTGCTCAGGTTTGATTTTGGGACGTTGAACCATCGAGTAATAAGCACTTAATGGAAAGAGTGCTTAATTTGTTCCTACGTTGGGCATAACTTGGAGAACGCCACACGTAATGCGCAGAAGCCCAGTACACTGCGCATACCATGGAGGTATGCATGGAATACGCACCTTTGATGGTCTTGGACTTGTTTGGGCGCATAAGCCTTTTGGGCCTTAATCTATCTTTGGACCTGGTCATAATTCGAGTTTATGGGCCAATTGATCAGTCTTAGGCCGAAAGTATTATAGTTGGGCCTTGATGGGCCATGTGGCCCATTAATAATTTTGAACATGAACCTTGGGGCCCATTAGCCAAGAAAGACTCTTGGGACATTAGGAATGGACTATGGGTTGAGTTTTTAGTTTGGCCATGATCGTATCTAACCTTGGGTTAATATTGTTAATGTTGAACACTAGAGGTTTCGAGTTGTTTGGAGAACAACTTCCAGACTTAGCGGGCGAGGTGAGTCTCCTCACCATACCAATGGTCTAAGGCACCAAGGCCGGCCCATTTCATGATATGTAGTATGTTAGGCATTATGTGTTATATGGTATGCTTAATATGTCTGTGATAGATGGTATGCTAGTTGTTCTGTATATTTGCATGGAAGACCATGGGAGAGCCCATGGAAATAGGATGTAAGACCATGTGGAGAGCCCATGGATTTCCTACTAAATACCGTGGGAGAGCCCATGGCACTTAGGTGTAAGACCATGTGGAGAGCCCATGGCATCCTGGAGTAAGACCCTAGGGACGGGCCCAAGGCATCCTAGAGTAAGACCCTGGGGACGGGCCCATGGCATCCTTATCTGCCGTATGTATAGTTTGTATAAAATATGTGGATGATATAGTTATTGTGACATGTTATATATATATATATATATATATATATATATATATATAAATATATATATATATATATATATATATATATATATATATATATATGTGTGTGTGTGTGTGTGTGGGTATGCTCTGGGAAATCACTAAGAATTAGCTTACAGTTTGTGGATTTGTTTCAGGTACATCTGAGCCCAAGGGCAGGGGCAAGGCCTGATGGCGTGGCATGCACTCTATCTCTCTTTTATTACTACGTTTTGGGACACTATGATGATCTAAACATGTTGTAATAAAGAGGATTTGAAAACAATTATGATGGAATTTTCATGGTTTGTGCAAATATATTTATTAATTAAAAAAATTGGTCGTTACATAATCGAGATTAAACATGCCATTGAAAGGTTCAATGAATCTCAAAGATCTAGGTTTTTCATAAAACTTAATTCTTTTAAATTTTGGTTTTAGGTGGTGAAAATTGGTAAATCGTCATTTACATCCCTTCAAATAATTTACAATTAGATTACAACATCCCTTTTCTAAGTTGTGAATTATTGTGTTTGGGTCCTAGCCTTAATATTTCATTTGGGGGTTATATTAAGGAATTTCTATCTAATGAAACTTGTCTTTCTTTTTCAGATGTCTACCTCAAACAACGCTTCAAACTCAAACTCTTTTGGCTCTTTCTCCCTCATGAACTTATATGGGAGGGTCATTTTCGATGGGTTGAATTTCAACGACTGGATTCGAATCATTCGCATGGGCATTCGCTACAAGGAAAACGAATATATCCTCGAAAAAGAGCTAAAGGAGATTGATGAAGAAACTGCTACTCCTGAGCAATTGGATGACTATAGGGCTCATGAGGAGGACACGACAAAGGTGTCGTGCATCATTCTAGCAACTATGACTTCTAAGCTTCAGAAGTCCTACGAGGAATTCTGGCCTATCGAGATGCACCAAGATGTGATGGAAAGGTACCATCGGAGTGCTCAACAAGAAAGGTATGAAATCATGGCCTCCATGATAACAACAAAAAATAAGGATGGAGAGTCCATCACGACCCACTTGCAAAAGATGCAAAGATATGTTGACCGCTTGCTAAAGTTGAATGTCAATTTCGACGAAGAGTTGGATATTAACATTATCCTACACTCTTTGCCTCCTTGTTATGATCAGTTCAGAATGAATTATCATATGAACAAGTAGGAAGTCACTCTACGTAAGCTTCAAGGCCTACTTAGAACTGCTGAAAGTAGTTTAAAAGGCGAGTCTGATATTCCCACTCCTACTGCTGTTACCCCAGCCCTGGCAATTGGACATGGGAAAGGAAAGAAGAGGAAAGCTTCCTTAAAGAATCACAAGGGAAAGTCTCATGATGGATCCTCTTTTAGTGGGTCCAAAGGTGGTTCTGCTACTCCCTCACCCAATCGAAAGGAAGCAGAGTACTTCCATTGTCATGAAAAAGGGCATTGGAAATGAAGCTACCCTAAATACTTGTTAGACATTAAGGATGGGAAGATAAAGCCCACCTTCGCAAGTATTTACATTATTTAATCTAACAACTCATCACATGCTAGTTCTTAGGTCCTTGATACAGGATGTGGTTTTCACATTTGTTCTAATTTGCAAGGTCTAAGAAGAAGTAGGGATGTGGAGCATGGGAAGATGAACTTGATCATAGGGAATAGGAAAGTATCACCTGTCACCAAGATTGCAGTTTATTCTTTAATGCTTAGTAGTGGGTTAGGTATAGAGTTGAATAATTGTTGCTACTCGTCAGATATGGCGAGAAACATTATTTCTTTTCTTGGTTTGTATAAACAAGGTTTTAGATTTTCTTTTAATAATTGAATTGGTTCTATAAATGCTTTCTATAATGATAGGTTTTATTTTGAAGCATTGCCTTGTATTGGTATTTATCAAACTGTGATGGTTGTAGACAACTTAGGAAATAATGTATTGAATATTGATTCGTCCAATGGTTTAGACAAGGCATGCTTGTGGCATTGTCGTCTTGGACATGTCAACAAGAAGCGCATAGCCCAACTCCAAAAGGATGGAGTGTTGGAGTCATTTGACTTAAAGCTGGATGACACGTGCGAATTTTGTTTGCTTGGAAAGATAACCAATTCACCTTTCACTGGTACTTGGGAAAGAGGTGAGGGTTTGTTGGATCTCATACACACCGATGTGTGTGGACCCTTCAAATCCACCACAAGGGATGCTAACCGCTTCTATGTAACCTTTACCGACGATTATAGCAGATATGGATATATCTACTTAATTAAGCATAAGTCGGAAACCTTTGAAAAGTTTAAAGAGTTTAAGTAAGAAGTGGAGAATCAATTGGGAAGGAAGATAAAGATGCTTCGATCCGATCGAGGTGGTGAGTATCTTAGTATTGAATTCCATGACTATCTTAAAGAATGTTGAATTGTTTCACAATTGATGCCACCTAGGACACCGCAGCTTAATGGTGTGGCTGAGACGCGCAATCAAACCTTGTTAGACATGGTTCGTTCCATGATGAGTCGAGCTTTGTTACCTATCTCATTATGGGGATATGCCTTTGAGACTGCCACCCATATCCTTAATCTAGTCCCAAATAAGAAGGTGGCCAAAACACCTCACGAAATGTGGACAGGGAAGGTTCCCTCGTTAATGCATATCAAGGTTTGGGGTTGTGAGGCTTTTGTAATACGAGAGACTCATGACAAGCTTGAACCTCGTAGTGAGCGTTGTATTTTCATCGGCTATCCACAGAAGTCCTTTGGATATCTCTTCTACAGAACGAGTGACAATGTTGTCTTTGTTGCGAGGAGACGAGTCTTTTTCGAGAGAGAGCTCATATGCCAAGAGGACAGTGGGAGGCAAATTGGCCTTGAATAGCTTCAAGAGTTAAGCAATGAAGGATCCTCTAACACTAGCACTCAACCTGAAGATGAGACTTCTGTTGAACCAGTTGACGATTCCTTACCTCTGAGACGTTCCAGTAGAGTTAGCGTTCCACCTGTGTTATATAGTTTTTATATAACAACTGAAGGTGATACGTTTATCAGTGATAGTACATTGATAAATTTGGATGAACCTAACAACTACAAGGAAGATATGGTGGGCCAAGAGTCCGAAAAATGCAAAGAGGCGATGGACAGCAAGATTCAGTCCATGTATGATAATCGAGTTTGGAACTTGGTTGACAATGTACTAGGTCGTAAGACGGTCGGGTGCAAATAGATCTTCAAGAAGAATACTGACATGGATGGGAAAGTACACATATATAAGGTGTGATTGGTTGTGAAAGGCTTTACTCAAACTCCTGGAGTTGAATATGACGAGACCTTCTCACCAGTAGCAAAGATCAAATCTATAAGGGTTATGCTAGCCATAACTACGTTTCATGATTATGAAATATGGCAGATGGACGTCTAAACCGCTTTCCTTAATGGGAAGTTGGCTGAGGATGTTTACATGTGTCAGCCAGAGGGTTTTGTAGATGCGAAGTACCCTAATAGAGTGTGTAAGCTTGAGAAATCCATTTATGGATTAAAACTAGCATCTCGTAGATGGAATCTTTGTTTCAATGAGAAAGTCAAAGAGTTTGGTTTTTCGAGAAGTGAGGATGAGTCATGCCTATATGTCAAAGCTAGTGGGAGTATAATTAGCTTTCTGGTATTGTATGTGGATGACATACTACTCATAGGAAACGAAGATCCAACCTTGTAGGAGGTTAAGTCCTGGCTTGGGAAGTGTTTCGCTATGAAGGACCTCGGAGAAGCTGCTTACATTCTGGGGATAAGGATATTGAGAAATAGGAGTAAAAGACTAATAGGACTTAGTCAAAGTACCTACTTAGACAAGGTGTTGAAACGTTTCAACATAGAGAATTCCAAGAAAGGAGAATTGCCTATCCAGAGCAATACCAAACTGAGTAAGACTCAAAGTCCGAGTACTGATGCCGAAATAGCATAAATGAGTCGAGTACCATACTCTTCTACCGTTGGCTCGATCATGTATGCTATGACATGTACTCACCCTGATGTGGCTTTTTCTTTGAGCATGGTTAGTCGATATCAAGGGAATCCTGGTAGAACTCACTGGATAGCAGTAAAGAACATTCTTAAGTACCTGCAGAGTACTAAGGACTGGGTACTTACACTCGGTGGGAGTGATGAATTGAGAGTGACAGGGTATAGTGATGCCAGCTTTCAGACCAACAGAGATAATTTACACTCTCAGTCGGGCTGGGTATTTACCCTAAATGGAGGATTAGTAACATGGAAAAGTTCCAAACAGGAGACTGTAGCTGATTCAATGTGCGAATCAGAGTACATAGCAGTGAGCAAAGCATCGAAGGAGGCGATATGGTTGAAAAAATTCATCGGAGACCTTGGTGTTATACCATCCATAAAGGAGCCTGTGGAGATTTTCTACGGTAATGAAGGAGCGGTCGCCTTAACCAAGGAACCGAGAGATCATGGAAGATCCAGGAATATCGACAGAAAATACCACTTCAAAAGACATAGAGTAGATGAAGGACTCCTCGTAGTGAAGAGGGTATCGTCAGAGGATAACCCAACAGATCCCCTTATGAAGGGACTGAGTAGGGTTAAGCATTTGCAGCATGCTAAGAGCATTGACCTAAGGGATGATATTAGTTTTAATGATTAGATAAGTAGTTAGAAACTTATAATAAATAAATTTAATTGACATTTGATGATTAAATAAAAAGGTTTTTTTTATAAGTAAAGTTTACTCTCTTCTGTCAACTGCTTATTTTATGTTTCACTTTTGCATGTTTTGACTTCCAGAATAATATGATTATTCAAACTATCCCTAGTCAATCATACTCTGGAAGTAGGGTATGAAGTCAGACTGTCATGAAATGTCTTGTAGAGTGTCTAAGGTGTTTAGACATAGCAAAAGTTTGCTACAACGTTCATGAGTGCTCCTGAAATAATATTTGAGTATTGGATTAAACCCACGCTCACATAAATCACTTCATGGAATTCATCACAAGTGGTTGTGAGACCATAAAATCGTATAGTCTTCAAAGCAAGATATACGAGTTGGTTGTACATTGATAGTATGAAAATGCATCAGTAACTTGATGTTATAAAACGTGTTGTTGTGTATAATTTAACAAGTAATTAGTAGAAGCATACAAGTCGAAGTTTATATGTTCTTTTTATCCTAAGAGGATTAAAAGCGATATATCTTGGTCCCCTCAATGATTTTGTTTTGACTTATGTGTCAGGCCCAATTAGGACTCAATTGATCTGTTCAATTAAGTTATATGTCAAACAAATCAGAAATCAGGAAACAAACTGTTGGACAGTGAGTATGAATTTATTTCATGTCTTTTTCCACACGATATCTTGAAGAACAAAGGATTATATAATCCCTTATCTAGAGGACGCATTATTGACTAGGTCAGAGTTCGACATCGGCTTTTGAGAGCTACGATTGCTAATCGGATTTTTAAGTTACATTGGCAGTTATAGTAATTAGACTTATCCAAGTGGGAGACTGTTGGATTATGTGTCTAAGCCCATAACTATAACTGATATGTACTTGACCCGATAGTAGCATGGTCCTTTTGGGTTGCCTTCCCCGGAGCAATTTGATAGGATGGATATTTGAGAAAGAGGTTATTTGTGATTTATTAATATATTATAAGAATAATATATTAATTGAGAAATCATATTATTTAATTGGTATTGATCAGGAATTAATTTAGTGATCAAAAGAGACTGATTAAATTAACAGGGAGTGATTAAGTAAATCAGTGATACATATAGTTTAAGCTAATGATCCATGTTGATTAGGGATGGAGTAAATCTATGTGAGAGTCCATGAAGAGTTAGTCCAAAAGGCTATCAAATGAGTTATTGGATTAAAGGCCTAAGTGAATGAACTAGGGTTTACAAGTTGAAACCCTAGGAATTCCACACTATAAATGTAACCCCTAACACTCCTCAAATCGACCAAGACTTCCAAGAAGAAACCCTAGCCGATTTTTGGTGCCTCCTGACCTCTCTCTCATAATCCTCCATCGTTCTTGGTGTTTGTGACTTATTTAAGGTGTCACATTTGAGGTACTAAGCTCTTGAAAGGCCTAGTTCAACAAGCTAGAACAAAGAGGTATTCATCTAACTTGTTTTATGTTGTAAATCTCTAAATTGTATGCTAGTTAGGGTTGATGTTTTGGATAAATGAAAAATTGCATGTATAACTTGAGAAAAATTAGATCCAAAGCATTAGGGTTGTATGTGCACCATAGGATTGTTATAGTGCTCAAAACCCATCAAATTTATGATCCTATGTGATTAAATCTTGGTTTTCATGTGCTTTTCTTCAATTTTTAGGCTAATTGGAGTGTTGGAGTTGCATAAAGTTGCCAAATTTATGGATCCCTAAAGTCCCTTTGTAGTTAGAAGTGATGGATCTGAATTTTGATAGAGTTTTGAACTCTTGCATGAGATCTTGACCCTATTTTACACCATTTTAACCTAGCTTGTGTTTGAGACATGCATTGGACATGCATGTCAAAAGCTACAATTTTTATGGTATTTTGAGATATAGAAGGCCTTCTGGAAGGTTTCTTTGCATTGCTTAAAGGATTAAGAACTTGTGGCATTAGTCTATCTAAAGCGTTCCTCATGACGTGACACTTTGGTCACCACGACATGACGATGGCCTGATCTGCGAATATGTTCTCTTCATTATGCCATGACGTGACCACTGGGTGGTGATATTTCCATATATATATATATATATATATATATATATATATATATATATATATATATATATATATATATATATAGGCATTATTTTAATATATTTTAAGTTATATTTTGGTTAGATGTAAATATATTTGATACTTATTGAGTTAAATTATATTTTGCAGCTAAATAGGAAATTCTTGAGAAAAAAGGAGTTGAAATGACGAATATTTGAACCTGGAAGGATCGGAGCTAAGTTTGGAGCTTAATGGAAGCTTAAAAAGGAAAAGAATCAAGAAATTACACTTCTCACAGCGTGGAAATGGAGTAACACGATGTGGTTATTAGGTAATCCTCGATAGTTTACGTATGAAGGGAACTCACGAAGGGAGCCTCATAGCCTTACCACATGAGAAGTCAAAGGTTATAGAAGATCAATACGCGGACGCCAAATTCCTTATCAGGCATGATTTATATGCTGCTCACAACGTGAGGTGTTAATGCTCACGACGTGAGAGACATTTTTAAGGAAACTATAAATAGCCTTTGCCATATTCGATTTGGGGAGTTGGATTAATTGTTCTGGAGAGTTAGTCAAAATCAGAAGCCAAAACCTTGCGAGATTCAACTATTAGAGGAAGAATTCACTTAAAGTTAAGAGATTTGAAGATCCAGTCAAGATAACACATTACACATTTGGTTTGATCATGTTTAGCTTTATTCATATTGTGTTTTTGTGTATGATTACTGCCATGAGTAGCAGATTTAGTAGACTTTCGTTTAGTTAGATGAAACCAAGAACTATGAGTTAGTTTCTTAATTTTATGGACTATAATTATTTGAAGTTGGATTAAGTTTGGTCTGATTATTGATTCCTTGCATGTTAAAGATTTAATCTTTGTTGCTTACATTCAAGTTAAGTGTACTTAAATTATCGATTTAGATTACATGAGCTTGATCACCTAGTAGTTTATGATCATTAAAATACTAGAACTAGGATTCATCAAATCTTAGATTAGGTAATAAAGACAACAACTTTAACTGTGTCAGAGAACATGATTTCATCATAATTGTGTTTGGTAAATATTCTTGATCATAAATATTTACCTTAGATATATTTTACATAGCTAAATTATCATTAATAATAAATTTTGTGTTTGCTTGTGTATAATCATTACATAGTAGTTCATGAATTGAGGAATATATTAAGAGATTTGATCAAGATTGCTAATAATATCTATTTTAGTAACCAACTTTATTAATCCATGAATAAGAAGTAACCATAGGAGAAAGGTGGATTCTAAGCAAAATGAAAGTGCTTTTAATATCTTGATAATAATCGTTCTTAGTTAAGTGTTTTTTTTAGTTTTAAGTTAATCTGAACTTGCAAAACCAGATAAAACTCCTTCTTTATTTATTATTTTTAGATTAATATTTAGTAATTATTTTAGTATACTGAATTTGTTCCCTGTGTTTGATACCCAACTTATTTTACTATACTATAAATTGACTAGGTATACTGCTTATATGTGCATTATTAGATAAGTAACTATGTTTATAAATGTAAAGCTATATTGGTATAATTTGTGCACATCAAGTTTTTGGGACTGTTGTCGAGGATTGACTATTTTAGTTGTTAGTTTAATTGTTTTAGGTTAATCGATCCTTTTTTCGGGTAAAATCCGCAAATATTTTTTTTTTTTTGCATTAATTAAATTTTATAAATTTCTGAACTCACGATGTGAGCATATATACTCACGACTTGAGAACTACAATCTCGCTCTTATTTTATTTTTAGTTCATTTTTACATGTTTTTTTTCTAAGACCTCAGATTCTGAAAAAGGTAGCAAAGAAGAAAGTGAAGACGAAAGGGAAGACAAGATGCCCAACATAACGGAGATGACAATGGAGGCATACAAGAGCGAATTTGTGATGACACCAGTCCGGGCCTTGTACAACCCGAAATTCCCCCCACCGCCAACTTCAAACTCAAGGGGCACACTCTTTATGCGCTATACAGTATCCCATTCTATGAGAAAGACCATGAAGACACCTACAAGCACATTGACGGAGTTAATGAGATTGCGGATTATTTCAATATTCCAAATGTACCACGAGAAACAGTGTTGTTAAGAATGCTTTCGGTCACCTTCAAAGGAGTGGCTAAGGATTGATTAAAGGCACTTCCACCGAGAACGATCACAACATGGGCACAGATGCGCGAATAATTCATTCAATAATTCTGCCCACCATCCAAAGTTGCAAAATTAAAGAAGGTTATTGTGACACCTCCAAACCAGAATGGCAGAAACATTCGGGGGTGGGTGACTTCACGTAGTATCATAACAGTTGAATATTGTAAAGAAAGTAAACACAACCATCATATATATAACAAAAACTTACATTGTTGCGTAATACATGTTTCAAAAGAATATTACAATTATGATGACTTAAAATGTTTTGATAATAGACACCTTAGCGTTCCTTCTCCAAAACCTGATGGTTACCTGTATTACTGATTCCCTGAGAAATACAAGTAGTTTCGAAAAAGTGTCAACAATAAAGTTGGTGAGTTCATAAGTGTTTTTGTACTGAAAGTTGTATGTCTTTTAGTAAAAATAGGTGAATATGGTTTCCAGAAAATCCAATATTTTCTACATATATTTTGAAAAAGTCCCAAAAAGCTAGAGGGCATTAGTATCTTTCGTGCTCAAATGATGAAGGTAAATTTATACTCAAAATAGTGTATATACCGAATGCATTCAAGAATCTCGTAAATAAAACTTATTTTATACTTCCGTGTGAGTTTTATAACCATGCTATTGACACAGACTGCCTGTAACAATGTTCTTCAGGCGTTGTACTGTTATGACGTTTGTCATCCCAGACCTGTCGGTCTAACTGTAGCTAACAGTTTAGGTGCAGGATTGTCAATCCCGTATAGATCTATACACAAGTATCACGCTCTCCCTCCAAGAGATTATGGTTTATAATACAGGACTTGAAATGCATACTTGAGAGTACGTCGAAGTCGAATATCTCACAATACTTAGTATAAATAGATTTACAAAAAAGAAAGTCTATATTTCATGCAGATGAAAGTATTTCATTTTCACAATGTTTACGTAAGAATGTAATGAATAACCCACAAACTATACCCATTATAGTTTTTCCGAAATTGTGTTCCATTTGGTGATAGTAACTCTATGAAATACTAACATTTCATGCAAAGTAAAATGTTGATATCGAAGTATTTAAAAATCTAGATGTTGTATTTAAAACGATATGTTTTCTCGTATTGCACTTGTATTCCCCCCCCCCCCCAAAAAAAAATATGAAAAAGATGTGAAAAAATAGGGGTATGAACTCACCTGGAAAGTGTGATGATTCGAAGAAAACGAGCTTTTTATTGGGCGGCACTTCGACCGAGAAGTGGCGAGATTCTCGGGAATCTCGGGGCTTAGGACCTTCGTCGGGGCTGGGGTATGAAACCGGGGTGTCGGGGTCATCTCGGGATGCTAAACGAGAAGTAAAAGTGAGAGAGAAGAGAGAAATGGGTAACAAAAGTCGGAAGTCTCGCATCCTATTTATAGGTGAGGATCACTGCCCTCGTACGCTGGGCATACACCGAAGTACGCGGGGCATGCCTCGTACGCAGGGCGGACCCTCATATGCGGGGCGTACTCGTGCGTCATGGCTTAACGCATCATCAACTGTTGGTCTTCAGACGAGATGGGTGTAGAGGCATAGGGGCGACGTGTTCGATCTGTGGCCCTCCATTCTGTACGATGGGCGTACTCCGAAGTACGCTTGGCGTACTCCTTCGGATAAGGCTTTGAAATGCGTGCCAAAAACTTCTAAAATGCGTATGTTTCGCATACGAGCTCCGTTTTTGACGTTCTTTATATCCACGAGAATGTGAGAAAATACTCTACAACTTTCATTTAGACTTCGTCGGCTAATTTTGACTTTATTTTTAATTATATTTTAATTAATAGGCCGGGTCACGATAATTTCGTTAAAAATCCATAACTTCTTTATTCGACGTCCGTTTTCGTTTGTCTTTTTACCATTGAAGTACTATTGTAGAGACCTTCAACTCTCGTTTAGGTTGTGTCGGCTAAAAATCGTTTGATCTTTATTTCCAGTTTTTAGCTGTCTACCGCTTGTTACGAAACTTAGAAAATTCGTAACTTCTTCATACGAAGTTCGTTTTGGGCGTTCTTTTTATGCATGCTCACGGTTTAACGTAATCTACGACTTTCGTTTAGAATCCTAAGGTTAAAAAGCATTTTATTGAAATTTTACTTTTTACGATTAATAATGTTTTACCCGGTGTGTCGTGGATTTTCGATTGGTCATAACTCTTTCGTTATAACTCGGATTTGAGTGTTCTTTATGTTTTTGGAAACCTTGGCACGACATCTAACACTTTATGCATCCCAATTATGATTTTAGAACATTTCATTTTTGAAGCTAATTTTGTTGATTCTAAATAGTTCGTTATATTTGACTTTTGAATGTTACATTGAGTTGAAAATATCGGGTTGTCACATCATACCCCCGTTAGAGGGAATTTCGTCCCAAAATTTAATCTAAGTCAGATTTTATGGGTTAGGAAAAAGATGCGGGTACTTTTGTTTCATCTGATCCTCGCGTTCCCAGGTGTATTCAGGTCCTCGCTTGGCGTTCCATCGGACCTTCACAATGAGTATGCGACTTTGTTTAGTTCTTTTAATTTCCCTATCCATGATCTCTACTGGCTTTTCTACGAATTGGAGATTCTCGTTGATTGCAATTTCATCCAAAGGGATAACGAGGGTCTCATCGGACAAGCACTTCTTTAGGTTTGATACGTGAAAAGTAGGGTGTACGTTGTTGAGTTCCTATGGTAATCGAAGTTTGTAAGCCGCCGGGCCGATCCTGGCAAGGATCTCGAATGGTCCGATGTACCTTGGGTTTAGTTTTCCACGTTTTCCGAAATGTATTAACCCCTTCCAGGGCGAGACTTTTAGTAGGACACGGTCTAAAACCTGGAATTCCAAGGGTTTCCGTCTTTTATCCGCATAACTCTTTTGTCTGTCTCTTGAAGCCTTCAATCGCTCCCGAATCTGAACAATCTTCTCCGTAGCTTCTCTTATGATCTCCGGTCCAATGAGAGTGTTGTCGGGTATCTGACCTCTTGCTAGTTGCGTGTCACCCACTTCAGCCCAGCACAGAGGTGATCTGCACTTACGGCCGTAGAGGGCTTCGAACGGGACAACCTTGATGCTAGTGTGGTAGCTATTGTTGTACGAAAACTCGACCAATGGTAAATGGGTGTCCCATGCCTTGCCAAAATCGATTACGCAAGCTCTCGACATATCTTCTAAGGTTTGTATGGTTCTCTCACTCTGGTCGTCGGTCTGCGGGTGATAAGTGATACTCATGTCTAGCCTCATTCCTAGAGATTTCTGTAGCGACTGCCAAAACCTCGAGGTGAATCTACTATCTCGGTCCGAGATGATGGATATTGGCACACCATGCAGTCGCACAATCTCCCTGATGTATGTTCTAGTTAGTTTCTCCAGTTTGTCCATTTCTTTGATTGGTAGGAAATGCGCGGATTTAGTTAACCTATCGACGATCACCCAGATGGTGTCGAGTCCGCTTGTCGTCTTGGGTAACTTGGTTATGAAGTCCATAGTAATCCGCTCCCACTTCCATTCGGGTATTTTAGGTTGTTGCAACAGTCACGAAGGTTTTTGGTTTTCCACCTTGACTTTGGCGCAAGTCAGACATTTGCCTACGTAGATAGCAATTTCGGCTTTCATGTTCGGCAACCAATACAGTTTCTTGAGGTCCAAATACATCTTATCTGAACCTGGATGTATGGAGTATCGTGTCTTATGGGCTTCGTCCATGACAACGTCTCTGAATCCGCCAAACTTCGTCGTCCAGATCCGATTCATGAAGTAACGAACTCTGTCATCCTTGATTTCGAGATTCTTATCCATTCCTCTTAAGGCTTCACTCGCCACGTTTTCAGATTTCAAGGCTTCAATTTGAGCTTCCTTGATTTGTGTGGACAGGTGCGAATGGATAGTCATAGTTAAGGATTCCACTCGGCGGCCCGAGTATTCCTTTCGGTTGAGGCCATCGGCTACTACGTTAGCTTTCCCGGGATGATAACGAATTTCGCATTCGTAATCGTTTAGTAGTTCTACCCACCGTCTTTGTCACATGTTGAGTTTTTTCTAGTTGAGGATATTCTGGAGGCTTTTATGATCGGTGAAGATTGTACATTTCATCCCGTAGAGATAGTGTCTCTAGATCCTTAGAGCGAAAACGACTGCTCCTAGTTTGAGGTCGTGCGTCGTGTAGTTTACTTCGTGCGTCTTCAGTTGTCTTGAGGCGTAGGCGGTGACCTTCCCTCGCTGCATTAGAACGCATCCAAGTCCTTGGTTTGACGCATCACAGTAGACCACAAAGTCTTCTGTTCCTTCTGGTAAGGTTAAAATAGGTGCGCTGCATAGGGCTCGCTTTAGTGTTTGGAATGCGATGTCTTGTTTTTCTCCCCAGTCGAAGGTTACACTTTTCTAAGTTAGGGTGGTAAGCGGATTAGCAATTTTTGAGAAGTTTTGTATGAACCTTCGGTAATACCCGGCGAGGCCCAAGAATTGCCGGATTTCCGTTGGAGTCCTTGGAGTTGTCAAGTTCTCGATTGCCTTGATTTTGGATGGGTCCACATGTATCCCCTTCTTGCTGACCACGTGACCTACGAAATCTACTTCCCGAATCCAAAATTCGCACTTTGAGAATTTTGCGTATAGCTTCTCTGTCCTTAATGTTTCTAAAACTTGGCGGAGGTGTTGGTTATGTTCTTCCTTGCTTCTTGAATAGATGAGTATATCATCTATGAACACGATCACAAATTTATCCATGAATGGACGACATACTCGATTCATCAAATCCATGAACACCGCTGGTGCATTTGTCAATCCAAAGGGCATTACTAAAAGATCGTAGTGGCCATAGCGAGTTCGGAATGCCGTTTTGGGAATGTCTTCTTCCAGGACTCGCAGCTGGTGATACCCAGATCTTAGATCGATCTTTGAGAAGTAGCTTGGTCCTTGTAGTTGGTCGAACAGATCGTCTATGCGCGGTAAGGGATATCGGTTCTTGATCGTCAGTTTGTTCAGTTCCCGGTAATCGATGCACATGCGAAAAGATCCGTCCTTCTTCTTTACGAATAGGACCGGTGCTCCCCATGGTGAGAAGCTCGGTCTGATGAAGCCTTTGCTCAGTAGCTCGTTTAGTTGGCTGGACAGTTCCTGCATCTCTACTGGGGCTAGTCGGTATGGCGATTTTGCTACTGGGGTAGTTCTGGGAATCAAGTCGATCCTGAACTCGACTTGGCGCTCCGGTGGGACTCCTGGAAGATCTTCTGGTGTGACATCTGGGAAATTGCAGACCTCCGGAATGTCTTTAATGTCTTTTGATTCTCGTTTCTTGTCTACCACGTGGGCTAGAAAGGCATGATATTCCTTGCGAAGATATTTTTGGGCTTTGACGCAGGAGATGATTTGTAAATTTGTGTTGGGATTGTCACCATAAATGACAAGAGTTTTGCCGTTTGGCAGATTGAGGCGAACGACCCTTTTGTGACAAAGTATATCGGCATGGTGAAGGCTTAACCAATCCATAACTATGATGACATCAAAACTTCTTATAGTAATTGGCATAAGATCGATTTGGAACAAGTGCTCATTTAAATTTAAGGTACAACCTATGTACATGTCGTTTGCGCTTTCCGTTTTACCGTTTTCCATTTTTACAGTGAATATTTTATTGAGTGCTTGGGGTTTTTGATTAAGTAAGTGTTTGAATTTATGACTCACGAAACTCCTCTCCGCACCGCAGTCAAAGAGTACGCATGCATAAATGTCGTTGAAGAGAAACGTACCCGTAACCACCGTGGGATCGGCTATTGCTTCGTTCTGCCCTATTGCCAACACTCTTCCTACACTGCCAGTATTCTTCGCCTTAGGGCAATCCCTCTTGAAGTTCCCAGTTTCTCCACACCCATAACATGCCTGACTTACTCCAGTACCAGGAACTTGGGTGATTGGTCGCGCCGATGCCTTACAGAAACGGGCAGTGTGCCCTTTCCTGTCGCAGTTTTTACAGTGCATCTCCGGGCAATTACCGTGGTGATGGTAATTGAATTTGTTGCACTTTGGCAGGTTCCCATCGTATTGCTTTGTTGGCGCGGGGGTAGCGGGAGTAGTAGTGGGGGTAGTAGCAGCATGGACCGCCACTATTTGTTTCTTTGAAGGTTCTTGCGAAGTTTGACCTTTTCTCTTGTTCCAAAATTTCTTCTTGTTGTTGTTGTTAGCACTGTTGTCATTGTTTTTGCTTCCTTTGGTTGGTTCTGGGACGACGGTTGTGGCACTTTGGCAGACTCCGTGGTCAACGAGAGATTGCGCCAGCTCCTTGGCGCTATCGAACGTTGTGGGTTTGGAGGCTAGCACACTTCCTCGAAGCTGGGGTGATAGCCCCCAGATATATCTTTCCACTTTTTGGCTTTCCAGAATCATCATTCCTGGGCAAAGTATTATCAAGTCACTGAATCTATTTGTATAGCCTATGATGTCTGAACCTACCATTGTAAGGCCCCAAAGCTCCTGCTCGAGCTTTTGAATCTCGCCTCTTGGGCAGTACTCTCGTAGTAGCATTCATTTCAGGTTCTCCCAACCCATGGAGTTTGCCACCACCAGAGTTAATGACTTGACGTGGCCATTCCACCACGTTAGGGCTCGTTCGGAGAAAGTACAGGCGGCAAATTTTACTTTGCTTTCTTCGGGGCATGAGAATATCTCGAACACTGCTTCCGTTTTCTCTATCCAATGGGATAGAGCCATCACTCCCCCAGTTCCATTAAAAGGGATGGGTTTGCTGTTGGAGAAGTCTTTGTAAGTACATTCTCCGGTACGACCTTGGGTTTGACCATTTGTGAAGCTGTTTATCCCTCCTCCCGACCCGTTGTTACTCATTTGTGCCATTGTTGCGGTTACGACGGCTGTTACAGCAGCCTGAAAGGTAGCAGCATCCATAGTTGGAGGGGGTGGTGGAGGTGGTGCTGGCGCTTCGTTTGTATTGAAACATCGGGGATTCCTTCTTGGTGGCATGATTCTGCCACATGTTAAGAGATGAATGCTTGAAAATTCAGTTGAAATGATTAAGGGAGGTTCATACATTTTAGTTCTGAACATTTCTTGTTTTTGGTATGTTAACGGAAATTTTCAAAAGAAAACAAGAGTATGAATAATGGGATACTCAAGGAAGTAGTAAATGCATGTCAATTTCATTGATATTAGTATATGATACAACGATCAGGAAAATTTGACCTTTAATAGGTATAGGTTACATCAATGAAAATGGGGAAATTTGACAGCATTCCGGCCTCTGAATTGTGTACTCACAATCCGCCGGGTTTACATTTATACAAGAAAAGGTAACACCAACATTTACCCGATAGATATAAATATAACGCCAGAAGTACGCGTTCTATTCCAAGCGGGTAGGGCGTTGCGGACCAGGGTAGGTAGTTGTGGAAGTCCTTGCTCGGGCTATTTGACGTTTAGCCTCGATGATATACCTTTCCATTGCGGCTTGTTGCTCATGGAACTCCCTTACTTCGGCTCTAGTAGCAGTGATGTCTTTCTGAAGGGAAAATGTGTACTCCATTGTCCGATCGTGTTCTTCGTCCAGACGACAAAGACGTACCGCAGTGACAGCAGTGGTGGCCCCAATGTCAAGGAGTTGGTTGGCATTTGCTCTTGTTTGATTGCCTTGGTTGGTAATGCGACGAATGATGACAGGGAATATGTGATGACACCAGGTCGGGCCTTGTACAACCCGAAATTCCCCCCACCGCCAACTTCAAACTCAAGGGGCACACTCTTTATGCGCTAAACAGTATCCCATTCTATGGGAAAGACCATGAAGACACCTACAAGCACATTGACGGAGTTAATGAAATTGTAGATTATTTCAATATTCCAAATGTACCACGAGAAACAGTGTTGTTAAGAATGCTTTCGGTCACCTTCAAAGGAGTGGCTAAGGATTGATTAAAGGCACTTCCCCCGAGAACGATCACAACATGGGCACAGATGCGCGAATAATTCATTCAATAATTCTGCCCACCATCCAAAGTTGCAAAATTAAAGAAGGTTATTGTCACACCCCTAAACCAGAATGGCAGAAACATTCGGGGGTGGGTAACTTCATGTAGTATCATAACAGTTGAATATTGTAAAAAAGTAAACACAACCATCATATATATAACAAAAACTTACATTGTTGCGTAATACATGTTTCAAAAGAATATTACAAATATGAGGATTTAAAATGTTTTGATAATAGACGCCTTAGCGTTCCTTCTCCAAAAGCTGATGGTTACCTGTATTACTAATTCCCTGAGAAATACAAGTAGTTTCGGAAAAGTGTCAACAATAAAGTTGGTGAGTTCATAAGTGTTTTTGTACTGAAAGTTGTATGTCTTTTAGTAAAAATAGGTGAATGTGGTTTCCAGAAAATCCAATATTTTCTACATATAGTTTGAAAAAGTCCCAAAAGTTAGAGGGCATTAGTATCTTTCGTGCTCAAATGATGAAGGTAAATTTATACTCAAAATAGTGTAAATACCAAATGCATTCAAGAATCTCGTAAATCAAACTTATTTTATACTTCCGTGTGAGTTTTATAACCATGCTATTGACACAGACTGCCTGTAACAACGTTCTTCAGGCGTTGTACTGTTATGACGTTTGTCATCCCAGACCTGTCACTTTAACTGTAGCTAACAGTTTAGGTGTGGGATTGTCAATCCCGTATAGATCTATACACAAGTATCACGCTCTCCCTCCAAGAGATTATGGTTTATAATACAGGACTTGAAATGCATACTTGAGAGTACGTCGAAGTTGAATATCTCACAATACTTAGTATAAATAGATTTATAAAAAAGAAAGTCTATATTTCATGCAGATGAAAGTATTTCATTTTCACAATGTTTACATAAGAATGTAATGAATAACCCACAAACTATACCCATTATAGTTTTTCCGAAATTGTGTTCCATTTGGTGATAGTAACTCTATGAAATACTAACATTTCATGCAAAGTAAAATGTTGATATCGAAGTATTTAAAAATATAGATGTTGTATTTAAAACGATATGTTTTCTCGTATTGCACTTGTATTCCCCCCCCCCCCCCCCCCCTAAAATATGAAAAAGTATGGGTATGAACTCACCTGGAAAGTGTGATGATTCGAAGAAACGTGCTTTTTCTCGGGCGGCACTTCGACCGGGAAGTGGCGAGATTTTCGGGAATCTCGGGGCTTAGGACCTTCGTCGGGGCTGGGGTATGAAACCGGGGTGTCGGGGTCGTCTAGGGATGCTAAACGGGAAGTAAAAGTGAGAGAGAAAAGAGAAATGGGTAACAAAAGTCAGAAGTCTCGCATCCTATTTATAGGTGAGGATCATTGCCCTCGTACGATGGGCGTACACCGAAGTACGCGGGGCGTACCTCGTACGCCGGGCGTACTCGTGCGTCATGGCTTACCACATCATCGACTGCTGGTCTTTGGACGAGACGGGTGTAGAGTCATAGGGGCGACATGGTCGATCCGAGGCCCTCCATTCAGTACGTTGGGCGTACTCCTTCGGATAAGGCTTTGAGATGCGTGCCAAAAACTTCTAAAATGCGTCACTTTCGCATACGAGCTCCATTTTTGACGTTCTTTATATCCACACGAAGGTCGGAAAATACTCTAAAACTTTCATTTAGACTTCGTCGGCTAATTTTGATTTTATTTTTAATTATATTTTAATTAATAGGCCGGGTCATGATAATTTCGTTAAACATCCATAACTTTTTTATTCGACGTCCGTTTTCGTTTGTCTTTTTACCATTGAAGTAATATTTTAGAGACCTTCAACTCTCGTTTAGGTTGTGTCGGATAAAAATCGCTCGATCTTTATTTTGAGTTTTTAGCTGTCTACCGCTTGTTACGAAACTTAGAAAATTCGTAACTTCTTCATACGAAGTCCGTTTTGGGCATTCTTTTTCTGCACGCTCACGGTTTAACGTAATCTTCGAATTTCTTTTAGATTCCTAAGGTTAAAAAGTATTTTATTGAAATTTCACTTTTTACAATTAACAATGTTTTACCCGGTGTGTCGTGGATTTTCGATTGGTCATAACTCATTCGTTATAACTCGGATTTGAGTGTTCTTTATGATTTTGGAAACCTTGGCTTGACATATAACACTTTATGCATCCCAATTAAGATTTTAGAACATTTCATTTTTGAAGCTAATTTCGTTGATTCCAAATAGTTCGTTATATTTGACTTTTGAATGTTACATTGATTTTAAAATATCGGGTTGTCACAGTTATCGCAAATTTCGAGCAACAAGCGGGAGAATCATTATATGAGGCATGGGAATGATACAAGGGGTTACTAATAAATTGTCCCCATAATGATCTTAGTGTGCAACAAGAAGTCTCGGTCTTTTATGATGGGGTGAACTTAACAACTAGGTAACTCCTCGATTCTCAAGGAGCGCTCACAAAGAAGAATCTTGCTACAATTAGAGAGCTAATAGAAGAATTTTCAAAGCATTCAAGGGAATAGCACAACCCAAGAGAAGACAAGACAAGAGGATACAAGGATGGAAATGGTGATTTAGAAGAATTGGTTGTGGTGTTGGCAAAATTAGAGAACGTGGATCGACGGATGACGAAGATGGATCAATCCATACATGCAATACGTGTGGGTTATGACAATTGCAATAGGCCACACTTAACCAAGGATTGCAATTTGGGAAAAAATTGGAATAGAAAAGTTCAAGTTTGTTATTCTATTGGAGACTGGTACGATGAAGATTGGAGAAAGCCAAAGAAATAATGGTTGTCTTATGAAGAATACAAGAAGAAAAAAGATGAAAAATATCAGCAAACTGAATGGGGCTACTACCGAAAGGAACAACCACCACCCGAGAAGAATATGGATTATGAGTAAATACCTTAGAGGTTTATGGAGGCTTCCGAAAAACGACACAATGCAATTGATGTTGATGTTACTATTAGAAACTAACAAGATTCCATTCAAAACATCGAGACTCAGCTTGAGAAATTAACTAAGCTTGTGAATTAACGGTTACCACCTAAAATTCCCGATCACGAACTGCAACCACATATCATGGCCATATCCACTAAAGAAGACCCTCATTCAGAGCCTATAATGATCCATGATGAAGCCTTGAAGCAGCTAGATCCACAACCAAAGAGACTGAAGATCAAAGAAAAAGGAAGTGCTAGTGTCCAGTTCTCAGGATGTGAGGAACAACCTTTCACATCGTGGGATCAGTGTGAATAGAAAAATTCATCTTTTGTTAAACCATATCAGCCTCTGTTACCTTTTCCATCTCGAGCTAAAGTACATTCATTGGAACAGGTACATAATAAGTTTATAAATCAAGTCAAGAGCATTCCAATCAACAATCCTTTTTATTGAAGCATTAGCCAAAATAACCGAATACACAAATTTTCTTAAAGATCTTCTCGACACTCTTCAACAACTAGAGAAGACATCCAAGGTAGTTCTTATTGAACAATGTTCATAGGTGATCATGGAAGGAATACCAAAGAAATTGGGAGATCTGGGATGCCTTACTTTACCATGTGAGTTTGAAAATGACACAAAGACATTCGTGTTAGACGATTCTGGAGAAAGCATTAATTTGATGCCATATTCATTTTACCAAAAGCTTGACCTTCTAGAATTGAAGACTAGAAGGATGAAAATTCATATGGTGAATCGTTCAGCGACTCATCCTCGAGGCATAATTGAAGATATATTAGTAAAAATTGGATTTTTTTTCCAATTGACATTGTGGTGATAGACAAAAAAAGAGGATCAAGATGTGTATATTATCCTTGGACGCCCATAATTTAATATCGCGCGAGCCTTGGTAGATGTTCGTGAATCAAAACTCACCTTGCGAGTAGGAAAATACGAGATGACATTTGGAGTTTAAGAAGGATTTGAGATGTCTAAAGCTCAATATGAAGTGTTCTTTATGGATGAAGATAGACAGTTTCAAGACCTAAAAAAACTAATGGAAGAAGAAGTCCAAACAAAGGAAGAAATCAAGCATACAAAATCCAAGAGCATCAATTTCCATGGTTTTTAAAGTCGTATCTTTCATTGTTCCAAATGTTTTAATCGAGAAAAAGTGAAAATGAAGAGTATAGTTCAAGTGATGGAGAGGGAGATCAAGCAATTACGGAAAGCATGCTTGATGAGGTGGAAGTCGACAAGAAAGGATCAACTGAACAAATAGAGAAAAAAGTAAACGTTAAAAAACCCAAAGGAGTTAAAAGAAAGCATGAGGGGTGCAACGTTCAAACGAAGAAAGAAAATTCAAAGAAAGGGTACATAAGACGGGTTTAAGACTACACAAAGAGGTGGAAGGAGCAAAAGGAGAAAAGAGAGATCCTACTCCCAACCACAACAACGTAGGGCGAGAAGGAGTCCGACTCAGGACTCCGTTAAAAGAAGCGCTTCTTGGGAGGCAACCTAAGCTCAGTTTGCATTTTATTTTCTTTTTCTTTTTCTTTATTTTTTTAAGGATAGTTGTCTTTGTCATCTTATGTTTTTGAAATCAAGTGTGGGATTGCACTAGTATGTGAAAACTATTTTTTTAAAGATTTGGCCATTAAAAAGAAGCTCGCGACGTAGCTTATTTATACCATGTCGTGGTCCATTAGCAGGAGCCTAATTTTTCATTCTATTTGACACTCATGACATGAGTATTAAGATCCTCACAACGTGGGGGTTAAAAACACGGTGTAACACTCGGTTCCGGATTTGCTTCTTTAGTTGGCGTTGCGGCCCAATCTTCAGAGGTCATGAGGCTTAGGGCCTTGGGAAAGAAAGAATTTGGCCCTTTTCGGGTTTGAGTATTATGGTTTACGTGATCCAAGTGTTCGATGGTGCCTTCGAAGGTCAAAGGTATGAGTGTAATTTGATAATTCGGTCTTTTATGGATTTTGGGTTTTTGCGGGAGGTTTTAAGGCTTGGTTGTGTTGTTAGAAGCATAGGGCTTCTCGCCACCTTTCTATGGATATAAGGTTTGTTATAAATGAATCTAAGATGAGAAAGTTAGGATATTTTGAAGATTTTGGCAGGAATGACCTTTGATGGAAAAAGCTTACATTCCGGTCCCATGCATGCAAGGATGTCATACGCGTGTTTGGATGAGTACACCCAACATAATATTGGAAAGTGAAACGTGGGTGTGTGGAGCTGTACACCCAACATACAGATAGTACGCCCAACGTACGTGACTGGATCCTAAAACCCAAAATCTTAGAATTGGCTCATTATTTAAACACCTTTAGTCCAAGGTGTTACCCTCTCTTTCATCCTCCACTGTCCCCCAACGACCCAACCCTAATCTCGAACCCTAGCCTCATCAAAGAGTATTGTGAGCCTTTTATGTGCATCTTTGGCAGGTTTTAGTGCATATTCAATAGTGGAAGCTTTGTGCACGGTGGTGAATCAAGGGAAGGCTTGTAGATCTCGAATTTTTGCTCCATTTCTAGCTCTTTAAAGGTAAAAAGTTTTTAACTTGCTCTTTAGAAGTTGAGATATAAGAATATGTGAGTTTTCGTCCCATTTTAACCTCATGAGTGAGATCTAGTAGTTGGACACCACTCCAAGAGCTTTGAGTTGCTACTCTTAACATTTATGAGATTATAAGCTCAGAAAAATGCTTGCTTGATGTTTAGAAATGGTCCATGCATGTTCTAGTTAGGTCTTAATGGATTAAGATGGCCATTGGGTCTGATTGAGTCATGTAAATGCATATAGGTGCCGAGTTTATGCATTAAGAGCTTAGTTAGAAGGTCTTCTAAAATTTTGATACAAGGACTTAAGAGATCAAGACATGTTTTGTGTTTTGGAGAAATCGCGGTTACACCCTGCGTAACTGATGGTACAACCATCGTACCATCTTTTGGTCGCGATACAGGTTTCCTCGTGTACGCCCAATGTAGCTGAGTGTACACCCCGCGTTCGGCTTGGTTTGGGCTTGGTGTATTTTTGGGCTTCGTATTCTTAGGCCATCTTGTTGATTTGGGCCTTTTGGGTCGCCTGAGATTAGTTATTGGTCTAAGGAAATTTTGGGCTTAGGATAAGGCCCATATAGGGGTTGGGCCCAATTTGGAAAAAAAAAATAGGCCATTAGTGGGCCTTTGTGGATCTTTTAGTTTTGGGCCTTATTGGTCTTGGGCTTAGGCCTCAATTTTGGTTCATGTTAGGTCAGGGGTAAAATGGTAATTTTTCCAAAAGTTTGGATTATGGATTATAGTTTGGAACCCAATTGTTAATTGGGTGTTATTTTAGTATGGATAGCTCGGGAGGTCTTCAGGGCGGCCGCTAGAGATTTCTTTCAGTGAGCTTCTGCATTCGAGGTGAGTCTCCTCACTGTTCTATGGGTCGAAGGCACCAATGCCGACCCATTTGGTTTATGTATTGTAGGGAGACCCAGGGGTTGTTGGATTAGTGTCTAAGTCCATAACTATTTTGGTATGTACTTGACCCGATGGTGCATGGTCCTTTTGGGTTGCCTTCACCAAAGCAACTTGATTGGAGAAATTAATAAAAAGAGAGAGGTTATTATGATTTATTAATATGTTATAAGAATAATATATTAAAGGAGAAATCATATTTGTTTAATTAATATTGGTCAATAATTAATTAAGAATTAATTTTGTGATCAAGTGTAATTAATTAAACTAGAGGGGTTGAATTGTAATTATGTGATAGTTGCAAAATAGGGCAATGGTTATCCTTGTTAAAGGATGGACGAATTCAAGGATAAGGATATCCTTAAAATCGTCCAAGGCCCAAGAGATAAGGGTTTTTCAAGGCTTATCTTATGGTTACTTGATGGGCAAGTAACTAGATAAGGATAAGGACTGAAACCCTAATCTTTACACCTATATAAACCCCCTAGGGCTCATGAATTCGTCTAAGCCTTCCCAAGAAGTCCTAAGGAAGAATTCCTACTTCTCTCCTCTCTCTATATACCTTCTCCATTTGCTCTTGGTGTTTGTAAGCCATTAGAGGAGTGACACTTGTGACTCTAAGCCTTCCAAAGTCAATTCAAGGAGGAATTAGGATTGTTATTACTACATAACAATCAAGGTAATATCTTAAACCTAATTATATGTTAATATTGATTTCCATATGCTACAATTAGGGTTTATAGTCTTGGATTCAAAGCATGTACAATAGAGAAACCTAGATCCAAGCATTAGGGTTTGTATGAGCACATAGGATGTCTTATGACCAAAACCCATCAGTGGTATCAGAGCCATGATTGGTTTCTATTGTATTGATGCTTGATATGTTTTAAAAATTCGATTTTTGGTGTTCTGCTTGATGGACTCGGCGAGTCCCACTGTGGACTCGGCGAGTTGCCCCTACTCGGCGAGTTCCAGAGGGTGACTTGGCGAGTCGGTGCGTCAGACAGAGGTATATTCGGGATTTCTTGCTGTTTTTGATTATGGATAGTTACCTTATCATGTTAGATCAATATTAATCCGATTATATGATATATTTGACTATATTTTGATCTAATTGAAGATATTTATCAATTAATAAGATAATTGTTTCCTTATGTGATAATTGTTTAAATTATTTTGATTAAATTGATGAATTGTTTTGCAAGAAATCATTAAATAAATCAAATATGGATAATTATGTGATTAAATGTTAATTTGATTGATCCTTGTTGTTATGAAAAGTTTCATATTTTGCCCTTTAGGTTTTATAGTTTAAATTTGAACACAATAGTTTTGTAGTTTTGAAATTTAAATAGTTGAAACCCTAATGTGTTGAAATGTTTCAAAACTTGCCCTCAAGTTTTGGAATTTAAATGTTGATTAAAAGTTTAATTAGGAATGTTAAATTCTAAAACTCTAGCATAGTTTTGAAAAAGTTCAACTCACACCCTCATGGTTTTATTAATTAATTAAGGTGTATAATTAAAAGAAGTTTAATAAATCCATAAAAGTTTAAGTTTACAACTTAATTGAATTAAAAGTATAATTGTTAAATTAGACCACCTAGTATTTTGATAGTATAAAATACACCCTATACTATATATAACATTAAAAGTCTAACATTATATATATGTATGAGTAAAAGTCAGTCTTACCGTTAGTAGGCCTCATTCACGAAGCTGGTCTATAAGGGGTGTTTAAGGAAATTGCCTATAAAATGGCGATTGAATGGGTATCCACTCTTACCCACCGCACTCTTGAATAGTGGAGGGTCGTTAGCCGAACGGGTAGGATAGGACAAAACCTTCCATTATAAGTATAATGAAGTATAAAAGTAACTAAATGTCTTCATAAAATTCCCAATCTTAGTTACTTAGGCAAAAGTGAATTGATGCAATTCCATGAAATTACACTTTGTGCCCTTGCGAAGACGTTAGTGGAGCGTGTGTGGTTAACCGGCACACTAAATGGTTCTAAGCAAAGGTAGAAATGGGTGACTCAATGTTTGTCATAGTTCGGTGGAGTGTGTGTGGTTTACCGGCACATCAAATAGGTGACTGTAACATGTGAGGGCACCATGTAATTTTGCATGGTTATTCACACCCGCTTTGTGATCCTCGGCATCCCAGTCACAAACAAGAGGGGCATATCGAGATTTAAACATGCCATTGGAAGTTCAATGAATCTCAAAGGATCTAGGAGTTTTCATAGATTTAAAACTTCAATTTCTTTTTCGTTTTTCATGGTGGAAATTAGTGAATCGTCATTCACTTACCTTCAAATGTTCTGCAATTTGGGTTATGGCATCCCTCTCCCGAGTTGTAGAATATTGTGTTGGGTCCTAGCCTTAGTATTTCATTTGGGTGATTTACTAAGGACTCAATCAATCAACTAACTTGAATTTTTTTTTTCTCCCGTTTTGTAGATATCAAAGTTCGACAACTATGGTCTTCCCAAATCCCGTGGAACAAGCATTCCACATGAAGATGGTATTCCACGATTCAATCGAGGAACGAGAAATCATGCTTCACTTCCTCCTCCTCCTCCTATTGTTCTCCCCAACCCACAAGATCGAAGAATTGAAAGGTTCAATATCACTAAAGCCCTATTGGAAATGAAACATGAAGATGGTAAACCCGTGTGTGCCCACGTTCTAGGAATGAAATCACACATTGATAGGTTGATAATGTTGGGTCTGTCATTCCCAGATGAGTTGGCTGTGAATTGGGTTTTGCAGTCACTTCCCGAATCATATAATGAGTTCAAAAGAAAGTATTATATGATGAATCATGACGACAACCTCATTGACCTAACTTACATGCTCATTGCTGCTGAATCAGAAATGATTTGGCGAAGCAATGGAGCGTATTTGTTGGAAAAATCAACCGACCATGCTTCCGAGGACGTTCTAGGAGAACCGACCTGCGTTTACTGCCAAAAGAAAGGGCGTTGGATAGAAGTCTGCCCAAAGAGCCTGAAGAGTCCAGAAGATGGGAGAGTCAAAGAGTATGGCTGCGCTTCAGGTAAAATCCACTATCTAACTCCATTAAGTTCCTATTCATTAATTCTTAATACATAATGTAATAAGATTGCATTTGAATGTTTTACAGGATCGGTGAAAAGAAAGGAAGCTTGGTGAAAGAGCAAAATGAATCTAATCACAAGGAATGGATCTTGATCGCATGAACTTGAAGATTAGATTTTGATCTTAGATAGTTATGATAGAGTTGTTAGAAAATTTTCTTTTGAAATACATAGTTTTCAATGGATTTTGCATTGTAAGGACAAATGTTTTCCGCTGCTTTTATAAATAAAATAAATTTTCGTTTGACTTATTTGTTTATTTCCTTGAAATGAAATCGTTATGAAAATTGGTGTTTGCATATTTCTACAACAAATGGATATGATTCTTATTTATGGTGTTTATGGAAAAGTCGAGAATTTACCAAATATGGAGAGTTTCTCATTGCCCAAGTTTCAATTGGACAGAAACTTGGAATCATGCAATGTGGATGCACGATGAATGAGAAATTTCGTATTTGGAAATTAGACTAATTCATTGACAAAGTGTCAAGTGAAGGACTAGGAGATCGAGTACACAAAGTTGTGTGTTGATCAAAGTCCACCATAAGAGTAACAAAATATTCGTCATGATTTACTAAAGGTTTAGTAAATATGATTATACTTATAAAATTAAGTGTAATTCTGAATTGATTGAAAAAGTTTAAATCAATAGTAGAACGAATAACAAGAATCAAGTAGGCAGAAAGATAAAAGCTTCTCCATTCTAAGAAGAAGGGAGAGTACCTTTTATGCTTTATGATAGGTCTTAATGATTAAGAACCATACCTCAATTGATCCTCTAAGTGAGTCTTGGTACAATTGTATGTCCAAGAAGTCAATCATACTTCGTTCCAAAACAAGTCTTAGAGTTAAGATTGTGACAATGAGTGAAAAGTATTAAGAAGGTTTAAAACATTCATTAAATGTGGTAAGTTGTGATGTCTTAGATAAGACAAAGACCAACTAGGACCAATTTATGAAGAGTTTTGATAAAAGCTACACTAACTCTCGAATATTTGTTTGTCAAGAAATGTTTTGACAAGAGAATCTTATATGTCAAAGAGTCAGTGGGAGTCTTAATGGTCTTGAAAGGTTTCAAGAACAAATTAAATAAACTTTATCAATCATCACTAGCACACGAGTTGAGGTTTACAACCTATCGTGTTGACATTATTTTGTTTCTGTGTTATTCCAATTGAGTTAATTATGCATGTGATTTCTATGAGTTCTCATTTTTAACGCATAAATGGCAAATCACCTTAATCGATGAAAGGTACATTGATAGGAAAAGGTGAACTGCTTAACTACTTGGAAGACATGGTGGGCAGCTGTGCTACCATAAGGCAAGAAATCAAGATTAAGAAAGTTCGGTCCATATGAGGTTGAATTAGTCGTAAACTTTGGTTTTAACAAATTCACATGGATAGGAACACATACACCGTTTAAATCTAAGTGTCATAAGATTTCCTCCTTCATGAAAATGATTGTGAGGAAATGCTTTCACTAAGAAAGATTTTAAGAAGATAGTGATTGTAAAATTGCATTCTCGAATTCAATCATGGTTACGGTATCCCTTTCCATAATTTGAATTGTGAGGACACACATATAAACTATCGAAGGCAAAGGTGTACAAGTTCAAGAAGCATTGATAAAGGATTATCAAAGCACTAAGTATTAGAAACATGAACTTAAGAAATTCAATAAGTATTGTTTTCTGAAAGTTAAGATGTTTATGAATACATGTCGAAGCTAGTGGGAGCATAAGTGTTATGTTTTATAATAGTCATCATGATAGTGGGAGCATAAAAGTTATGATTGTATGATTATTAAGGAAAGTATTGCAAGGTTAGCAATATTAATTATAGAAAACAAGAGTCATAATTTACAAAGCTGTAAGAGTTGAAAGGTTGTTTTGCTATAATTAAGGGAGAGAATATTATGCTTCATTTCAAATCTAAAGGATTAGGTTGAGAAATGTTAATAAACTTAGTCAAAGGTACATAGTGTGTTCTTAAAATTTCGATTATGATTACGACATTCCTCTTCACAATTCGAATTTTGAGAACATAACCAAATAAAACATTATGCGTCGTGTCCCATACGCTTCGGGTATAGGATCGATTGCAAATGGTTTAATGATTGACCATTCTAAATTTTTCCAAATGTCTAGCGCATTTAGAGGGAAAAGGGACTAGAATCGGTTTTGACTAAAATAATTAAACAACTATCAAAGGACAATTCAAATTTCAACGAGGATTGGTCGCTTGTGAATAGTTGGAAGTATAGTATTGGAAAATATGGAAATGTGTCCGTATTGGATGGACCATATCGACAGACAAGATTCTATTTAGAATAAGTTGTCATATGGAAAATATGGAAATGTGTCCACATATTGGGAATTGAATATTGAAAATCTATGTCTAGATTAGAAACCTTTATGCAAAAGGATGTTCAAAGGAATGTACTTTGAGTGAGAGACATCATATCTAAGGAATTGTCTTGTAACAATCTCCGATAGAAGACTTTGTAATATCATTGGCAATAGTCTTTGTGACTTTGGTGCATTGGCATTACGAAAGGGTAAGTTGCATAAAATGTTAGAATCTAGCATATTCTATAAGTGGCAAGAATTTGATATTCTTAAACTTATGAAAAATGGATTTGGAGTTGTGAAATGAGAATGATTGGAAATGTGTTCAAAGTGATCTATTTCACAAAGTAAGAACCATAGGTAAACATTGTGTGCATGCTAGGAGCATGGGACAAGTGTAATAATTCAAGTACGAAGTTGATTACCCGAAATGACAAATAATGAGTAATCAATACGGTGATAAATAAAAGGTGTTTTATTTATACTCAAAGGTTTGAGTCCATATGGGATTAGTATTATTCTTGTGTTTCACATTTGCATGTTTTGACTTCCAGAATAATTGAGTTTATTAAGAATAATCGAATTATTCAAACGGGCCACAGTCGTTCATATGTTGGAAGTAGATATGAATGAAGACTGTCATGAATTGGTGTGTGGATTGTCTAAAGAGCATTAGACATAAGCAAATGTTTGCTGCAATGTTCATGAGTGCTTATGAATATGAATTTGAGCATTGGATCAAACCCACACTCACTTGGATCACTCCATGAATTGTGTCACGAGTGATTGGTGAGACGATAACATCTTATATTCTTGAAACCGAGATGTGTGAGTTGTATCTTGCGAATCGGTTGCACATTGATAATATGTAAACGCACTAGTAACTTGGTGTTATAAAACATATTGTTGTGTGTGATTTGGTTAGTGAGTGCAAGCGAGCATTGTATCAAAGTTTATCCATTCCTTTTATTCAAAGTAGGATAAAAGCGATATCTTTGGGCCCCTTGATGGTTTAGTGATGACAAACGTAAATGCTCGGCCAGGCTAGGGCTAATTTGATTTGTTCAATTAGTCAGTCGTCATAAATCGGAATCGAGATATAGTACAAAGAGAATGATTTGAAATCATATCTCATATGATATCTAGAATGGAGGAATATATGATCCCTTATCTAAGGACACGCGTATTTGATATGATCAGAGTTGACAGCGGCTTTGGAAAGCTACGATTGCAGATCGGGATCCGAAGTCATACGCAGAATAGTTGTTAGACTTATCCAAGTGGGAGACTGTTGGATTAGTGTCTAAGTCCATAACTATTTTGGTATGTACTTAACCCGATGGTGCATGGTCCTTTTGGGTTGCCTTCACCAAAGCAACTTGATTGGAGAAATTAATAAAGAGAGAGGTTATTATGATTTATTAATATGTTATAAGAATAATATATTAAAGGAGAAATCATATTTGTTTAATTAATATTGGTCAATAATTAATTAAGAATTAATTTTGTGATCAAGTGTAATTAATTAAACTAGAGGGGCTGAATTGTAATTATGTGATAGTTGCAAAATAGGGCAATGGTTATCCTTGTTAAAGGATGGACGAATTCAAGGATAAGGATATCCTTAAAATCGTCCAAGGCCCAAGAGATAAGGGTTTTTCAAGGCTTATCTTATGGTTACTTGATGGGCAAGTAACTAGATAAGGATAAGGACTGAAACCCTAATCTTTACACCTATATAAACCCCCTAGGTGTTTGTAAGCCATTAGAGGAGTGACACTTGTGACTCTAAGCCTTCCAAAGTCAATTCAAGGAGGAATTGGGATTGTTATTACTACATAACAATCAAGGTAATATCTTAAACCTAATTATATGTTAATATTGATTTCCATGTGCTACAATTAGGGTTTATAGTCTTGGATTCAAAGCATGTACAATAGAGAAACCTAGATCCAAGCATTAGGGTTTGTATGAGCACATAGGATGTCTTATGACCAAAACCCATCAGGGTGACCCTTGGCATTTTGTATGAAAGACTAGAAGGCAGCTCCTGGCAATATGTATGCAAGAACAGAGTCTGAACTCTGGCAGTTAATTAGTTAGTAATGGTAGGTTGTATGCTAGTTGTCCTTATGACGCTTTCATGGAAGACCAGGAGGTGGCTCCTGGCACTTCTCTGTAATACTCAAGGTTGTAGTCCCTGACTTAGCAAAGAAGACTATGAGGCGGCTCGTGGCATAATGACAAGACTATGGTTGGCACATAGCACTCCTATTGATTGTGGTATATGTATGATTGTATGGCTCAAGATTATGTATGACATGTATGGTTTGTTAGATAGGTATGGTAAGTGGTATTTGGGGAACTCACTAAGCTTTGTGCTTATAGTTTGTGGTTTTGGTTTCAGGCACTTTCGGTTCCAAAGTAAGGGGCCCGACTTGATCGCAGCGCATACACCCGTGTTTTCCACAATATTTTATTTTGGGATTTAACTCTGATAATTTTTTTACTTAGAAATATTTTTAAATGTTTGGATCAAGTTACATCTATGTTTTGACTATAATAAAAGTGAAATTTTTATCCTTGATTTTTGGGATGTTACAAGTTGATATCAGAGCCTTGGTTTGAGGGATTCAGGCATACTCTCGAGTGTGCCTGAACTTAAACTGAGGGTTTGGTGAAATTTTTTATAAAGTAAAGGTTTAACTAAAAGGGAATTTCTAATCAAAGAAAAGGGTGTGATGCATGCAATCAGCCAAGCTCACGTATGTGGTTCCAAGAATACCCATACATGTTTATTATGATATATGATATGATTATGAGAATTGCATGTGAGATTAGGGCTAAGGATTTGTTCATTATTATATGATAGGAGAGATGCCTTTTTGTGTGTCTGATTGTATAAGCTTTAGAATTGCATGCTACTATTGATTCTAGATTAGTGGATAAAATGGCTTGATTAGTGTATGTTGGTTAGATTTTCCTTTGACTGAATGCTGCTTGCTTTGTGCTTTGTGGGAGTCTTAGTGATGTGAATTGACTGCTAAATGAATATTCTAAGTCACATGTGGCATAGGTTAAATAATCTTAGAGTGATGGGTTTGACCCTATTGCACAACTCTTGTTTGAGTCCAAACGTTCTAGGGTTGAGTCTTTTACTCGAAGGATTATCCAATCTCTGTTGCATGTGACTATATTCATGAGGAAGCTAGTTGACATTAGTGGGAGTCCTTTAGCAGCTGATGGCTGCGTGAGGTCGGGAACCTAGGAGAGCTTAGGATATGGTTTAGTGGGTTAGTAATGCGGTTTATTGAGCTTTTGTTCATTGGTTTGAGGAAGTGACTTAGAGGATTTAGGAAGATTGCTAAGGAAAGTATGGATAGGTGTGGAAGGTAGTATTGAGCCCATACTACTGAAAGCACAAGATCCATACTCGAATCAATGAGAGTCTTGGAGAATCTAAGAAGCGTACGGGAGGAGCATTCTTGGGCATGTTTTGATTGTTGGAATGTTGTATTTCAGTTTGGAGATGAGCACTCCGGGAGGTGGTTCTGGTTCGGGTTCGGGTTCAGGCTTAGGTGCGGGTACTGAATCGATTATCGAGCAGTTGCTGGAGTTCATCGCATCAGAGATTTCTCGCAGTATTTCAGAGATATTGGATGAGCGCTTGAGCGTGTTTCGTGCGGAGATTATGGCTATCATTGGAGCTTGAACTCTTTCTTTCTGGGAGTTCCATACTTGTGGAGCTCTTGCGTTCCATGGGGTGAGGGGACCCATTGTCAGTAGGAGGTGTTTAGCGGATATGGCTAGCGTGTTCAAGACGAGTTTCTGCCCCGAGGAGGCAAAGTTCAAATATGCTTCCTGCCTATTGAAGGACGGGGCGCGAGATTGGTGGGAAGAGGTTGGTAGTGAGTTAGGTGATGATGTTATTAATGCTATGTCATTGGATGACTTCTCGACCATGTTTTGAGCTGATTTTGCACCGACAATTGAGGTGCAACAGTTGGCGCAAGAGTTTCTGGATCTCTACCAGACTACTGAGACCATGGCAGAGATCACTGCTAAGTTCAGGCAGAGTGCCTTATTGGTACCGCATTATGCAACAGATGAGGAGCAGGAGTGAAACCAGGATGAGTTTCACATCCCCATCGGGAAGGAAGGCGGCCCGAGTGGCTGTCTAGATTGAGGAATGTGTGAGTTGGGAGTTCGTGAAACCACCCAACATTGGGTTCGCGTCTTCTTCGTGTTTAATAGCAGGCTTTAGGGGAAATTAGGTTGGGGTTCTAGTCATGAATCTAGTTCATTTTGGGTGTTTGGTCGAGTGTGTGCTCGACTCTGAATGTGTTCGAATTGATAGATTGGCAGTAAGGCATTGGGCAGCGGTTGTGGTAGTGTAGGAGTGTTGTAAGACTACGGGATGGCCCGTAGCATTCACTAGTGGTCAATTAGTGTGGAAGTGTTGTAAGACTGTGGTGTGGCCTGTAGCATTCACTAATGGTCAGTAGTGTGGGAGTGTTGTAAGACTGCAGGGTGGCCCGTAGAATTCACCGGTCCCTGTTCAACGGTGAGATTGTGGAAAATTGGTGATTCGCTCACGGATTTTTTTTACACAGTTTAGGCCAAAGTGAGTCTGTTTGCAAGGCTGTGGCAGGGCCACAACATGTTTCGAATCAGGATTTGGTAGGTCGCGAGAGACCGGGTATGAGGTAAGATTACAGCTGGTCCTGCAGCGTTCAGTTTAGCATCAGGTTAGTGTCGTGATGGTTCTAGTAATTATTGTCAGTCGAGGTTTTCTATCGGAAGTTGCATGGGGCGACTGTGTGAGTGCCTTTTGGCTCAGCAACCGAGTCGGAGTCCGATATTTTTGATAGTTGGCAGCCAAGTTGGGACCGGGGAGGTCTCAGCTGTTTTGGGAAGCAACTAGGAGGCATTATGATGTTTCAAGCAGTAGTATTGATTTAGGATTCTTTATGTGTGGGGTAGTTTTTCGATTGGGAAATGCTCAACCTCTTGCAATGGGATTAAATAATCTCTGGGTAATTGGTTTGACCCTGTTGGGCAAATTTCGTTTGAGTCTAACCGTTGCAGGGATGAATCTTCTACTCAAAGGATTATATGAGCCTCCTGTCAAATAAAAGTGTTTTGCAGCTGTTTATGGTAAGTGGCTTTGTTTTCGTATGTTGCATTAGGATAATCAGATTTAGAAGTGTTATGTTTGGTCTGTTATTCGATGAGGTTTTGGCATGGTAATGTTTCAACATAAGCGGTCTGTCGGGGAGTCAGACCATTATAGATTTTGGCTCTTGGAAAGGTATAAGTGGTTTTGAAGGTGCAAAAGGTTGGTCTTCTTCAGGATGGTAGTTTCAGTTTGGGTTTGGGTTTTGGTTGTCATGGAAGGTTGTTTTATGCGCAAAATTTTCGGTTGCGTTCCTCAGGTTGTTTGTTTTGATACGAGCATTAGTAAGGAGCGATTTCAAGGACGAAATCTAATTTAAGTAGGGAGAGTTTTAACACTTGGTTCAAGATTTGCTTCTTTATTCGGGGCTATGACCCAATCTTCAGAGGTCATGAGGCTTAGGGCCTTGGGAAAGAAATAATTTGGCCTTTTCCGGGTGTGAGTATTATGGTTTACATGATCAAAGTGTTTGATGGTGCTTTTAGAGGTCAAAGGTATGAGTGTAATTTGATAATTAGGTCTTTTATGGATTTTCAGTTTTTTTTTCTGGGAGGTTTTAAGGCTTGGGTGTGTTGTTAGAAGTGTAGGGCTTCTCGCCACCTTTCCATGGATATAAGGATTGTTAGAAATAAATCTAAGATTAGGAAGTTAGGGCATTTTGAAGATTTTAGTAGGAATAACCCTTGATGGAAAAAGCTTACATTCCTGTCCCATGCATGCAAGGATGGCATGTGCATGATTGGCTGACTACACTTAACGTAATATTGGAAAGTGAAACGCAGGTATGTGGAGTTGTACGCCCAACGTACGTGACTGGATCCCAAAACCCTAAATCTTAGGATTGGCTCACTATTTAAACACCTTAAGACGCAGGTGTTAGGCTCTCTTTCATCCTCCACTGTCCCCAACCCTAATATCGAACCGTAGCAACATCCAAGAGTATTGTGAGCCTTTTCTATGCATCTTTGGTAGGTTTTAGTGCATATTCAAGAGTGGAAGCTTTCTGCAAGGTGGTAAATCAAGGTAAGGCTTGTAGATCTCGACTCTTTGCTCCATTTCTAGCTATTTAAAGGTAAAAAGTTCTTAACTTGCTCATTAGAAGTTGAGATCTAAGAATATGTCAGTTTTGGTCCCATTTCGACCTCATGGGTGAGATCTAGTGGTTGGACACCACTCCAGAAGCTTTGAATTGCTACTCTTAGCATTTCTGAGATTATAAGTTCATAAAAAGGCTTACTTGATGATTAGAAATGATCCATGCATGTTCTAGTTAGGTCTAATGGATTAAGATGGTCATTGGGTCCTATTGAGTCATGTAAATGCATAAAGGTGCCGAATTTATGCATTAAGAGCTTAGTTGGAAGGTCTTTTGAGGTTTTGATGCAAGGACTTAACAGATTAAGACATGTTTTGGGTTTTGGAGAAATCACGGCTATGCCCGACATAACTGATAGTATACCCAGCATACCATATTTTGGTCGCGATCCAGGTTTCCTCATGTACGCCCAACGTAGTTGAGCGTACGCCTTGCGTTTGGCGTGGTTTAGGCTTGGTGTGTTTTGGGCTTCGTACTCTTGGGTCATCTTGTTGCTTTGGGCCTTTTGGGTCATGTGAGATTAATTATTGGTATAAGGGAATTTTGGGCTTAGGATAAGGCCCAAATGGGGGGTTGGGCCCAATTTTGAAAATTCATAAAGGTGCCGACTTTATGCATTAAGAGCTTAGTTGGAAGGTCTTATGAGGTTTTGATGTAAGGACTTAACAGATTAAGACATGTTTTGTGTTTTGGAGAAAACGCGGTTACGCACCGCATAACTGATGGTACGCCTAGTGTACCATATTTTGGTCGCGATCCAAGTTTCCTCGTGTGCGCCCAGCGCATCCGAGCATACACTCCGTGTTCGATGTGGTTTGGGCTTAGTGTGTTCTTGGGATTCGTACTCTTGGGCCATCATATTGATTTGAGCATTTTGGATCGTATGAGATTAATTATTGGTCTAAGGGAATTTTGGGCTTAGGATAAGGCCCATATGGGGGGTTAGGCCCAATTTGGAAAATTAGGCCATTAGTGGGCCTTTATGGATCTTTCATGTTTGGGCCTTACTGGTCTTGGGATTGGGCCTCAGTTTTGGTTCATGTTGAATCAGGGGTAAAATGGTAGTTTGGATTATGGATTATAGTTTGGAACCCAATTATTAATTAGGTGTTATTTTGGTATGGATAGCTCGGGAGGTCTTCAGGGTGACAGCTAGAGATTTCTTTCAGTGAGCTTCTACATTCAAGGTGGGTCTCCTCACTGCTCTATGGGTCGAAGGCACCAATGCCGACCCATTTGGTGTATGCATTGTAGGGAGACCCAGGGGTGACCCTTGGCATTTTGTATGAAAGACCAGGAGGCAACTCCTGGCAATTTGTATGCAAGACCAGAGTTTGAACTCTGGCAGTTAATTAGTTAGTAATGGTAGATTGTATGCTAGTTATCCTTGTGACGCTTGCATGGAAGACCAGGAGGTGGCTCCTGGCACTTGTCTGTAAGACCCATGGTTGTAGCCCCCGACCTGGCAAAGAAGACTATGAGGCAGCTCGTGGCATAATGACAAGACTATGGTTGGCGCATAACACTCTTATTGATTGTGGTATATGTATGATATGTATGGCTCATGATTATGTATGACATGTATGGTTCTTTTGATAGGTATGGTATGTGGTATTTGGGGAACTCACTAAGCTTTGTGCTTACAGTTTGTGGTTTTGGTTTCAGGCACTTCCAGTTCGAAAGTAAGGGGCCCGACTTGATCGCAACGCATACACCTTTGTTTTCCGCAGTATGTGATTGTGGGATTTAACCTTGATAATTGTTTTACTTAGAAATGTTTTTAAATGTTTGGATCAAGTTACATCTATGTTTTTACTATAATAAAAAAGAAATTTTAATCCTTGATTTGTGGGATGTTACACACGGGTACCCACTAAAACAAACAGAAGTCACTTTCTTCTTCTTTTGTCCCACTTTCAAACACTTATGATGTGAGATCCCACTTTGGTCCCCCCCCCCCCACTTCGATTTTGGCCAACAATTTCAATTCACTCTTTCTTTCTAATGTTAGCATCATTGAAGGTACGATTTTTATGTTCCTTAAACCTTAATTTCATTAATTTTGGGTATTTATGACTTAGGGTTTATTTTTAAGTTTGATTTAGTAAAAAATTTCCCCGATTTGGTATGAAATTGAACTTGCATGTTAGATTTTCAGGCATTAGAATGCCATTTGAGAAAACCCTTAATGATTTTTGGACTCGATTTTGCTTGAGTAAATACCGATTATGAAGCTTCCATTCGATCGACCTCACGACGTGACGATTAAGACTCACGATGTGAGTTTTGCAATTCAGCAAAACTGCTATATGTTTTTGATATTATTGTTTTGTTTTTGTGGTTATGTTTGTTTCTTGATTTTACAAAAAAAGAATGGGACTAAGGAGGAGTAATGAGCAATTCCAAGGAAATGTTTCTGAACTACAACCGTTTTATAGGTTTCCCGACAACCTTCCTCAAGGCTAGTTAAACAATTACACAAATAAGTTGGGGTGGCTATACAACCGAGAGTTTGCCATTTCCCCAACAATTTATTGGGCGAAGCTAGAAGAGATTGGAATCATGGAAAGGTTGAATCCGTATCTAACAAAAACATTTGAGGGAGATGGTGTTTCTTTCACGTACAATGGATGGAAAATTTTTCTTTCATAAGCGAACCGGCTTTCAAGGAATTATGCATTGAAAATTTTCGCGACAAATTCATTTCAAGAGAATACGGAGGAACCATATTATACCCGGGCTCTAGTTTTTCGTCTTGGGGGCAAATATCGCGAGCGCAGTTTGGCCATTTTCATAGAGGATGGTGATATAACAACATGAAGTGACGTCTCCATCTTTTGACATATTTTTAGAGCGACTGCACGTGACTATTCAGCCGAGGAAAACGGGTATTAGTTTTGGTCGACAATTGCTAACAAGTGGTTTCATTCTGGGGGTGTCAAAAGAAAGTCAAATTCGGTCACCCATTCACCGCCTTATTGACTGCCTCATGGCTTTTTCCATTAACCATAAAAAGCATGGAGACAAGGTCATAAGTATCAGTTTGTTTTTCGTATGGTGTATTATAGCACCGACGGTTTGTTGCAATATTCCATATTTTCTGGCACAATATTTGGGGACTAAAGCAGTAAGGTCGAAAGCTAGGAGTCGACTAGTGGGTGGACATTTTTTCACTCGCTTGGCGAAATCATATGGTATTTTCACACCAAGGTTGAGGTGCACTCTATAAAGAAGGGGATGATCTTTCTTTGAGTTACTTAGAGTCAATGAATGTTATTGTGAATATGGGGTCACATTGGAGTATACCGGACGATGATGAAGGTGCGTTACTTGAACAACCCGAAGAGGATCCGAGATCGAGAAGATGACGAAACGTCCGTGGAAGAGGTGAAAGAGGTCAACCGGTGCAACGAAATGTACCCATGGGAGGAGGAGCATCTCGTGATGAGATGATGGTCAAGTATTATGATAGAATGAGTGTGCGTATGAATTAGATAGGTGGTACTATAGAGAACATGATCCAACACTTTCATGTGGAGCAACCACCTAACTTGGGAAATTAATACCCGATTTGTCCTTCGTGGAGCGAGATTTGGCCGGGGCAAAATGATGGTGTCGGGACGAGTGGAGTGGGTGGAAATGGAGACGATGAATGACTTATTATCCTTTTTATTTTTATTTGAATTTTATTATATTTTCTTAGTTTATTTCCGGTCTGTTTAATTTGTGTTTTCGTTGTTTGGTTTTTTTAAACATATAACCGAATGGTAGATGTTTGTTTTCTTGTTACAACCAATGGTTTATTTTGTTCGCAAAATTGTTAACATATAGAGTGAGAAAACTAAAAAGGAGAGCTGAGTGTGTTAGAGTTTTAGTACCGAAGACAACATTTTCTAATAAGTGTGGCGTGAAAAACATGTGAGAAAGGACATGAAGAGAGATTAGAGATCAAGAGAGATTTGCAGAATTTTAGAAGTTAATAAAGGGGTATTACACAGTTAAGAGCTAGAAGTCTATACTAAACCCATATCCAAGGTTTAAAACTAGAAATTTTTTTAAAGATGCCCAGTTCTCACGACATGACTTTCTACTCCCATGTCGTGAGCCCTCAAGTATACGTGATGTGTTTGCGATTTGTTTAATACTCGCAATGTGAGCAGCTCAAGGTCACGGTATTCTACTATTTTAAAGTTCTTATCTTCATTCTATCCACCTTAAAATGTGGTGTATGCTTTCCCACGTTCTGATTGCAATTCAAATTAAATTTGGATAATTATTACACCACACTTTGAGAAGATAGAAGTCTTTCGCTTCAAATTTTTGGTCAACATATTCAAAGTTAGCTGCTTTAGTCCAGTTCCAGTCACATATTCAAGATGTTCAAGTTTTCCACACACTTTCAAGAATTCGATCTCGCCACTACTACGGGGAGTCTGTTCATTTTTCTCTTTTTACTGCTTTTATGTGCTTAAATTGTTTTATGCATACAAATGGGGGCATTGTATGAAATAAGTGTGGGGGTAGGGGTCGAAACATAAATTCAAGTTTAAATTGAAAATAAAAATTGGCAGATTAGAAATTTTAAAATTTTTTTTTATAGAGTTGAAAAATGGTCTAATTTAGAATCTAGTGATAAGTAAACTTAAGTTGCTAATGTTTTGGGACAATCCAATGTGAATCCAAATGATTACCTGAGCCAATATATGTTGTAGTCTATTTGTGGCTTCCCAATCACAGTGAAAAGTCATGAGATATGAAAGGCAATCTGGTAGTTTGTATGATATAAAATTTTTTGCATCATGTACCAGAAATGTATCCAGGAAATCTCATTTAGTCATTACACCTTAGACTAATATCTTTAACCAATAAATGTTGAAGTTAAGCTCCCTTGCTTAAGCATGTAGGATTTTTAGATTTGAGCTAAAAAAGTGAGATATATAAAAAAGAGAGAAAGTTGCAAAAGTTGAAAGAATTTTTAAGTGAAAGGAGCTATCAAAGTATGAAGATCAAGAGATCAAAAATTCTAAAGAATAAAAAATTGAAGATGCCAAAAACCAAACAAAAAGGTGTTAAATTCGAAGAAATCAAATAGAAAATATCAAAGAAGAGATGAATTCAAAGAGCTTCATTGTGGTATCAAAGTTGTAATCTTTTCTTTCTAGGTTATTTTATCATACGTATGCTTTAGAGTTTAACCAAAAATAGATTGAGGTTAAGAAAGTTTTCGGAGGATGGATTCAGAGGGTCGTAGAAATGAATGTTGTACAAACTAAGGAACGGATGTTCATAATGATTGTGAGTATTTAGGATTGGAAAGTATTTATAAACTTTAGATACAAATATTTGCATTGCAGTCTTGGCGTAATGGTTGGGTTCTAAGTACACTGTCTTATGTGATGTTGGTGATGAAGGTTTAACTTAAAAGATTAGTTTTTCTTGAGGGCAAGAAAAAGACAAGTGTGGGGTATTTTGATATTGCCATATTTATACACATATTTAGGCATTATTTTAATACATTTTAAGTTATATTTTGGTTAATTGCGAAGATATTTGATATTTACTGAGTTAAATTATATTTTGCAGCCAAATAGGACATTCTTATGGAAAAAGGAGCTGAAATGACGAATATTGGAACCTGCAAGGATTAGAGCTGAGTTTGGAGCTTAATGGAGCTTAAAAGGGAAAAAAATTATGAAATTACACTCCCCATGACGTGGCAATGGAGTAACACGACATGGTTATTAGGTAATCCTCGATTTTTTTTACGTATGAAGGGAACTGACGATGTGAACCTTATAGCCTCACAACGTGAGAAGTCAAAGGTTTTAGAAGATTAATACGTGGAAGCCAAATTCCTTGCCAGACACAATTTATATGGTGCTCACGACGTGAGATGTTAATGCTCACAACGTGAGAGACATTTTTAAGGAAAATATAAATAGCCTTTGCCATATTTGATTTAGGGAGATGTATTAATTGTTCTGGAGAGTTAGTCAAAATCAGAAGCCAGAACCATACGAGATTCAACTATTCGAGGAAGAATTCACTTAAAGTTAAGAGATTGAAGATCCAATCAAGATGACACATTACGCATTCGGTTTGATCATGTCTAGCTTTATTCCTATTGTGTTTTTGTTTTTTATTACTGCCATGAGTAGCTAATTTAGTTGACTTTTCGTTTAGTTAGATGAAACCTAAAACTATGATTTAGTTTCTTACTTTTATGGATTATATGAAGTTGGATTAAGCTTGCGTTTGATTTTCGATTCCTAGCATGTTAAAGCTTTAATCTTTGTTGCTTACATTCAAGTTAAGTGTAGTTAAATTATCAGTTTAGATTACATGAGCTTGATCACCTAGTAGTTTATGATCATTAAACTATTAGATTTAAGATTCATCAAATCTTAGATTAGGTAATAAAGACAACAACTTTAATTGTGTTAGAGAACATGATTTGATCATGATTGTGTTTGTTAAATCGTCTTGATCATAAATATTTACCTTAGATATATCTTACATAGCTAAATTATCATTAATAATCAATTAGGTATTTGCTTGTGTATAATCATTATATAGTAGTTCATGAATTAAGGAAATTATTAGGAGATCTGATCAATATTGTTAATAGTATATATTTAAGTAACCAACTTTATTAATCCATGAATAAGAACTAACCAAAGGAAAATTGTGGATTCAAAACTAAACGAAAGTGCCTTTAATATGTTGATAACAATCATTCTTAGTTAAGTGTTTATTTAGTTTTAAGTTAATCTGAACTTGCAAAATCAGATAAAACCCCTTCTTTATTTATTTTTTACATTAATATTTAGTAATTATTTTAGTATACTGAATATGTTCCCTGTGTTTGATACCCAACTTACTTTACTATACTATAAATTAACTAGGTACACTGCATATAAGTGCATTAGTAGATAAGAGTTAGTTTTATAAATTTAAACTTAACTACTATTTCAATGTTTTTAGGTACTTCTAATAATCGGAGCAAGGCCGCGTGATTGCACATATCCTCCTATTATTTTATGTTTTGAGAGATTGTTGATACTCTGATTTTCTATGAATTTGATTTGAAAACAATGGTTAATTATCTTAGGGTTTTATAAACAAGTTTTATTAAAAATGAATATTTTTGCCATGATTTTTGGGATATTACAAGAAGGAAAATAAAAGATCGTACTAGTTAGGAAGAATTTACCAAGCTAATATTTTAACACGGGTAACTCTTAACAAAAACCCAAAAATATCAAACCAAATTATTAATAAAAAAAATATTTGGTGTACAATAACAGACCCCGGTGTACTAGGTATATATACTGAAAATTAACAAAAAAAAACTAACCAAAAATATTTACAATACTTATAAAAGATATAAGAATAGTATCAGGTTTTTTCCTGCAACTACTATATCTTCACAACTTCTTTTTGGCCTTTTGTATTTTTGTACTCTTACAGTCCGACCGAAAGTAATCATTGTAGGATTCAACAACCATATCAAGTATATCTACATGTGGCATTATATATTTATCTTTGTGTGGTAAAACTTTTTTATTGTATTCTTTATTATCACTTTCATATGCATCTCTATAACTTTTTGGAGGTGTCATGATTACAATCGTTTTTTTTATCCTTCGGGTCTCTCACATAGAATACATATCGTGCTTGTAAGTCATGTATGAATGGATCGTCTTTATGCACTGATGTATCTAGTTCTACCAAGGTGTAGCCAAGAGGATCATTTTTAACTCCTCTTTTTTATTACGAACACAGTCACACATGACAATAGGAACTTTTCTTATATGATAATCTAGAACCCATATATCTTGTAGAACACCATAATAAAAAGGTGTTTTCATAAGATACTTTTTTTTTCTAGATATGTGTGTGTCAGTCGTCTCTATGTAAACCCTATTATTTTGGTTAACTATAACTTCACGAGATAGCATACAAAGTAGGTAGCCATTGATGTGATATACAACATATTTCTTTACGACGTGATATGGGCCATGAGAAACCCACCTTAAGTCCTCTGAAATACTATATTTGTCAATCACCATCTCTCGCTCTACCTAAATATCATTAAAAGGATAAGCATCAGGGGGTAGATTGATCAGTTGTTGTTTTGTTCAAGCAATTGATGAAAGAAAAAGAAAAAAATGTGCAAATTTCTCAAAAAAAAAAAATAACTTGGATCATTATGTTACCTCTTCTTTTAACCAATGACAAAAAGCTTCATTGTGCTCTTTCTACAACAATGCCTGTTTTTTTATGGGATGTTTATTTTTCAGACGTTCTTATGTGGCATATACATACATTGATGAACAATAAAGTTAGAATATGTTTCTTTTTTTATCTAATATGGACAGAATGAGTAAATGGATTAAGCCAAAAGTCTTGGCTTAATGTATTAAGACCCCAACATACTTGATGCATGTATATACATCATTGTGTTAATGTATTATATATATATATATATATATATATATATATATATATATATATATATATATATATATATATATATATACATACATACATACTAGCTGTATACCCGCGCAAAGCGGCGGGGACAAATAGTTCCTTCTGACGATTAGTTCCTTTCGGTTTGTAACATAAATTCTAACTTTGACTTTGTGACATAAATTCTATTTTAAATTTAAAAACTAATATGTAAAAAAAAAAGATAATCCAGTTCTTTGTTTTAACTTTCAAATGAGTATTGCGATCGTAAATTTCCAATTTAAAACAAACATAACCAACATTTACAAGTTATTAAGGAAAGAAAATTTCATGTTTAATTATGTTTCTGAAAAAGGAATCTAAAACAGATCATAAAGAACAAGAATATGTAAAATTTTGACTCTAGATTAATACTATACATGTTTCTTTTCTCAATCCAACATCATTTTAAGAATATATAATAAAGATTTATAATTTTTTGCATGCGAAAATCGAAAGATAAGAGCACAAAAGGTTACATAAACATAAACACTAAAGACACAAAATTAGCAAAATGAAGCCCCTTCTACATTATCAGCGAACAACAGTGAAAAAGTTGAAAAGAAAACCCACATACTCTTCTTTACAAATACAAAAATAGAGGAAAGCAACGTTATGAAATGATGACCATATAAAACAAGGAGAAAGACATGGTGAAATTCACACACCACCACCAATAGATGGTTTTGCACTTATAACTACTTCAGGTTCCGGGATGTTTGATACTCTGATGTAATTATATTGCCTTGAACATGAGCACCATGAATGCCTGAAACAAGATAGGTGTGAATACTATGAATATGACTATTTTGCCCTTAGAAAGCTAAAAATTGTACACTACAGGAACCAAAATTATAACTTTTTCCTATGTTTGCATGAAGTAATATGAAGGTAATGTTTTTATAGTAACCATAATTGCTAAGTTCAAGTTTCTTGTAGGACCATTTCAAAAACTAACAGCCCAAAACTTCATTACTGGGGAAACGATAAATGTAAATGATAAGACTTTTGTTACTTATAATCATAGGATTATTTTTAATCCATTCATTATCATAAGATGCTTTTATGATCATGACTTACACAATCAAGCAGGATGTTAGCAACCTTTAAATCAATGGATATGTGCATCTCTATGACCCAATCCATGTCTTCAACACCTTTTATCATAAAACAAATAATCATGTTCAGTGAAAACAAAGAGGTGACCAGGTGGGTCCTGTAGTTGCCATGGATACATAGAATGTAGGTCACTTTTAAACCTGGTGACTAAAAACTGGGTTCAGGGTTCACAGGGAAAGGAAATTATATATGTATGCTTCTTTAATTTAACATTTTATTCTAAAAAAATAACTGGAAAGAAGATGCAGTAAGGGCTCGAGGCCAAGTCTACAAACCATAAATGTAGTGATGTTACCTTTTTCTTGTTGATACCTTAAAAAGGTTCGATAGAGCCTTCTTATCTTGATGTTATTGGCTTCTGCATAGGATGAATAAAAAATCAAACAAAAATGATAAACAAATCGATATAACATTTTACTTAGGGGTAGGTTGTAACAGGTTTGGTATACCTGGTCTGGGATTAAAAGGGAGATACATTTTGGCTCATTCGAGTGCAGTAGAAAGAGAAGGGGGAAAAGCAATAGACGTCGATTGAGAAGGATCTTCGAAATCCATCTTCATCATCAAATATCTATACGAATAAATTATAAACAACAACAAAAACAGAAAATTAGCATTCTAGGATGAAGATCTAGAGTAGAAAAAAGTCCTATGTATAGAGTTTCCATATTTACACCCATGTGGAAAGTGTGAAAACAATCAAATTCCCTAAACCTTTCAGTCATTTTATCAAACACCCTGCGTGCATCATCAAGCATTCATTTTTGTAGCAACAAATGAATGAGACTACAGAAAGATTCAAGGTTATGATGAGGGAACCCAAGATGACGCTCAGACGACTCGAAGAAACTGATTGCTAAATCGGGTGTTGCGCGTAGACCAAAGAGAATGGGCTCTACTTCATGGGGTCTCAAAATAGAGATTGAAGAATGTAACCTGCATCTGTTGGAGACGAACCCTATTCAGGAAGAATGATAAGGAGAGAAAAATGGAGGAAATAGCAACTCACAACAGATCGACGACGGTGGTTACTGATGCTCTCTCCAACTCCATCTCTCTTGATTTAAATTCTTTGTGATCGAATGAGAGAGAAGATAAGGAGGCGTGAGTCCAGATCCACCAATGGGGTTGGGTTAACGGTGGATGGTGGCGATGTTGGTGATGGTTAAGGTGGAAACACCATCACTTCCTCAAATACCCAAGAATATAACGAAGAGGGAAACAGGGGTAGAGACTGACATGGGATAGTGATGGTAGTGATGAAGGTCATGACGGTGAGTGTGGATTGTAGAGACATTGAAGTAAGTGGTGGATTGTGGTGACCCATGGAGATTGTGTGTGTGAAATTAGGGAGATGAGGATCAGAGGTGGTGTGTTGAGGCTAGGGTTTATTATATTGAACATGAGAGTTTAGAGAGATAAAGGGTTTCCGATTTTGAAAATGATATCCGAGAATGAAGAAAACGGAAAGGCTGGATGTCGGGATATTTGGCGAGATCTCGGGAGTAAACAGACTTGATCAGGGGAACAAGCAGATTAAGGGATTGAGTCACGCATTAGGTAATTGTATATTAGGCTTATAAGCTTGGATGACTTAATGAGTAAGCCAAAAGTCTTGGCTTAATGTATTAAGTCCCCAACATACTTGATGCATGTATATACATCATTGTGTTAATGTATTATATATATATATATATATATATATATATATATATATATATATATATATATATATATATATGGGCTTAATGTATTATACAGTTTTGTAGTCTAAGTGTTTTATTAATGAACAAACTTTTACATGTATCCATATTAAGTGACAATTTTTTAATAATGTATTAATGAATTAGGTTCTTAATCTATATATATATATATATATATATATATATATATATATATATATATATATATATATATATATATATCGACAACTAATCAAACAAATAATGAATATAGAATTACTAATATACTTACTCGATATATGGATACACTTCAAGTGTATTTTGTAGTACAAAGATATGTGCTCTCATGAAGAGTTATGGACAAACATCTGACAAATATGTAGCTGATAGTGCTACTTCGACATTATCAATTGTGTTATGATTATCATGCTCTAAGCCGTGAATGGTTTATAGAGGATGTTAGTGGTGGTGCGTGCACCACTAAGGTTGTAGGCTAATACCATTTTGTCGCTATGTGAATTTTGCCGCCGTTGTGCCGGTCGGGAGGTCATGTTGTAACATTGCCTTAGGGGCGTTTCTTTCCAGGTTGACACAAGATCGTTCTCACCTAGTCTCTAGTGTGTACTTCAAGGCACCGCCTCCTGCCATATTTTGGCGTGACCCGATGGGCCGCTACTTCCTTATGTGCAATGTGTCAATTATAAATATTATATGAGTATTACATGAAACTTGTTTTGAAGGATTTTTACTCAATTAAGAACTTTGTTGATTTTGATATGTTTTGGCATCCTTATATACATTCATGTGAGAATGGAGACATTCATGATATCCATGCGGAATTTGACTTTATTTGGAGTGATTAGATTTTTAGGTAACCATCATTATGTAAAAGTGATGTTAGGTACCCTTGTATGGTAGTTCAAAAGTTAGCTTGTAAAAATTCAAATAGACATTGCAAATGTGTAACGTGCTATATGTTAATTACACACGAGTCTTATTATTGAACATGGATGGAAAGAATATCGTGTCGGTTTGAAATCAATACACAAGCCTTAATTACCTGTCTATACAAGTTTGGACATTATGATATAGAAATAGGATTGAGATGTTACATTATTACTTGTCGATTGAAAATTTTCCATTTTGAAATGTTGATATATCTGAAATTGCTTGAGCTTATTTAGTTAAATGTTGCCGGCTTCATTGATTGTATTAGAACTTTATTAGATTATACGTTACTGAACCCCTTTGAATCTGAATTATGGGTCTATATATTTGTTGACTTTTGATTATGGGTTATTAAGCCATTTGACTTTAGATTATGGATTATTAAATCTTTGACTTTAGGTTATGGGTTATCGAACCCTTTTCATTTGAATTTAGGTCCATTGTACCCTTAAATTGATATTACTCAACTTATGAAAATTTTGTTGGTTTATATTGATTTTGATGGTTTGACTCGAGTGTAATGATTGTCATTATTACTTCCTCAAAATGAGTCAACCTCGGGTATTTTTACTAGGCATTCTATTGCTTAACTATACTTTAATATGTGCTCAAATTGAAAACTAGGGATGAAGTAGAAGACGAGAACATTTTGAAGACCATGGTGGCATAATGACATTTAAACTATATTGTGATATTGTATTGTTATAATCTTGATTTTTGAAACTTTAAACTTTATTTTAAGAATTTTGGACTGATATTCCACACTTTTTATAATTATAAATCTTTGGATTTGAAATTAAATAAAATTTACAAGTATTTTAAAACTACCAATGGATGTTTCATTCTGTGTTCATGTGGATTTGATCTCTTCTGTTGCGATACTACCCCTTGGTATATTTAATAGTAATTTATACCCTATAATTTTTTATTGGTTTGACACACCAAACATTATTTCCATTATTTTATTATTATTATTATTATTATTATTATTTTAAAATTCGTGATCAAATGTCAAAAACAAAGTTTGGTGATATGCATTTGGGAACACAAATTCGATCACAATGCTAATGGAATTGAACATATCATATATGATAGCTAAATTATCCATATCCCAAATACATTCATTCAATTTCAATAAAAACAATATTCTTTTTGTTTGTTTTTACGACTCCAAATGTAAGTGGCAGGATTTGGTTGTTTTCGTCTATGACAAGCATTAGGAATAGAGTTCCCAAGTATTTCACTCTGAGCTAAGCAACATTAATTATGAAAATTAGACATAAATAGTTTTAAACATTCGAATATGCAGACTATTTTATAACTTATCACATCACTTTATTAGAATACAAATAAAATATGAAAATTAATCTTAGCATACAATCATTAGTGACGAATAACTACTCAAACCGATGGTTGTCATCACATTAACATGGGTAACGATCATGAAATTTTCCATTATAAAGACAAAACTGCAAATTTAGTCCCGTGGTTTTCAAAAACCTTTGGATGGGGTTCAAAAAGTTTCCAACTTGCATCGAATATTTAAAATCAAAGTTTCTCTAGGTTTTTGGTCCCTGATACACTTGAAAAGACGATTATAAGTATTGATAAAACTTCTTTGAAAACCACAAGCACGAAATTTACAATTTTGTCCTTTATAAATTATAAGTATTGATAAAACTTCTTCATGGACCCCCTCAAAACTTGTAGAACATAAGATTTTTTTCTGGTATGCTTACGAGTATGAAATATCAAATCGAACCAATTATTGAGAGTTTAGATGATATACTTTCATGTAACATGTTGTACGTACTATAAGCTAATATGTCATTTATAAAATGACCCAACACCTTTTTTTTTTGTTTTTTTTTTGTTTGTTTGTTTGTTTGTTTGTTTGTTTGTCTGTTTGTCTGGACAATAATAGGGAATATATGTGTTATTGGCACACATATGCTTATCCACTAACTTACAAACTTGAGAAACTTACGTGATCCCATCTCTTGTACTCATTATATGCCATTTGATTAACACAATTCCGTGTTCCAACGAATATGATTCACAACAAATAATTACACCAAGTTTAGAGGTATATTAGTAAAAACACTAACAAAATATTGGACATCATTATCATCAATTATTTGCATAATAACCTCCAATACAAGACGTTGGAAAGACAAAGTCAACCAATATAAGTTGGAAAAAATTACGTGAATGGTCCCTGTGGTTGGGGGGGGGGGGGGGTAATCTATGCACTTGCTCTCTAATTTTTTTTTTTTTAATTTGGACGGTCCCTAAAATGTAATTTTGTTGCGCGTTTGGTCTTTGGCAGACCTAAAAAGACTATTTTACCTTTTTTTTTATTTCTTTTTAAATTTTGTTAATTATTTATTTATTAAAAAATTATTATTAAAGACAATCAGATCCCACCCCTTACCTTCACCCTTCCCACCTATCGTCTCTTAATCATCATCATCGACGATTTCTTCCAAAAGCAATTGGCTACCACCACAACACACTCCTTCATCCCTCATCTCCTACCCTATCATCGTCGGAAAGCTCCCATCTTCCTTTACCTTTGTCGAAAAGCTCTCAGTCACCTTCTTCTTCTTGCCATTTCACATCGGACATCAATTTCAACCTAACAACCTATACTCCATCAACACCATCGCTTTCTTCACCCTCGATCGAGAAGAATGGGTAATGACGGAGCTTAGGGCTCCACACTGCTCCTCAATCCCTACATTGGAGGTCGTGTCAGCAACCTACCACTTCTGCTTGGACCACCGTCGACCTATGGACAAACGTTGGTAGTGTTAGGGTTCCACCACTGCTTCAGGTGCTGCCCCACGAACTGACCCATTTGTTTCCCTTCCATTTCTTTCCTTACCATTCTTGATGTGTATTATGATTGAATCAAACCAAATACGGAGCCCTAAAATCACAGGATTACAAATATGTCTCCTAACTCTCTTGGTGATTTGGGTATATTAGGATATGAAGCATTTGGTTAATGATTTGTGATTCCTTTTTTCATTAGGTTGGTGATTCAACTTGAAAACTCGAATTTTAGGTATTAGAATATACACCCATCATCGATGCTCTTCATCTTCACAGACATCGATCTTTGTCTTCAAGACCAGGGTTGATTTCTAGGATTCATCATGGATTAGATTTCAAACATTTTGATTTCTATGGTCATAGTGGGCTTTTGATTTTAATTTCGATTTTGATTTCTGGGTTCATATGGAAAAACTCAATTTGTGGGTTTCATCAAGATTGTATCTGCGAGTTCTTCTGGGGATTTTAGTTTTGGATGTGAGTTGTATATTGGATTTTTGTTTGGAATTTGAGTTGTTGCTTTGATTTTAGATTTATTTCATATTTATGGTCGAGTATTAGGTAGTCTTTGTTGATCTTATAGTGATTTCTTTGATACATGATATATGGTCGGAGATAGTGACCGGAGCCGGTGTCAGGAAACATGATAGTCTTCCTCCATTGGGGGGAAGGAAAGAAAATTAAGTTGGGGTGGGTCCGTTCAAAACAAATTATTAATAATTTTTTTATTTAATAATAAGTGAAGTAATAAAAAAGAATTAAAAAATAAAAATATATCATTAAGGGCAAAATAGTCTTTTAAGGCATAGCAGGGACCAAACGCGCAAGAAAATTACATTTTAGGGACCATCCAAGTTAAGAAAAAGAATTAGGGACCAAGCGCACAAATTACCCCAAACCATAAGGACCATTCGCGTAATTTAAATCCACATCATAAATTGTGTAATCTAGTGTTATAATCGTTGATTCATTTATGCTTCCAAACATTACAATCAATGATTCATGTAAAACATATCAATCCAGAGTCGATGATCATCCAAAATGCAGAATATCTGAACGGATCTTATGTCCGAAATGTTAAATCCTATATTATTTTATGTCACGCCTTAATGATTTTCGACACAAAATCAAATAGACTGAAATACAATACCGTTTTTGCAACTCAATAAAAAAATTAATAATTAAAAAATGGACAATTACTAATCTAGCCAAATTAAAGAAGTGATTAACAATTTTTAGCCAAAACTAGAATTTGTCCCAAACTAGCCCACGAAACCGTAGGTGGTTAAAATGACCTACTGTTTTGATTTTAATATATAAATTTTTTTTTTCATTTTTCACTACGAAACCGCAGACGAGAAAATAGTCTATTGTTTTCTCTTAGAAGTCTACTGTTTCCTAAAGAGTAGATTAAAAATGATCTACTGTTTCGTTCAAAACCTACGTTTTTTCTTAATGAACAAAAACACTAAGGCCCCGTTTGATATGCATCTTTCCAGGTCCAAACAGATCTTTCTGGCTAAATGGACCGGAAAGACTGTTTGATTTGCACAAAAGAATGGGTCTTTTCCGGTAAGATATGTCTTTCCTAGAAAGCCCCAAAATCATATCTTTCTGGCTGAATGGGCTGAAAAGACAATTATACACCAAACCCCGCATCTTTCTTTCTTTATTGGATTATTAATTTTTTTAAATAACTTTTTTTAAATTTATTTTTTTATTACTTTTTTTCATCATTCAGCACAGTCAATCAGATGTACAATCAAACAACATGATTTCTTTCCCAGTCAGAAAACTTTCCCAGACAGCACTTTCCCAGACAGAAACTATCAAACGAGACCTAACTTTTACTGTAAAAGAGTTTTTTCTTTTAATATATAGTAGGTACGATATAGTAGTAAAAAAGTTAGTGTTTTTTTTTCATTAAAAAAAACCCCAAAACCGTAGGTTTTTAGACGAAACAATAGATCATTTTTAATCTACTTTTTGGAAAACAGTAGACTTCTCAGAGGAAACAGTAGACCATTTTTTCGTCTACGGTTTCATATTGAAAAATGAAAAAAAAATCTTTATATACTAAAATCAAAACAGTAGGTAATGAGCAAAACAGTAGGTTATTTTAACTACCTACGGTTTCGTGGGCTAGTTTGGGACAAATACTAATTTTTGGCTAAACAGTGAGAAGTCATTAATGAATTTGGTTAGATTAGTAATTTTCCCTTAAAAATAGTCCTTAGTATCTAATGTCAGTTTTATGAGTATCTCGTTGTAAACCGATAGCAATACATAGGTGCTGTTTGTTTTTCTGAAGCCAAAATGTCTGCAGTCTGCGGACCACATCTGCAAGCCTCTGCAGCAGAAGAGGTGGACCAAACGTCTGCAGTCTGCAATAAGAAGATTGTTTGTTTTTTAACGTCTGCAGACTGCTGAAATAAACTGAATTTTAAATAAAATTATTTTACAAACTTAAAATGATTTTTCAACACCAAAATTTTAATAATAATAGTCTTATAACATTGAAAATAAAATTCATGCAACTAAATTAGTCATACAATAAAAAAAATGTTTTACAATAACAATTTCATTTAAAACAATTCAATCTATATCGTGCATCAACTGATCAACAATTTCATCACGTAACTGAGTCATATATTTACGGTCTGCTGCAGTACCATGTGTTGGAATCCCGTCTTCATCATCATCAAAGGCCACATTGTTATTTCGAAACGGGACATTGGGTTCATCGTATCGTGCAAAATACTCATCACTCAATCCTTCTTTCCTTATATAATTATGAAGCGCGAAGCATGCCATGACAATGTTTCTTTGTGTCACAAACGGGAATGGTGCCATCCTCTTCAATATAGGGAAGCGTGCTTTCAAAACACCAAAAGCACGCTCAATGACATTCTGAAGTTTTGCATGTCCATGGTTAAATTTTTCTTCATTCAAAATCAAATCCAATTTCACATTCAAAGATAAATTACTTTCATTACAAATGTTTTTATTTTACAGCTCTTTTATGAGTTATGCATCAATTAACATAAATTCTGAACTATAGCTTCAATGCAACGGATAAGAAGGGAATAACAGAAAGTCAGGAGAAGAAGGAAGACTGACAGCAGGAAAAAAAAAAACGAACCTGTAGCTGTGAGGTCGAAGTCTCCGGTGTAGCTGTGGGGGCGACGGTCTCCGGCCGGTGGCTTCACAGGGGAGGCGCTGGTTAACGGCGGCGAGCAGGGGAGGGGTCGTCGCTTGGTCGCTAGTTGAAGTTGTCGCTGTGACCTTGTTGTTCGCCGGCTGCTGCAATCGACTGTGATGGTCGGAAAATCGGAGGACGCCGGATCGGAGAGGAAGGCGGCGATCGATGGTTTTGATCGGAGAGGAGGGTTGCGACGGTGGTGGTCGCTGCAAGGTGGAGTACGATCGATCGATCGAGGGTTTTTTCTGGGAGGGTTGGACTAGGACTGGAGGCGGAAACAAAAAAAAAAAAGACGCGTTTTTTTTAGGTTAAAGGGCTTGCAAACTTTAGAAGATGCTATCCCATATCTGTGTGGTGAAGACCTCGCGCAGACGTTTTTATGGCTGCGCACTTCAGAAAAACAAACAGACTGCAAACCATTATGTCTGCGCGTGGTCTGCGCCTCGCAGACAGAAAAGGTCACGCAGACCTGCAGAGAAAAAACAAACACCCTCATAGTTTCAAATAAAAATTAGTTAACGTCGTATTCGGCAACAACTTTTTGAAATCTTTTACATCTATTAAAAATTTACAACTGTTTATACCTAATAATTTTTACCTAATAGTTCCACACAAATTAAAACTACAACTCCCAAATTTCATCGTTCACAAAACACGTCTTAAACCCAGTTTAGTAGTACAAATGTACAAGTTTGTACAAATGTACAAGTTTGTTTCTATCTTTATGTCCGTTTAAAATCGGGCCGTTAAAAATGGGCCGCCCCAACAACTTAAACCATTAAATCGCAGTTGAATAAATAAATGTATCTGATTTATAAAACCCTAATCGCGCCCCATATAAACTCTGTATTTTTCCAATCGATCGCTTTCTTCGTCTAGTTGATCACTCCACGTTCTCTAGAATTAGGGTTTCGTATAAAAATGGCGGCAGCTCCACCCAACTCCGTTCAATGCTTCGGCCGGAAGAAGACGGCGGTTGCGGTCACACACTGCAAGGCTGGTCGTGGTCTAATCAAGATCAATGGTGTTCCAATCGAGCTCGTCCAGCCTGAAATCCTCCGTTACAAGGCGTTTGAGCCGATTCTCCTTCTTGGTCGTCACAAATTTGCTGGCGTAGACATGAGGATCCGAGTCAAAGGTGGAGGTCACACTTCTCAGATCTACGCAATTCGTCAGAGTATCTCTAAAGCGCTCGTCGCTTATTACCAGAAGTTTGTCGATGAAGAACAGAAGAAGGAAATAAAGGATATTCTCGTGAGATATGACCGAACACTACTTGTTGCTGATCCTAGGAGGTGCGAGCCGAAGAAGTTTGGTGGTCGTGGTGCTCGTGCGAGGTTTCAGAAGTCTTACCGTTGATCAAAACAGAGTAATTCATGTCATTTTTATCCTAGCATATTTCATTTTTGTTATGTTGCTTTTTGATAGTATGTTGAGACGTGAGACACGAAATTGTTGTTCTTCTGCTAGAAATTTTGATTGAATTGGTTTGATCTTTTCCGTTCTAGACATTCATGCCTAATGGTGTTTTCATATCTGTTATTTCTATTGAATTTACTTGCAGCCATTCTATTGTGCTAACGATTTGTTGATATTTAGAGTCGTGATAGATTATCTTTGCACCTTTGTCTATATGTTATTCAATCACATATGTTTAAATGATATTTGTCAGTTGTCATGAACAATTTGCTATTAACAGTTTTGATGATACATAGGTGTTCTCTTGAAAACTTTTACATTTTAGAAGCTTGTTAATTTTCTTTACGGGTCATTTGCTTGTTTCAAGCTTGTTAATTTTGCTAATTGTTGTTGAAAATGTTTGTTCATTACTGCCTTTTGAACTTCATTAACACAATTTTCTTGACATTACTTCACTATTAGGTTCACCTCTTATAAGCATTTTTCACAATTTCTCATTGTTCTTAAAGTCATTATTAAGTTGCGTACAATAAGATTTCCCTAGAAAGTCACAAGGCTTTCAATCACCGGATTCATTCATTTATTGATTTAATGTAATGGCTGGCTCAAAGAAACGAAAGTAGCGGTTACATTTGTCATTAATGGCCGACTCAAAGAAATGAAAGAATCGATTACATTTTACCAGGGATGAACATTTGGACTGGGGAACCAATCGGAACCGGTATCTGAATTGGAACCGTTTGGGCCGGGATTGGGACAATATTTTTGTGGATTTTTGGAACTAGGAACAAATGGAACCAACCTAAAACCGGGAATCGAACTAGACCAACTTAAAATGTTTATTTCTCACTAATTGAAGTGAGATTGACTTTATTATTTTTCCTACATGTTATTTAGGTTCTGTAGATAATTTTAGACTATAAAATCTTTTGATTTGGTTAAAAATTGAATGAGTTACAAGCCTTGCAAGGAAAACATATGAAATGAGACTTTTTTTTTCTTTTGTTTTAGCACTAAAACGTAATTTCATATTTTTCCTAAAATGTTCATATCTCACTCTTTTGAAGTGAGATTGAAATGATTCTTTTTTCTACATGCTATTTAGGTTTTATAGATAATTTTAGACTATGAAAATGCTTGATACTGTGAAAAATTGAATGAGTTACAAGCTTTATATCAAATTGGATTTTTTTTTCTTCCTGTTTCAGCACTAATAAATAATTTGACATGATTTTTTTCCTACATGTACATATCTTACTCATTATAAGTTGTATTGACATGATTTTTTTCCTACATGTTTAGGTTTTTTAGCTCATTTTAGACTATAAAAACTCATAATTTGGTTAAAATTGAGTGACTTACAAAGCCTGCACAAAAGCGTATTAAATTGACTTTTCTTGTTTTAGCACCATTTAACAATGTACTACTTTATTCTCAAAATACGTTGCTATTTCTTGCGGATCGGTTCCAACATTGAAGACCCGACAAGAACCGGAACCGATATTGGTAGAATCGGCGGTCCTGTTCGGTTCGGTTCGGTTCCTATTTTCCACAAAGTTCGGTTTCCGAGCCGGTTTCGATACTCATCGCTACATTTCATATGATTTTATGGTTTTACTTCATTTGAGGCTGAGATGTTATTTGGGTTGGAACCTAACCGAATAAGGTAATTGCATGAACCAAAAACCGAACTGATTAACAAATACCGGTTCGGATTGGGTATTAATTGGTTTGGTTCGGTTATTGCTTGGATAATATGTATAAGATGATCAATGACCTATATATATATATATATATATATATATATATATATATATATATATATATATATATATATATATATATATATATATGGGGATAGTGAATATGAGACTGTTATATACTTAACCTTAGGTGTGGAACCTATCAAAACTAAGGTCATTTTGCTCCTTTTTAGCTTAATTTTTCTTTTATTCAAAAAACTCATATAAATTGGATTTCATCTTCTCGTGTATATTTAATTTGACAACATCAATTCATTATTATTCTTTGCTTTTAAAGTCATTATCATCGGATTTTGATACAACGTTCAATTTTTTTTATTTGAAATCACTACATCACATTATAACTATCCATGTATTCATATAAAGCAAAATCCAATTACAATAAATATGTTTAGCAATTAAATCATCAAAAGATGCCAACTGTATTCATACACAAATGAAATCGCATGTGGTAAATGCAATTGGTTAGTGTGTATTAAATTCGATATATAATCCATGTTTTCTTTAAAGTAGCATACAAACACGTGTCCTCTTACTATCATTTTTTTGTAATTGAATTGAGGAAACAACACACTTAGTTTGTAATTTATATGTAAAAGAAGACGACGATGATTGCAACAATGAATTTGTAGAATTATTTGTAAGAAATTTTGAAGGACAAAGAAATCAATATAATCAAAGATGATAATAAGGAAAACAGATCAACGATTTTGAAGTGGTAGATATGGTAAATCTTTTGATTCTAAAAATAAGGAAATCAAAATACTAATTTGTTAGGATTAACATCAAAACTACGTAGTTTTATTACAACGTACATGGTTCAAACGACAAGTCGATAAGCGCTTAGCATGGTCTCGACGCAAGTCATACCATTTCCCTTTCAAAAGCATTATAACCTACATGGGTTAAACGGCAACCCGGTAAGCACTTAACATGGTCTTAATGTAAGTTATACCATTTCCTTATCAAAAACATTATAACCTAGATGGGTCGAACAACAACCCGGTAAGCGTTTAGCATGGTCTTGATGCAATTCATACCATTGACTTATCAAAAACACCATAACCAACACGGGTCAAACGACAACACGGTAAGCGTTTAATATGGTCTCGACACAAGTCATAACATCACATTATTAAAAGTAGTATACCCTATAAGGGTCAAACATTTCGTATGGTCTCGAAGCAAGTTATTCCATCACCTCATCAAAAGCAATATAACCTACACAGGTCAAACGACAACAACCTGGTAAGCATTTAGCATGGTCTCGACGCAAGTCATACCATTACCTTATCAAAAGCAATATAACCTACATAGCACAAAAAACAACCCAACAAGCATAAGGAGATTTCCTGACACTAGGCACAAACATTAAATAGTTAACAAAAGTAACATTCAAGCATGCGTTGCACTTAAAGCAATGAGCATGAAAGTAAACCTTTTAGTCAAATTATGTCAACATACAAGGACCAAAAATTAAGTTACAGAAGTCAAAGACACATCCTATATACCAACACAATTGAAGGCCAAGGAGCGCGAAACTAAAAATGGTTACACTTACAAACACTCACACCAAACAATGCTTGCCATTACACAAAGAAATAAATCATAACCAATTGGAGATAAGACCTATAAGGACTTCACAACAAGCTGAGCATGAAGAACCTCATTCTCCTGTAGACATGACTCATAATTGGCCTCTAACAATGATGTATGATTCTCCAAAACAACAAATATTTCCGAAGAAACATGACACCGGTCGAATAGCTTTGTGTGCACTTTACCAACCTTACCCAACATCTCTTCCCTAACTAATTTAACATTCTTGGTGGTTCGCAAATTTACCTTGACAGACAGATACCGATCACAAAACACTAGAAAGGCCTCAAACAATTTGTATTTCCTACCAATTTGCGATATAAATAATGTCCTCAGCACGAGCTATGGAGTGGAAAGCCTCGTCTAACTCTTCTCAAAGCAAAACACATGAAAAAACCCTAATAACGAAACCTGGAAAACATGAAACAAACAAAAACAATATGAAATAAAACAACAACATGCATACCATTTGCAATGGGAATTTGACATAAGGGAGCAGGCCGTTGTCACATCTTGAAGAAAATCCTCAAATTGATGAGGCATGGGTGAATGTTTGTGTTTATGAAAAGAAGATGCGGCCAACGAAAGTGTAGCCCCAGGACTAAAAGTGGGAGAAAGTGGCAGTGATACATCAGACGAAGAAGCAAAAAATACACAAAAGTTGCTTGATAGAAAACGCGCCCGACTCGAATCCGGGTAGCCGCACAGTCGACCCTGAAACAGAAAATCCTCAAATCAGGCTCCTCATATGGAAACACACCTTTTAACATTATTTGATGAGGAGAAATGTCACAAACAATATGAAATCAAATTGAACGAGGTTTTACTCCCCCCCTCTACAATATTAAATGCACAAAGAGAAACAAAAGAATATGCATTTATATCAGGTGAAGAAAAAAGGGGAACAAGACACAATAATACACTAATAAATCAAGAAACATACTACATTTACTACAAACCTGGATGATTGACCGATAACCTGGTAGTTGATTTCGAGCTTTCCAAATCAGGTTCACATGACACATATCCAATATGGATTCAAGATAAAAAGACCTTTTTATACAAAGACGAGAAAATAAAGGAACATACTTCAATAAATCCACAGTTAATAGCACAACATCGTCTAGATTGGGAAAGGGTCCAAGAATAAAGAGAAGACATATCACTTATGTATCCAACAAGACTTACTTTTCCATCCACTGTTAGTACCAAGAAGATCAGGGGAATGTAGGAAGTGACGACTATTAAAGGAATACCAGTCACCATACTTTTTTAAATGATACAAATACCAGAAAAGCAAGACATGCAAACAAATGTGATGAGCTAGACAAAAGGCTTAGAAAATAATAAGCTTGGACACGCCGTTTGGACAAAGAATGAGGTAGGAGGAAGCCTCAAGCCACACAAAAGGTGCCTAAGATAAAATCCCACCTTACCACCAGGAGCATCTAGAATTCATGCAAAAGAGGATGGAAGAAGAACACCATGAACGAACAATAGTTAGTATTCATGCACCAACCGGTCCAACATAAAACCGTCAACCTCGGAAGAAACGGAAGACCTGTCATAAGAAATGGCATACATGACGCAAAAAGCAGAAATGGCATACATGACACGAAAAGCAGGAAGGACAAAATATTAGAAGATTCTAAAATTATGTTTATCCGCTACATAAAGACTGAAATCGGATAAAGCATTAATTACACAATCCAATGAAGTAAACATACATGACTAGCAAATGATGAGACCATTTGATGCAAACCTGTACCCCTTACACGTGAGACATTTTGTCTATCGAGGAAGATTTCAAAGTCTGAACAACAAAACAATTTAACGTCATTCTTTCACCCTTCGGAATGGGGGGCTTAATGGTGTACCCGAAGTTGTCGATTGGCCCAATAAAGGCCTCCCCATAACAAACCAATGAGAAAGAAGTAAAGAACATCGGTGTGGGCAGAAAGCAAACCATACTTACCCAATAGTTACAGATCGGCCTAACAAACGACAAAAGGAAATTGTCCAAGATAATCAACCATAAGGCAATATCGTTAATATACAACAGATAAAATGCCAAAAGAAAATCATATCCTGAAGTCCCGCAATCACAAGATTGTGGCAATAATAAAATAATAAATCGACACTAAGGATATAACTGTCTTTACCCGGGTAATAAGCATCATTGGGTAAAACGTTGCACCAAACCCAAGTTCATTTGCCTATAAAAGCCCTCAACAAGAGAAGAAGAGTAAAAAAGAAAAAAAAAAGAACATGAGAACTCTTTGTAATTTATATTCACATCACCAATTGCAACATCTGATTTAGGCATCAAAGAGCAGTATGGATTTCTAACCTATTTGTCGTTCCATTTTGTTGGGGGTCTTTCTTAGTGCCCATTAGGAAAGGCTTGATTAGCCGTCTAAAATGTATCTGAAAGACCATATAGCAACACTTCCCATATATTAAGAGAAGCTTCAGGTAGAAAATTAGATATCAAATATAAATTAACAAATACAAAAATTTGTCAAAGTGGTATATGCTTACCAGTTAATTTTACTATTATAAAAAATATGACAAATAACATAATGATATTAGGAAATCCTTTCTTTGAAATGATTATACCTTTTAGAGTATATGAAAAAAATAATAGAAAATTACCAAGGTAATCAAGTTATGTTTGAATTTATTATGAACCCTTATTCAAGATGGGTTCAAGATCAATTAACATTAAAACATAATCAAACAAATTTTATAAAGGAAGAAACTCTTTCAATAAATATTAATGATCAAATAAAAAAAAAATTAACGAATCAAATTTCTCTTAGTATTTGTAATGATCATCCAAATGCATTTTGGGAAAGAAAAAAATATATATAGTACCTCTATTATATGAAAATGATTTTAATGAGAAAAACATCCCTACAAAGGTTAGACCATGTCAAATGAATTATTAGCATCTTGATATGTATAAAAAAGAAACATCCTCTTTAATAAGTAAAAAGTTAAGTCAACCTTCTAAATCTCAATGGTCTTGTACCACATTTTATGTTAACAAACATGTTGAACAAGAAATAAGAATACATTGTTTAGTTATAAATTATAAATCACTTAACAAAGTTTTAAAATGGATAAGATATCCAATTCCTAATAAAAAAGATCTATTAGATAGATTACATTATTCTTTCATATTTTCAAATTTTAATTTAAAATCTGGATATTGGTAAATACAAATTGATGAAAAGGATAGATATAAAACTGTTTTGTAATGTTCAATTTGGACAATATGAATGAAATGTAATGCCTTTCGGACTAAAAAATGCAATGATATATTCAATCCTTATAGTGATTTTATTATAGTATATATTGATGACATATTAATTTTTTCAAAAACAATAGAAACCCATTTTAAACATTTATATTTATTTGAAAAAATTATTATAAAAAATGAATTAGTTATATTGCAAACAAAAATGTATTTATTTCAAAGAAATGTTAGATTTTTAGGTCATAATATTGAGCAAAGTAAAATAATTTTTATCAATAGAAATATTAAATTCACATTCCGACAAAACTTTTGATAAATATTTTATTGTATGACATATTGGTTATGCTTCTGCAAATTGGCACAACATTGACATATTTAATACATATACATGATCAAGTTATAAACAAAAAATTAGATAAAAAAAAACTTTTTACCAGTAATACCGGAATACCCGAACCCGACCTATACTCGAATTACCCATAATCGATTACCCGATTTTTTTTATTCAGGTCGGGTATCTAGTATTTTTTTTTATTAGAAAATACCTAATCTACACGAAACTCGAAAAATGAGTTGATCAACACCCTTACCATGGACTGAAGAACACAGTAAAATGGCTTAAAAAATAAAAGAAAAAGTTAAAACACTTCCATTTCTTTCTTTAGCTAACCCAAAATGGCAAAAATTAGTAGAAATTGATGCCACTAATATTGGTTATGGAGGAATCCTCAAACAGCTACATCCTGAAACAAAACAAGAATACTTTGTTAGATTTCACACAAGAAAGTGGATTGATATTCTGTAACGCTTGGTTCCTGGTATGTATTTAATTCATAATTATTCATTTTTTTATAGAAACTCGACGAGTTGAGGCCCCAAACTCGTCGAGTAGAGATGGATTGGGACGCGGGTTAAGAAGTCTACTCGACGAGTTGAGAAGCCTCAACTCGACGAGTAGGCTGGCAGAATGAAACCCTAATGAAACCCCATAAGTTGGCCTCATTTCCAACCTTCATTGTCCCAAACTCTAGCCTCGAAACCCTAATTCACTTTTGAGAGTTTTGAGCCAACTTTTGTTCATTCTTTATGATTTTGAGGAAGAAGGTACTTGAAGAAGGAGCAATGAAATGTAGGAAGAGAGTAGATCCAGAAGTTGGGCTTCATTTTTGGTTCATCTGAGGTATAAAGCTCCTACCATGCCTATAGCATGCTTAGATCTAGTTTTAGGATGCTTTCTTCATGTTTTGGTCCAAGTATGTTGGTTTTTGGAATTGGACGTCCCATGTGGGCAAACCCTTTAGATCTAGGGACTTGAGGGGACTTCATGACATAAAGGTGCCAACTTAATGACCATGGAAGTTCCATGCAAATTTTAGACCATCTTTTTGGTCTTTTGAGCCAAGCAGGTCATGCATGCAAGTAAAGATAGGAACTTTACGTGACCAAATCGTCCCTAGTGTCCAGATCTATGACCTCATGATCTATCTTGAAGTTTTGATGGCTTTTGGAGTTGGATCTAAGCCATTTTGAGTTAGGGTTAGGGCTCATTTCTTCTAAGATGGGTTTTAATGGGTAAAGTTGGAAACTTTACCCTCCTAGGTGTGTTTCCGACCCAGATCTGGAATATGGGAATTAGATTCGAAGAATGATGGCTTAATACATTAAGGGGATATTTGGTAGGATCTGAATTTTTAAGATCTAAATTTTTAAGAGGACTGAATTTCTAAAGGGTCTGGATTTTTAAGATCTGAATTTTATCATGCTGTTTGTTTAGAACCTTTGAATTTTTGTCCTGAAAAACGAAAATGACCATTTTACCCTTCTCTATCATTTCTTTAAATTACAACATTATACTTCTAACCTTTCCTTTTTAAGACATCGTACTTTAAAAACTATAAGCATTCTAGTATTCTAATTGAATAGAAATAGGAAGTACAATGCTATAATGATAAAAAATTACCATTTTACCTATTAATTATTTTTTTCGACTCCATTGATTTCACCAAAATAGCATCAAAACTCATTAAAACATCATCAAAATTCATTAAAAAAACACCAATATTAACCAAAACAACATCAAAACTAATAAATATGTTCCATTGTTGCTCTCATTTGTTAAGGTAATCACGTCCCAAATGTTAGTTACTTCAATAATGATACTAAAGTTTTGAAGGAGATTATACTCTTTCTTTGCCTCCATTCGCTTCATCATCATAGAACTTTCATTTTATTCCTAAAGACCTTTCTCTACTATCTATTGAAAAATATGGAAGATGAATCTCACCGAATGTCTCTTCAGCCAAATCAAATGCAACAATCCTTTTTGACTTCCATTATGAATGCAGTATAGTGAATAAACGATCTGTCTCATTACAACAAAATCATTTATCACAAATTGAATGAAAAGTGATGGTTAGCAAGATTACACAACATAATCTTGAAAAAACGAAACCCTAACAGAGCTTGAGTTTGAGAGAGAGTTCAGAGAAGAAATGATCTGTCTCATTACACCAAATTTGTAGAAGAATCGAGTACAAGATTTCACCCAACAGCCCCTTAAGATCCAGCATCATCAACGTGAATACTACTAGAAGGCGTCGCAACCATTGAAGTCTCGCTCCAGATCGCACCACCTTTCGAAAGTGAGTTTATACACCCAACGACCTCTTCCAAATCCCGATTTCAAATGATTTTCAGGTTTCTCTTTCAATTTCAAAATTGGAGAAATCGATTTCAAAAACTCAATTTCAGAAAATTAGGGAAGAAAACTCAACGACAGGGAAAGATCGGAGGAAGGCAGGGAGGATGATGGCAGTGGGATGCGTCGATGATGGCGAAGCTGTAATTGTTGTGAAGAGAGAATGCAATGGAAATGTATTGGGGTAAGGGGAGGGACGAAGGTTAAGCGTGTCCATTTTTTTTAAGACTTCCTCGCAACACTTATTCGGTTATACCTATTTTTTAGATTCATATGTAAAATTGAGAAGTAAACAAACTCTCTGAATTAAAAAGATTCAGAGCCGACTTTTATTAATAGGAAATAAGAGATAAACAAACAGGGACTAAGAAAGCTTAACAGACTGAAGAACTCGACGAGTTGGGTCGAAGTGTCTCAATTCTGTTAAAAGGAAGAACTCAACGAGTTCAAGGATGGACTCAGCGGGTTGATTTGAGAAGTCCCGATTCTATTGATAGGGAGGAACTCGATGAGTTCATGAAAGAGCTCGACGAGTTAGATCACGATGTCAGGGTTTCATGATTTATGGAAATCGGCGAATTGAAGGGCCAACTTGACGAGTTGATTCAACTCGGAATATTGACTTTGACCAGAATGTTGACTTTGACTTTGACTGAAGTTGAACCTTAAGGGGTTATGCGTATGAAAGGGGAATTAAAGGAATCTTTTGTGTGTAGGGACTGAGTTGGGTTGATTTCAAAGCCGTAGATTTTTCAGCCACTTTACAACATTTGAGGTGAGTTACCTTCCTGTAGAAGTGGTTGAAGGCACCAATGTCGGCCCAATAGTAGTTGAATATAATAGACATGATTGTCTTTATGGTAATTGTATGGAATGTCACTATCTGTTATGCTTTATATGCTACTATGCTATGATATTATGTGATAGTGGTAGGAGGGGTGAAATAGTCCCCGTAACCAGTCGAAAGGACCGAAGGAGTAGGCCAGTACCCAAATATGCTAGGCAGTATGTGATTTATGTATATATGCTAGGGTATTATGTGGTAGTGGTAGGGGTGAAATAATCCCTGTAACCGGTTGAAAGAGACTGAAGGGGTAGGCCAACACCCAGATATGCTAGGCGGTTACCGATTGAAAGAGATCGAAAGGGTAGGCCAGCACCCTGATATGCTAGGCAGTTACTGGTTGAAAGAGACCGAAGGGGTAGGCCAACACCTGGATATGCTAGGCAATATGTGTATTGTATGGTATGTGGTATGATGGGGGAACTCACTAAGGTTCGTGCTTACGTTTTTCAGTCAGGTACTTCTTCTTCGAAAGGAAAGGAGCCGACATGAACGCAACACATCACTCTATGTTTTCCGCACACGAGATCTTTAGGAGTGATACTCTGATGATGTTTTATTATGACATGTTTTGGATTATTGACATTTTGGTTTTGATATGTGATGACACGATGGATGTTTTTATACCGATGGTTTTATAAGTACTCAATTAAAATTGAAATTTTTGGTCTTAAATTTTTGGATGTTACATATTCAAAAGAATTATTCTACCACAACTAAAGAAATTTTAGCTCTAGTAAAATTCATTTTAAAATTCCAAGAAGAGTTATACAATCAACATCTTATTATAAAAACTAATTGTCAAGTAGCTAAATTTATGCTTAATAAAGACTTTACGCATGATGTTTTAAAACAAATGTTTTCAAGATGGCAGGCTAACTTAGCTTGTTTTGATTTTAAAATTCATTATAAAAAAAGGAGAAGATAATATTCTTCTAGACACTTTAACATGTGAATATTTGTAGAATGATCTCTATGAGAGGAAGAAGAGGCTACCCTAATAGAGGTGGTTGAGGTAGATGACAATATCCTCTAATCCAACATGAGTATAATATGCTAATAGCCAACAATAATGTTTCAAGTTCTACAAATTTACCCTCTGTTCCTATTCTAGGGGATCCATTATATGATGATTTTCAGAAATTTCTGAAAGCAAAAGGAATTAATAATCCCTCTGATGTGCACGAAAGTACCCACTAATTTTAATATTTATAACCTAACAAACTTAGACTAACTATGCACTTATAGGCAGTGTACCTAGTCAGATTACAGTATAGCTTAGGTAAGTCAGGTGTCGATCACAGGGAACGGTGGTGAATTAATTTAGAATATTTGATTATAGGTTACAGGACACACGAAAGGACTAAAGAAAGCGTTATTGAATCTCAAACGAACAATTAATTAACAACTCTTCGATAAACTAACAGGAAAGTAAATTTCTTCAGGTACTTTGGTTTAGATAAATTACACCTTAAAAACATAGATAATTGCATACACAAATTCATTTATTCATGTTCACCGATTCCTAAAATGATTAGATTTGCGTTCACTATAACTAATCCTTTAGCAAACAAGTCAATTCAAACAGTGATCAGTTGATTAAACTAACATGCTTCATAGTGTTCAGTTCGTATCAAGCAAGACTTGTAAATATAGTTAATCAAATTGGTCGTTCAATTAACCTCTTGTTGATGGTCATCAAACAAGGCTCACACATTAACTTACTTATTCCCAAGTTAATCCTAGTTTCACATTCGTTATTCCTAGACTTATAATCTTGATAGTTATCAAAATCATAAGAGACAAACAATCAAGCAGATGTTCATACAACTCAATTTACTTAATAATTAACAACAAATAATTATCATTAACACGTAAGGATCTTTTAACAAGCTTGGCAAGATAAATTAAACATAAACAAATAATTCAATATAGCAATTAGTCTAATAATCAAGATTTCATTCAATCATAAACACAAAGTAAAAGGTTTTTTGTAACATCCCGAAATATCAAGAGTAGAGTAGAAGGGCTAAAAGAGTAAATTGGGAAAGAGTGACTCGGCGAGTCCATGGGTGGACTCGGCGAGTAGAGTCGCGACTGGGTCGCGTGTTAAGTAGCCGACTCGGCGAGTCAGTAAGATGGACTCGGCGAGTAGGCGCTGAGTGGAGAAAACCCTAATTCTCGGGGTTGAGCCCTATATAAAGAACATTATGTTTTCCTCCCAGCCTCTTTAATCCCCCTTGAGTCCCAGAAACCCTAAAATCGTGGAGAAGCACCATTGTTGAGCAAATTAGAGCTTGGAGAGGTGGTTATTGAAGAGATCTTAGAGAAGGAGAGGCTTGGAGCAAGGGGCTTTGCTTGGATTCGAGTTTCATTGCAGTTGGGGCGTTCCTTGGAGGTAATATCTCGTTCTTGGGCTGTTGTTATGTTGTTTCTTCATTTTGGGGTTTGTGGGGAGCTTGTCTTTGGTTGTGTTGGAGTTTAGAGGTTAGATCTGAGGTTGCTACCTCAGATCTGGAATGGAGAAGAGTTGGAATGCATGAAAGTCCCTGTGTTGAGTGTTGGATGAAGCTATCATGTCCCAAACCTTAGCCCTAATGTGCAAAATGCATAGATCTCTTTGGATTCACGTAAAGTTTACCACTTTACGTGATTGATGAGTTGTAGGAGGCTAGAACTATGTTTTGGAGCAATTGCATGGCCTGGAATGCTTCTGAATGGATTCAGATCGGTGGTACTCGACGAGTCACATGGGTGTACTCGACGAGTTTCTTGAAGATGAGCTGGAACTCGACAAGTTGGAAGAACAACTCGGCGAGTTGGATGAAGATGGCCTGGAACTCGGCGAGTTGTATGAACAACTTGGCGAGTAGGTTGAAGATAGCCTTAGACTCGGCGAGTCTGTTCTTGGGCTCGGCGAGTCTTGTCGAAGAGTCCCAATATTTTCTGGTCGAGTCGAGAATCGGTGAGTTGTGTGCGAATGGACTCAGAGTTGTCGAACTCGACGAGTCTCGGGGTGACTCGGCGAGTTAGGTCGCGGATTGAGAGAAGTTCTGAGTATGGGGACTCGGCGAGTCATCGGGTTGACTCGACGAGTAGGGTCAGTCAGGGGTTGACTTTGACCTTGTCTTTGACCAAGGGTTGACCAGTGGTTTCCAGGGGCATTGTGGTAATTGTTGATTATTGTTTTGAGTTCAGTGCATTGGTGATTGTCTAGTGGTGGAGATCGTATCAGTGATCGGAGCAGCTTGGATTATCTGTTCAGTCGGCAGTTTCGAGGTGAGTTATCCTCACTATATCAATAGGGTCTAAGGCACCAAGGCCGGCCCTTATCGGATTGAGATCCGGGTAGTTGTTCTTATGTTGTTGTTATGTTATGTTTGCATCCCGAGAGCTAGGATGGTATATAGAGACCCGTTTGAGATCGGTACCCTGAGAGATAGGGAGATGCTATGCTAGTGACCTGTTAGGTCGGTATCCTGGTTAGGATGATGATATGCTATGTGATCTATTTGATCTGCTTGTTGACTGTGAATTGCTATATGATTGTATGTATATGTGCACATGGTTGTTTGGACTGGAGTTGGGTTGAGGCGGGTCCTGCTGCGTGCTGTAGGCCAAGATACCCAGGGCGGACCGGTTGTCCCGAAGGCCCCGCGAGCGGTCCGGATAGGCTGTAGGCCCCGAAAGGGCGGACCAGACGTGCCGAAGGCTCGGAGAGTGGACCAGGTAGACTGAAGGCCCGGTGCGGGCGGACCAGTCATATTGTAGACTCAGAGAGTGGACCAGGTGGATTGAAGGCCCGGGAGCGGGCGGACCAATCACACTGTAGACTCGTTGTATGTGGATAGACTCAGAGGGTGGACCAGGTGGACTGTAGGCCGGTGCGGCGGACCAGTCACACAGTAGACCCGAGGTGCATGGCTGTTCTGTGATCGGATATGTTATGGCATGTTATGCGTGTATGGTATTTGTGGTTGGTATTTTGGGGATATCTCACTAATCTTTCGGGCTTACAGTTGTGGTTTCATGTTTTTCAGGTTCTTCAGGAGACTGTGGCAAGGCGAAGGCGTGATCGTACCGCTCCTCATGATTTTGTAGCATTGTGATTCTGGGAACACGTTAAATGTTTTGTATTGAAAACCTTTTTGTAAAGATTTAATGGAATCAAGATGTTTTTGAAAAAGTTAAAATTGGTTGTATTTTTCGGTTGTTACAAGTTGGTATCAGAGCCTTGGTTTGAGTGAATTGGGGGAACATTCGTGTGATTCCAGTCTCAAATCGAAAAGAGTTTTCAAAAGAGTATTTAAAATGGTTTTCAAAAGGAGTAAGGGAGGACGCGGAGGTACGATCAGCCGGAGCCAGTAAGTAACCCCCAAAATACCATGCATGTTATTTGTTTTTGAGCTCTGATAGAACAGCATGCTAGTGATAGGCTAGGGATCTTCAGGATTTCATGATATGTTGCCTGATTTGTGATGCCTGTAGCCTAGGGTTCCTTATGGGATATTTTAAGTGTTCCTCTAGTGGTGAGGGTTGAGCGTTGCTATGCATGTTTCTCTAGGGCGTTGTGGTAGTACTTCATACAAATATGGGTAGGTGTGGAAGGTAGTATGGGCCCGTACTACTAAAAGCACAGGACCCATACGCGTATCAGGGAAACCATGATCTCTAGGGTTGGGTTGAGAGAGTTGGATCCCAGGTGGTGGGAAGAGTCTGAGATTTTGTGTGGTGTTTTCAGTATAGAGATTCCGAGGCATGATGAGCGTGGATCCGGATCAGGATCGGGAGCTAGAGAGGGAGTTCTGGGCGAATCGGTGCCGCCCGAGGTTATCGGTCAGATGAGCACGAGCGAGTTGGATGCGAGGATTCGTGAGATCCTGCGTGATGAGATTGCTGAGTTGTTCCGGGCTGAGTTGCCAGAGCTGTTTGGGTCGATTAAGACCGCCATGGTTGAGTATTTTGATGACCGATATGCAGCTCTCACTAAGACGGCTGCCGCGGCAGCTACAGCGGCTGTAGCAGCGGCAGGGGGAGGAGCTAGTCGGGGTTTTCAGTATCGGGACTTCGATAATACGAAGCCTCCCACATTCGATGGAGTTCAGGACCCGATGGTTGCTATGAGGTGGTTATCAGACATGGAGGGGTGTTTCTTCACGTGTTCATGCCCTGCTGATCAGAGGGTGAGGTGTGCTCTGAACCTGTTGAGGCTCGGGGCGAAGGATTGGTGGAGATTGACCACGGGGTCATATTCGGATGCGCAGAGGGCTATGGTATCATGGGATCAGTTCCGAGAGATGTTCATCACTCGTTATGTTTCGCAGGTTGAGAGGGAGAGATTGGCTCAGGAGTTCCTTGAGCTGAAGCAGGATTCGGAGTCGGTGACTGAGATCACCAGGATGTTCACTGAGAGAGCGATGTTTTGCCCAGAGTTCGCTTCGGAGCAGGCTCAGATGTCTCGATATCTGAGCATGCTCAAGAGGGACATTAGGCAGTTTGTGTCTGCTCAGAGGTGCGGGACATTGTTGGAGTTGCAGGAGGCCGCTAGGTGGCGTGAGTTAGAGAGTGAGTTGCAGTTGCGTGAGCTGAGGCAGGCTTCGGTGCAGTCGCAGCCGGCGCCGAAACGGTCCAAGACAGTTGATGTTAGAGTGGGGGATCTGAGCAGCCACACTTGTGGGAAGTGTGGGAGGGGTCACTCCGGAGTTTATAGGTCCGGTGGTGCGTGCCGCAAGTGCGGAAAGGAGGGGCACTATGCGAGGGATTGTCGGCAGTCAGCGACAGTTCGGGATTTGAGGATTTGCTGGGTCTTGGTAGAAGACAACTTTTATTTAAGAAAATATAGGATTTTCTGGAAAGGACTCTAATACACTGTTGATCTTAAACTACTACTTTTATAAAGTTATTTTGAACTTACACAAATGACACTAAATATTTATGAACTCACCAGCATTTATAAAAATGCTGATACTCGCTTTCAAAATAACTTGTATTCTCAGGTTAGCAATAGACAGGTACAGCTCAGGCGCTTTTGGTGAAGACAGTTTTGTACCAAGCTGCACCTTCATTATTATTTGTATTACCTTGATGTTTCTATGTAATGTAAACCATGTAAAACTATTACTATTAATGCAATGGTTGTTGTACTTTGATTTACTATACTGCATATGTTGTGATACTTGAGATGACGTCATCCACCCCAGAACGTTTCCGCCGTTCCGGTTTTGGGGTGTGATAATTTGTAAGAATCTAATTTACAAAACATTGATCAAGGACAATGATAAAAATCAAAGAAACATTCGTTCAAAAATAAAAAAAACTATCAAGAAGATAGTTAATAAACCAACACTTTTCCAACTTATTCTCTCACAATACACAAATCTAAAAGGTCAAATTCATCATTATCATGTCTTAGCAGCAAATTTGGAACTATTAAGCCATCATTTATACTTTCCACACCAAGGGTCGTGGAGAGGTTCCAGGTCAGCAACCAGGAGCAACCACAAAACCATGGAGCACTCTCCACAGTGAAGAAGAGAAGAAAGAATAGAGAAAGAGAAGAAGAAGAAGGACGATGTATGATAGAGAAGAAGAAGCCTATTGGTCGTGGCCCTTGTTCTTCCCACCACAAATCACCACGACAATGCTCGATGTTCGATAGTGTGCACGGTCGTGGTCCTTGGCCACGTCGTCAACGATAATCTTAGATTCTGAATGCGCTTATCATCCAACACATGAGTAAATGTGACGTATAAAAGGACAAGCAAGAGTGGAATAACCATGGTCCATGGGACACTTGCAACTCTTCCAAGTTATATATATATATATATATATATATATATATATATATATATATATATATATATATATATATCAAGTTCAACAACAACAAACTCAATAAAATTATATATATATATATATATATATATATATATATATATATATATATATATATATCAAGTTCAACAACAACAAACTCAATAAAATTCAATTTATCACAAATTTGAAGATTTATCACAATGTCGATATTGGAATTGTGAGAGACTTTCCACTTTGGTTTGTGCCGATCAGAGGAGAAGTTGTAGTCTGAAATCAAAATCAAAGATGGAGATTCAAAGCTTCGATTTGCCACCGGTCGAACAGAAGAGGTTCGAATTTCATAACTTAATGCATTATTTCGAACAAATAGGAAAGAAATCAAAATAAAAAATGGAGTTTCAAAGCTTGGATTCGCCATTGGTCGATTTTACTAAATTATGTTTTGCGCATTGAAAAACCATGTGAAAAAAACATATGCATCAATCAAATGCATATGTTTTTTGAGAAAAAAGTTCAAATGTAAAACATTGGTTCAACATAAATTAATAAACATGATTTGGTTGTTGACTTAAACATGTGACATATTATATAATTACCTAATTAGTATTTGATATAACTAATTAACAAGTTTCTTAATGTCAAATGCATAATGTTCATTACTGAACATTAAAGTTATATTTTTTTATCAAATAAACATATGCATTGGATTTATGCATGTGTTTTTTATTTTTGTGGTTCAACATTCTATAAATTTTTTAATCAACTTTGAACACACATAACTTCTTCATATGACATCCGAACAAAGTCATTTTTTTTTCTAGACTGTAGTACTTTGTGTGAACTTCATTTTAAGCTCATAAAACATCTTAATTTGTTAAGAATTGGTAGCCTTATACATCTATAAATTGGGACTATTGGGGTTTTTTGGTGTTTGTTTCTGCATTTTATAAAATTTTTACTCAACTTTGAACATACATAACTTTCTCATATGACCTCAGAACAAGGTCATATTTTTCTAGATTGTAGTACTATGTGTGAGTTTCATTTTAAGCTAAAAAAACATGTTAATCAGTTAAGAATTCACCTACTTATACAACTCTAAACATGGGTTGTTAGGTTTTTTTGGTTTTTATTTCAGCATTTTATAATTTTTTTACTCAACTATCAACATACATAACTTCCTCATATGACCTTGGAACAAGGTCATTTTTTTTCTAGATTGTAGTACTCTTTTGGTCTTCTATTTAAGGTCATAAAACATCTTAATCTGTTAAGAATTGACAAACTTATAAAGTTCTAAGCATAGGCTGTTGGGTATTTTGGTTTTTGTTTCACAATTTAATAAAATTTTTTACTCAATTTTGGACATACATAACTTCATCATATGACCTCGGAAGAAGGTCATTATTTTTTTTGTAGATTGTTTTACTCTTTGCGGGTTTCATTTTATGTGCAAAATACATTTTAATTGGTTAATAATTTACCTAGCTATACAACTCTAAATAATTGGTTGTTGGCTTTTTTGGTTTTTGTTTCAGCATTTTATAAAATTATTACTTAATTTTGAACATACATAACTTCCTTATATGACCTCGGAATAAGTTCATTTTTTTTTTCTAGATTGTAGTATTCTGTGTGGACTGTTGGGTTTTTTTGGTTTTTGTTTCAAGATTTTATAAATTTTTTACTCAACTTTGAACACACATAACTTGCTCATATAACCTCAGAACAAGGTCATTTTTTCCTAGATTGTAGTACTATATGTGAGCTTCATTTTAGGCTCTAAAAACATCTTAGTCTGTTCATAATTCACCAACTTATACAACTCTAAACATGGGTTGTTAGGGTTTTTAGTTTTTGTTTCAACATTTTATAAACGTTTTACTCAACTTTGAACATACATAACTTCGTCATATGACCTTGTAACAAGGTCGTTTTTTTTTCATAACCATATGTATTTAGTTGCCTTATGCATATACTTATTCTTATGCATATGCATATACTTATTCATATGCATATGTATATACTTATTCTTATGCATAGACATATGCATATATTTATTCATATGTATATGCATATATTTATTCATATGCATATGCATATAATTATTCTTGTACATATGAATATACTTATTGTTATGCATATGTATATGTAGATATACATACTTATTCATATGAATATACATATATTCATTCATATGCATATGCATATACTCATGAATATGCATATGTCATATACTTATTCTAATGCATATGCATATATTTTTTCATATACATATGCATATATTTATTCTTATGCATCTACATATGATATGCATATACTTATTAATATACATACGCATATACTTATGAATATGCATATACTTATTCGTACGGATATGCATATGCATATGTATATACTTATTCTATTGCATCTGCAGTGTTCTAAAAGGCGTACCATGGCGTGTGCCAAGGCATGCCATGGCGTGAGGCGCGACTCCGTCCTTATGAAAAGCCTCATAGCGTTGCTGTTAAGCGTGACACGTGGAAATGTGTGATACGTATTTAAATATGTTATGCATATACTTATTCATATCTATATGCATATAATTATTCTTATGCATATGTCATATTAAGTATATGCATATGCTTATTAACGTGCATATGAATATGCATATTCATTCCCTCAATTTAGTTCTCCATAGATCTTGCCTTTTTGTTTATATGTAATGACCCAAAATCTTTTTATTAACAATGTTAGTTTTACGTTACACAAACATTTATTATTGAAAAGTTATTTTGGTTATATGTTAATTAATTAAATTATGAGAATAATTAGGATATATCAATTCCATCCATTAAGGTTATAAATAAAGTCCAAGGGTAGAATTGTCGTTTTTGAAAGTATTGCCTATGGTGCTTTTGGATTATCGGGTTTAAATTGTCATAATGGAAAATATTAAGGACTAAGGCTATAAATATCCTCCTTAATAAATAAAGGTTTTTTTTGCCACATGTCAATCTCTCATGAGTTTTGACACTTGTCATTTTGTAGTATTTTTGAAATAAATATTATCCACTTGTTAATTTTTGGGTTGTTTCAATTTTTAAAATTAAAGTCATATACTTATATATGTAAAGTATTAAATATCATATATGATTAAATTGAGATAAATTTATTTCTTGTTTTCTTATTTTAAAGTTGTACATTAAGAAATATTTTCTATTTACATTTTAATTTAATGTTTAATCTTTTTTAAATTAACCTGTGTAATACACGGGATCTCACACCCAGTGTTTAATGTTTGATCAACTATATTTATTTGAGATACAATCAACATGTGTTTGGGAGTGGTAATGGTGACAAGTCTAGAACTTAACTCCACATGTAAAGGAACATTAGAATCATACCTATAATTAAAATACTATAGGAGTATTTTGTTGGATTAGGTGTCTAAGCCCATAACTAAAATTGATATGTACTTGACCCGAGAGTAGCATGGTCCATTCGGGTTGCATATCACCAGGACAATTTAAGTAATAGGTTATTTATGATTTATTAATATATTAAAAATTCTAATATATTAATATGAAATCATATTATATAATTAGTATTGATCAACAATTAATTTGGAATTAATTTAGTGATCAAAAGAGACTAATTAAATTAACGTGGAATGATTATGTAAATCAATGATATATATATATATATATATATATATATATATATATATATATATATATATATATATATATATATATATATATATATGGTTTGGGCTATTGATCCATGATAGGCTAAGTTTATGTAAGTTTCATGAAGAGTTAGTCCACATGAAATATGGATCATAACCCAAAGTGTATGGATTAAGGTTTACCCATGACTCTTGGATTCCTACATATATATACATAACCTCATGGCTAAAATTGGTTACATAAAGTGTTGTTGGAGTTCATAACCGATTTGTGTGCCTAGTAATTTCTCTCAAGTCATCCAATTGTTCAAGGGTGTGTTGTGAACCGTTTGAGGCATCACATTTGGGGTGCTAAGTTCTTAAAGGCCAAAACTACAAGCTACAACAAAGAGGTAATTCTATAACTCACTTTTATGTTGTTTATGTCAATTGTATCCTAGTTGTAGGCTTTATACTTTGGAAAGAATATTGCATGTATAATTAGAGAAAACATAGATCTAAAGCATTTAGGGTTGTATGTGCACCATAGGATGTTGTGGTATACAAAACCCAACATATTTTAGGTGCTATAAATAACGGATGTGAAAACTAAAAGACCCTTACTGGTAGGTCTATAATTGCAGAGTGTATACTCCTAGGGTTATATATGATTAAGATTTTATAGACTTAGAATTTGTGGTCCTCGCTCTACTTCCTATTCCTTGTTTGGTTGTGGTCTTAGAGTAGGATCACTTATTCGAAGGTCTATTTAATATTGGTTATATATAATCTGTATACACTACGTGACTATAGGAGGACCCGGTAAGGATCATCACAAAAATTTCAACAAAGATACCTTTATTAATCGTATAGATTCTTTAGACCTTCCCATTCTCACACAAGCGACATAGGTAGAAGTAGCCACTCCACTACACCAGTCAGTAGCAGAGTAAGGAGCTAGAGAAATCTTCAAGGAACCTTACCTTATTAAGAGCAGACATAAGAGGCTCGCTCGAACATCCGAAGTCGGGCTCTCCATTATGAAGTAATGGAGATCAGTGACAAAACTCGAAGCATGACGAAGTGAAGATTCAACATATCTACGAGAAAAGAGAACACCGTATGGATGCCCGAAGGAAACCACTCACGAGGCGTGCGAGGCGGCAGAGCACCTCATGCGTCATGCTAATAACTAATAAATAACCTAGTGAGTTGGTGATTACGCTACTCACACTATGTGTTAGTCTTATTGCATCTCTCATCGCAACTAGTAATAATAAATCAAGCAAGAGACGCCATCCCAAAACCTATAAAACCCAAGCCAACTTAAAGTTTTGATATCTACAATCTATTTGGGTAACTTAACATTTATACAAATGCCGATTTCTACTCTCTACCATAAATACATCATAGGGATGTAGGTGGAAACATTGAGAACTGTACAAAAAACGTGAAGTTTATATGTAAATATAAATAGATAGAATACAACTAGAAATGACCATAGTTACTTACGAGCTCGCTTCTCATCATGCAACATAATCATGTCTTCCCATGGATGTAGTAACTGTAGCATGCAGGTGTGGGGCTCGGTAGTGCCTCGCTAGTCCAAGAAGGTATCGTTAGGGGATAGATTGGTTAGATGCCCAACTGTGGTGGGCTCGGGTTTTCAGCAAAAGTGGCCAGAGGATGGTACGGAGAATTGGTAATTCTCTCAATTTGTGAGCTGCGAGGAGCTAGACGAATCGAAGTGGGGAAGAGCCACTCGTGGGGACTAGAAACAGAAGCAAGTGTAAGACTGAGGTGGTTCTGTAGTTTTGGGTGAGGAAGGAAGCATCCCAAGTGGCTATTTGGATTGAGAAACAGTTAGGTTGGAATTTGGGGAAAACTTCCCAACCTTGAGTCCGCATCTTCGCGAGTAGTTGATGGCTGGTTCGGTGAAACTAGGTCGGAGGACCTTCGGCAGGTGCGAGTTTCATCAGGATATAAGGTTGCAGGGTAGTCGCAGCATTCCCCATCAACGAGTCAGTGAGGGAAGTGTTGTAAGACTGCAGGTAAGTCGTAGCATTCATTAGCAGATTAACTAGCGGAGTGTGGGTGGGGGCCCATATCTCCTAGTTCGTGGAGCGTGGGCGGGGGCCCGTATCTCCGAGTTAGCATGATAAGAACCAGGAAAGTTTAGCTAGTTGAGATCAGAAGAGGAGTAGGTCTGCATAGCCCTGGATAGGTGAGACCTGTGGGAAAGGTCGCTCCGAAGTATAGATGGGTAGGACCCATGGGCGAGGCCCGTGTTCATTTAGCAATAGGTGGGACCTGGTAGAGACCTTAGGGTAAGGTAAGGGACCGAGGATCCTAGGTCTTCTAAATCCAGAGTGGCTGGGTTGGTAGAGTAGTTCAGGTAGTCGCAGTATCTTCATGAGTCGCTGTGAGCGACTAAGGGAATGTTCTCGCGTTTGGTAACTAGTAGGGGACCGATATCTCGGGTAACGGTGGATCGGTTGGGACCTAGGTGGTCTCGGTTCATCCGGAAGGCGGATGGGAGTCGGTAGGACTTCAGGCAGGAATGATGATAAGGTGTTTGGTGCAGAAGGCAATGAGCTGATCGGGTAATGCTAAGTTGCTCACTACGGAAATCAGGTAGTCTCAGAGGATGGTCGGAATTCACACGCTGGGTGGAGTTTTCAGTATTAGAGCATCGTATGAGGGGATATTTCGTGAGTGCTGGTATGATGGTCGGCGCTGAGAGTGGCCAGGATTGCAGTTTCAGTAGAAGATTTGTTCTTGATGGAGATCGGAAAGATCGTTGCTTATAGGAAGTTGCCTTGGAAAGGCCAGTGGCAGTGCAAGGAAAAGAGGGGGAACCCCTTGTGTATCAGTGTAAGTGCATTAGGAGTACTGGTAAGGCTACCAGTTGGGTAAAGGGTTGTACTCGAAGGTAGTAATGATCGAGTTATCCCGAGGATGATGTATCCAGGAATGGACCAATTGGGTGAAGTGCGTTAAGATGTAAGCGGATTGTAAGATAGTTGACCATGGCGGACTTCGAGGACGAAGTCTAGTTTAAGTGGGGGAGAGTTGTAACACCTAGAATCCAGAAGACCTAGAAAGGAAAGAAAACCCTAAGTCAAAGGGGTCGACTCGTCGAGTCTAAGGAGGAACTCGACGAGTCAGAGCAGGTTCCGTGTCGTGGATTAAGTGACCAACTCGGCGAGTCGGCAACTGGACTTGGCGAGTCTGGTCTGGGTTTGGAAACCTTAATTATGGGACTTGGTGCCCTATTTAAGCATCCTATTCTCCTCCCTAGGGTTTCATTTGCGGCCTCTCTAGTCTAGAACTCGAAACCCTAGCCACCCTACTCCATTGTTGAGCTTGTTCTTGCCTTGAGAGTGAATTGAAGCTTGGAGAAGGGAGAAGGACCTTGGTGGTGCAAGAAGAAGCTATAGATCCAGAGTTGGGGTAGCATTGCAGATCAGTTGAAGGTATAAAGCTTATACCTTGGCTGTTAATCATCTATATTCCCTTTCTAGCCTGTATTTTCCCACTTTTGGGCCATTTCCAAGGCCAATCTGAGTATTGAGCCTTTGAGGATGAAAAGGACTTCAAATCTGGGCATTTTTGAAATTGAGGAGCTCTGAGTCGGTAGCTTTATCCAGATATGGCTCCATTTCATGTCCTAGACCTTCATTTTAGCTTGGATTAAGAGTTTTAGCTCCATAGCACCTTGCATGCACGTAATGTTAGCAACTTTACGTGCAATGCTAGCTTTAGAAGTCCAGATCTATGGGTTGAAGGTGTTGGAATGGACTGTAATCGACAGAATAGAGATGTCACAAGGTGGACTCGGCGAGTCAGTTCATGGACTTGGCGAGTTGGGTCGCAAACCCAAACTCCTCTGTTTGTGATTCGGATCAGTGAGTGGAGTTAGTAAGGGTTCAACCAGTCTGGGTCCATTATGGACCTGAAGATCATAGTACTCGATGAGTTCGAAGAGGAACTTGGTGAGTCTAAGGCAATCTTCTTAGCTATGAAGATGAACTCGACGAGTTCAAGGATGAACTCGGCAAGTCGGTTGAAGATAGTCCCAAAGTGTTAGATGAAAGAGAACTCATCGAGTTCTCGCTAGACTCGACGAGTGGAGTCGGGGTTATTTTGGGACTTAAGGAGCATGGACTCGACGAGTTGGCAGAACAACTCGACTTTGACCAGGACTTTGACCAAAGATGACTTAGTTGGCTTCTTGAGGACAGTTAGGCTAAGTGTTTCTATTTTTGGTATTGGTAGCTCGGGGAGCTAGAGGAGCAGCAGTTCGGAGAGTTGCTGGATAGCAGCCAAAGGGTTATCAGCAGTTTCAACAGTTCGAGGTGAGTCTCCTCACTGTGTGCATGGGTCTACAGCCACAATGCCAGCCCATTATGTTCATGTTCATGTTTATGCTTATGAATAGAAGGAAGACCCGGGGGTTAGCCCTAGGCACTTATTGATATATGTTTCGGGTTACGACCTGATGTCGGGCGAGGCCCGAGGAATGTTAGGATGCTAGAGGTCTTTGTGATTATTGCATGTGTCGGTATGATAGGATCTGGACCGAGGGTCCAATGTCGGCATAAGACCGAAGTACGTTAGATAATAGTATGCTTCCGGGCCAGGGGTCCGATGCCGGGGTATTCCCGAGGAAGATTCTTATGTAGTGCGTTAGATTATACTTATTGTCTTCGTGATACTTGTATGTACCTGGTAAGGAGGTGAGTGTGGGCGAGGTCCCGTATCTCATCACAAGCTGAGTATGGATGGGGTTCCATATCTCGATATTAGCAGAGCAGGGGAGAGGCCCGTGATACGAAGGATGTGAGTGTGGGCGAGGGCCCGTATCTCACTACTAGTAGGAGTGTGGACAGGGCTCCACTATTTCAGTAGCAGACCAGGGGCGGGGCCCAAGTTAGGCGAGGCCTTAGAGTAGGGTATGGTTAGGGAATGTTTATGTATGTTTCGATATGTTATTTAATCGTATGTATGTGTATGGCGGGCGAGGCCCAAAGTCAGGCGGGGCCTAAAGGAAACAAATCTGTATACCGGGCGGGGCTCGATGCCAGGTGGGACCTGATGGCAGGCGGGGCATGAAGACGGACGGGGTCCGATGGCAGGTGAGGCCCAATACGGCGGGCGGGAGCCCAGTAGGCCTGTCAAATCGGGCCGTCGTGTCGTGTTTTTGTCTGACATGACACGACACGACAATATTTTATGTAACACGAACACGACACGACACGATGTCGTGTTTTTTTTCACTAACACGAAAACGAACCAATTAAAAAACGACAACACGACACGACACGAAAAATATAATATTACATAACTATTACTTTATTTGATTCATATTTAATCATACATAACACGATAAAAACGACAAACACGAAAAAAACGACAAACATATGCTCAATCGTGTCAATTTCGTGTGGATTTGTAAACACGAACACGACATCGTGTTTTTTATACTTGACACGAACACGACACCAAAACGAATTCGAATTTTGATTTCGTCCTAATTTCGTTTCGTGTCGTGTATTTTTGTCGTGTCGTGTCATAAATTGACACCCCTAGGGCCCAGTATGTGGTTATGTGCTCAGAATTATGTATGACATGTATGGTTCAGTAGATATGTATGGTATGTGGTAGGATGGGGAACTCACTAAGCTTTGTGCTTACAGTTTTCAGTTTTGGTTTCAGGTATTTCCGATAGTGGAATGAAGAGCTCGGAATGCTCGCATGACACACACCAAGAAGTTTAGCCTAGGATGTTTACTCTGATAAAATGAATAAGTGTTTTAGATAAGATACTAAGATTGTCATATAACCCCCTTTTTGTATGTTTGAATGACTTAATGCAATGGATTAGTAATGTTTTTAAAAGAAATTTTGGTCATGATTTTTGGGATGTTACAAACCCCTAATGTGAAGTAAGCCCAGTATGCCATACATGCGATGAAACATGACATTTCAAGATAAATTGTCCAACGGAGAGGAATGACGGAGGAGTGGGAGGAGTTTAACAATAGGACATGAAGAAGCAATGAGGAACCTTACTAGGATTTCGGTACGTTTCCAAAACAACGAAAATTAAACATCAAATTTCACTAATTTTTTGCCAAATAAAAACATAATCATAAATTATTCCCTCATCCGAACAAACCATATCATTCATAGAAAAACTAAAGAGCCTTGCAAGTGAGCTATGATGGCTTAGTGTAAACGCAGGTTGTATATAACTAAGATTTACAGACTTAGAGTGTGTGATTCCGCCTTAATTCCCGATCCTTGTCTGGTTGTGGAATTAGGGCAGGGCCACTCAGTCGACTGTCTTTTCAATCTTAATTATACACGACTAGGTTACATCAAACTATCATAGAGAGACCTAGTAGAAATTAGACTACGAAAATTCATCATTATATATCAAAGTACTCGTACTACTAGAACACCCCAAATCCGATACAAAATAGTCATAGTAGTAATAACGATGATGAAACTGGTAGCGTTAGAAACATGAACATAGAACACACTATCGTTCTGAAAAATCATCTCCATTCCAAATCGACTTAACATCTGTTACAATAAGAAGTCCAACGTCATCACTTGACACAGACTCGTTTGATCCTCACCATACCAATTTCAAGCACTACAAAGAGACCTTTCGCCTTACCCGATAGATTAACAAAACTCTTTCAACCTATAACGACAAATCCCCTAACCATCTCTAGCATCTAGGCTCATGAGTACTTATGTAAAAGATACTACACTCCTTCCTAGCCCCACAATAAAGATGGGAAGTAAGAAAAAAAAAGACATCAAGGGTATCCCAAAGGTTTATAACCTCCCCGAGATTTCCATAAGTTCTTTCAAGAGATATCACCCATGCATCGAGTTGAGTTTAGAATCGACTCGACTCTTGGAGCCATTCCCATACCAAACCCCAATACCACTTAGCACCAACCCAAAAACCGATATTGTCCGGTCGATGGGACTACCAAAAAAGTAAGGAAATTATTAGTCCAAGCCTCTAACCTCAGAGAACACCCGTCCGACTCATAAGGAGGAAAAACGGATTGTCCATAGGACAACTAACCATTAAGAGTCAAGCAAACCCATCGTCAAGGATCGATATCCCCTATTTTGAATCGACGGCCCACTCAGCCAACTCTAAGACACAAGAAATGGTCGACATCCCACTAGTTCAAGATTCCGTAGGAAGAAAACTCCCAAGTCAACCTAGGATTTATAAGGCCAGCTGCACCACACACAACCTTAACCTTGGAAACATTAGTAGCAATCCTTAAGGTCTAGGAACACTACCTATAAGACATTAGGAAACAACCTTCATTAGGCCATTTGAGATCCTCGCCAGGATAGGTTCAGAAGGCCATAGACTTTAGTTACCACAAAGACTCAACATCGTGCAAACCACATTCCACGTATCCAACCCTAATAAGTGTCTGACAGCCGAAGCTCTTGTGGTCCCACTCGAAGAAACCAAGGTGAACAAGAACCTACACCCCGAAGAGGAACATGTGGGGATCATGGGCAAAGAAACCAAAAGAGCAAGGTCGAATACTAATCGCAAAGGTCTGTCAGAACACCAACCAAGGACACAAATTCCCTTAGGAACGAAGAGACTAGATACCCACAACTTTCTCCTAGTTGCAAGAGCCGCCCAAGATGCTAATTTCAGGACGAAATTCCTTTTAACAGGGGGATGATGTGGCAAACCAAAAGTTTTAGATCAATCAAGGTCTAAATTGTAACCATATTACAGTATAACCTTGAAAGCCAAAAGGGCATAAGTGCATGGATATGGATGAGTACACTTTGGAAATCATACACAAGCTAACCTCTTGAAAGTAAAAAAAAATTATCAAGGTAAAATTAGTCTAATAAATTGGAATTCATGATTGCAATAAGCCTTAAGTAAACAATGCAATCAATTGAAGGGGTTTACGGTCCTGGGGAGTAAACTGAAAATGCTTGTTTTCTTCCCCAAATCACTGGATGCGAACAATCAGAACTTACACATCGAAGGTCTCAAATGTGAATGTACCGTCGACAGACATCTCTGACTCAATTACACATTTTGAACCTTCGATCTCTAACACCAAACCGCCGACCTCCATGTAAAGGACCCTCAACCTCGATACCATGTAAACGACCCTCTACCTTAAGATGTTTGATCCCACTAAATCCGTCGAGTGACGTCGAGTGTGGAGTGTCGATTGTCGAATTTTAGTATGCAACCCAAACCTTTGATGTCAACATAACCATTCAACCAACATCAGTCGAAATACATTTGACTCCAAGTGAGAAACTCTCGACCTCTAGGTATTCGACTATCAAATTGAGCAGCCTAGATATCTATTCAACATAATAGACCTTCGAAACTCAATGTCTAATTCAAATCTCTATTTCTAATCCAACTTTCGATGTCTTTGTCCCCAGATCATCTCGTTCCCAAAATTCCTTCTTCCCTCGGTATCCAGCAGGAGACTGTGAAAGCATTCGACCTCCAACACAAATTCACAATGTCGACTCCAACCTACAAATTGAAATCGACTCTTCTCGATTCGAACATCTCAATCCAAAATTAAACCAATCGAAATCAAATTCGATGTCAATCACATGCGTTCGATCCAAATACTCCATGTCAGTCGAAATCACAAAATACCAATCGAACTACTCCAATATCCTTGTTCGACTTAGATTCCATACCTATCACCAATTCAAAATCTATTTCAATGCTAAGAAAAATCATTCGACTCTAATATTTTCCCAATACAAAAACAAACTAATTTTTGACTCAAAGTACTTTGGATTCGACTCCAATCCAAAACACATTTCGATTCCAGCTTCTCTTGATTCAAACTAATGATCTCATATGAACATTCCAAAATCAAAATCGATTTCCAACAATATCGTCAAAAATTGACTTTCAACGAACTCAAGAACACAGACGAATTTGAAATCGTTTCCAGACTACATCGAAAATTGACTCCTTTCGACTCCAAGACTACTTTCAACTTGATTCGAGGACAAGAACAACATCAGGTTGATTTTAACACAACAAAACATCTATTTCGACTCCAAAAATTCTTTCACGTATCGAGTTTGAAGAGAGAGTAAACCATCGATTTTTTACTTTTAGGTTGACTGTTCTTCATCAATTTGTTAATAATTCTCATGATTATCAAATATGTGTAAGCGAATTGGGCTTAAGATTTAGTTCTATTAAACAGTAACGAATATTTGAGATTTGGGATCAATAGAATGGATTTATGAAAATGCATTTAAAAAGAGTTTAATTTTGATTTTGGGTTAAATAAAAAACGATTGGGCTTGGATGGACAGTGAAAATATTTGCCAAAAACAAAAAAAATGATTTTGAAACTAAGAAAAATTGTGAGAATATGATTTGGATTTTTGGATTGATCTAAACAAAAAATAATTGGATCAAGAATGAGATTTGAAAACAAATAGATCCAATGAGACAAACCGATCAAAAATGAAAACGAAACACACGATAAAAAAAAATTGATTAAATTCGAGTTTTGAGAAAAACCTTCATCGTTCATCTTCGATCTCAACATAAATTTTTCGGAATCCACTTGAGAACGTGAGAAATCTTCTTGACGATTCTTTTTCCGTTTGCAATACATGAATCAATCATTGATGATCTTGGTTCTTTTGTTGGAACAAGAAAATCACCAAATTGAACATTGTACCAACCATGATGCGTGTTGTGCAAACCGTTTCTCCCAGAACAAGTTCTATAATCATGTTGAATTCAATCTTCAACGATTTTGGATTTGGAATTTGATTCCACAACCAAATTTGATGATCTATCATCGGGTAACCAAATCATCTTGGTTTTGATCTTTTTTTTTTCTTCTTCTTCTACTTCTTCTTCTTGATCTTCTTGGGTCTTGATGAATTAAATTCAAGAACAACTTCATTCTTGAAAACTTCAAGTTTGCAAGTTTGAATCAAATCTTTTGGAGTTTGATACTTTTGAATTTATTGGATTAATGACTTTCGATAAGGAATCATTCCTTTAAACAAATCACAAGAACACAAAATATCATCGGTTTGAACTCCAATCAAGTGAAAAACTATCACATCTTCATCAAAATCATATTGGACACCCATTTCTTGAAATTCAATAGAACATGAAGATCATTTGGGTCTTCAATAAGAGAAACATATTTCTTATCGAATAATTTTTTTTCTTTTCCTTCCTTTTGATTAACGCTCCAAGATAACATATTCATGGAAATTTGAATCAAACATTCAATCGTATTAAGAGGTTGAAATATCAACTTTCCTTGATCTCTATCCAAGAATCATAACATAAGTACACTATCTTTGATCAATTGATAAGAACTTGTGTTTTTATAGAGAGAGAAAGTGATTTTGAATGAGTTTCTAGTGAGAGAGAGAAAAAATCACTTGAATTCTAGTGAAGAAAATCAAATTCTGAATCAAATCTAGGAACAATTCGATTTGTGGAATCTGAAATCTCTCTAAACAAGAAGATTAAATAGCAGCGAAGAATCACCAAATCAAAAATGTCATCATGGATCAATTCTTGAGAACTTCAAGAGCACCCGCTCTGATACCAATTGTAATGACCATATCTATGATGACAAATGCAGAATATGAAATGATTTAGTGAATCATGCAAAAATGATGAACACAAAGAACAAAAGGATGTAAATAATCTCGTTTTAAGCACTCATTAGTCTAGAAAGTATTACAAAGTGGGCATGTAATTTTTATCTCTCTAGACTAATCTGTCACAAGTTCTTACATAAATGAGTGTCACTCACTTCCTATTTATAGGAAAGACAACTCATTACACACAAACAAAAGGGTAAGCTACTAGAAGCATCCAAGCATGAATTTGCACCCTAATAGTATTTAAACCTAAGAAGCCCAAGCACGTGTCGTGCTTCCCCAAATTTTGAGTTTTTTCGATTTATTTTGGATTTTAAAGTTGTGATGAACTAGCACGGGTGTGCCTCCCCCCCCCTCCCCAGCACAAGTCGTGCTTACTGCTAGAACCCTTATTAGATACCCATAATGTTATATAAATACCACATACCCTCTAAGTTGATCCCATAGACGATTCTTGACGACATAATACCCTTTTAAAGATGATTTCTGATAACTTTCACTGACTTTTGATGATCTGAAGACCGTGAATCATCTAATTCGTTTAGTTTAGAATATTTATTAGTAAATGTTTCTTTCTACTAGTTTACTTTCATTTTATCCATGTCTCGCTAAAACCCTAGTTTTCAATTCTACATAGACTAGTAATTTTCATGTGATTAGTTTTCATATCTGGTTTTCTTTTTATGTTTCTATCTAGATTTTTCAGTTTTGAACTTAATGAATGTTTGATTTTTAATTTTTGTTAGTCTGATCACCTAGCTAGGGTTTTGTCATTCCATTTAATCAGTTAATAGAATCCGTAATTGTTCTTGTCAACTGGTAATAAGTAACAAGTATCAGATTGGTTCCGTGTTAGGCATTTAACTCTAATATAAACTGAATTTTCATATCTTTATGTTTCCGAGCTTATGAGAAGTATTGGGTATTGTTGGGAATTTTAAACAAAACATAAAGCTGTTTTTCTAATTTAATTAAGAGCTTGTTTAATTGAACATTAAAAAGTTAGGGTTAGTTTAAAGAGCTTTGTTTTGGTTAACGAATTTTGGTAAAAGAGATTATATTAGAGCTTGTTAGTTTTTTCAATATCAGCTTAGATAGAACTCATTTTGAATAACCAGATCTGAACTGATTGCATGATTAGGAAAGTCGTAGCAGAACTGAAATTGTTTTAATTATTAATTTTCATTTAATTTAATACCACTTCATTTTTTTTAGTTTTTAGTTTAATTCAACCCCCCTTCTTATTAATTTCTATTTTGACTAGAATGTACCTGATGCAAAAATGCATTGACTTTTAGGCTGTGTCCCTGAGGATTCGACCCTGCTTCTCTGTGATATATTTTTAGTGCAACCAGTAGTGAAGAATTTAGTTTCTTAATACATGCGCGACAGCTTGTTAACAAATTAGTGTCGTTGTCCGGGACACAATCCTTTGTAATAGTTTTATGCCCATGATTTTTCGTTTAGGTACACTTATAGCTTTTGTCACACCCCAAAACCGAGAACGGCGGAAACGTTCTGGGGCGGAGGACGTCATGTAAAGTATCACAACATAGTATAATAGCAAACAAGCAAACAACATCATCCATTGCATTAAATATATAATTTTAACACAAGTGTGTTCTGTACAGTTATAGACACCAAAAATGTAAATAAAAAATAATAAGATGAGTCTTGAATGTGCTCCATCTTCTCAAAAGCTGGCATCGGTACTTGTCTACTGATGACCTGAGAATACAAGTTATTTTGAAAGAGTTTATCAGCATTAAAGCTGGTGAGTTCATAAGTATTTAGTGTCGGTGTTTGTGTCAAAATGTTTGAACGTGGTTTGAAGTACGAGTTTGTAAACGTTTGTAATAAAAACTATGTAAATGTTTGAATCTCCTAGAAAATCCTATATTTCCTACTAAAAGTAGCCTTCTACCAAGGCATAACAGTTTTGTATGATCGCTTCTTGTAAAAGTGTGTAATTTTCCCAAGTGTAACTATCATTATCAAAATATAGTTTGTACATTAATGTTTAATTGAAATGATCACTAAATATATGTAAAGGGTAAATTAATGTAGTACCGTAGTGTTGTATTACAGGAACTACTGCTGTACTAACTACCTTAAACTGGATTTATATCAAGGTATTATGTTATTAATTGTACCATACTATCGACTATGTAACATGACAATGTAGGTCGTAAAAAAGTATGACGTTTGGCACCCGCAGACCTGCAGGTCCGGCTGTAGCTAGCAGCAAAGTGTAGGATAGTCAATCCAGTATAGATCTATACGCAAACTCACGCTCTCCCTCCAAGAGACTCTGGCTACAACTCGGGCCATGACATTGAAGGCATGCTCTGATACAGTGGATCACATTTATGTTAATGTATTAATGTATATGTAATGTATTGTTACTCGTTCTAGTATCGTTGTATATGTTCTCTTTCTAGTATAGTTGTATATGTTCTCTTTCTAGTATAGTTGTATATGTTCTCATAGTAATATAATGTATATGTTCTCATAGTAATAAGTACTGACCCATGAATGAACTGACTTCTTGTATGATTCGTGGAACTAAAAGTAATAAGTAGTATAACCCTAAACTATACCTATTATAGTTTATTAGTGAAATTGATAAATAACTGAATATACTAAGCTGAGATATAAATCTTTATGTCTTATACATATACACATAATATATAAGTAAGGATTCAACGACAATTGGACAAACAACCGGATGCTTTAGGACCACAACCCAACGAGGACAGGAAGTAAAGTAGGTTATCTCTCCTAAGTCCTTCAAACCTTATTTATATAACTATATATGTAGTAGACATGGTTTTTAACAATATATAAGTTTAAAAACATGTAAAATAGTTTGATAACAGTTCTAAGTCATTTGCTTGATAAAACAGTTTAAAGCATGAAAAATCTATTTGCATGTTGGTTATTAATCACATGTGATTGATCTAATAACTAACATGGTTCAACTTGTATTCCCCCTCCCCCCCGTAAAACATTTAAAAGTATTTCAAAGGTTAGTTAAAGGGGTATGAACTCACCTGCAGTGAGTGGTACGGATGAACTGAAGACGTAGGATTGCTAGGTGTCAAGTGAAGTCCTGAACACACTCTATGATCCTAGTTAACATATAATCACACATATATGTACCCAATTAGTTTTAAACTACTAATTAATAATGATAAGACCTCCTATAACATGCTAAACACCTTACATAAGTGTTATTAGCCCTAAGGATAGCGTCTAAGTTGTTGTAGGTCAAGGCTAGGGGGTTTAGGGTTCCAAAGGACCCCATTCTTGAGTTTACTCTCCAAGAACCAACACACAAGGAGTTTACAGTCGTAAACCCTTGAGTTTATGGCCGTAAGCTCCTAAGCCTTAGGTTATATAGTGTTTTGAAGCTTTACACGATCCCTAGAAGCATTCTTACTTGATGGTTTAATCTTTGGAAGGGTTTAGGGCATCCTTCAACTCCTTTGAGGAGTTCACGGCCCTGGGACCAATTCCCTTAGAGATTACGGCTGTAATCTCTCATGGGGATGGGTTTTTGGTGATTCCAAGTCCCTAAATTAACTAGGAGTGAATCTAGGCTAGTGTCCAAGTCTTTTGGAGGGTTTAAATCACCTTTTGGCCTTGGAGTTTGGAGTTCACGGTCCAAGAACTTCTTGGGCCGTGAACACCTTACTCTTGGTGTTCTTGGGTTTTTTCTAGTCCTACATACACTAAGATACAAGCCTAGTATAGTTTCATTGCAAGAGGAAGGGACTAGGTCACTCTTTGGCCCTTAAAGAAGGGTTTACGGTCCAAGATGTTCTTGGGTCGTAAAATCTTAAATCTTGTTGTTTTGATATGATTTCTAGGTTATTAAGCACATAATAAGCTCTATAATACAACTATATGGAAGTACTCACGTTTTGGGACGAAAGTCCGAAGATCCGAGAGAGAGAATTATGCTTTTTCTCTAGTTGGAAATGTAACAAATGAATAATTATGGCTCAGAATCCTATATATACTCCTCGGGTTTTTGGCAGAAAATATTTTATTCAAGCAATGAACTCTAATATCATAGAGTTTTGAAATAACAGAGTTGCATGAAACCCTAATGCATCCTCTCTCCTGATATCTCTTTAAGTGTAAATCCTGAAATACTCAAACTTATTCTAAAAAGTTTGAAAATTTACTGCAACTGTTCTGACTTCTATTGACTTGATATTGTTTGTACATAATAGAAATTTTGGGTTGTCACAACTTTTTATCTAGAAATCGAGAGATCTGCAAGGAAACTGAAGAAAGAAGCTATAAAGAGAAAACAATCAGATGGTTTCCTTGGTTCATCATCCTCCCTACCACCAAAAATCTCCACATCACAAGGCAGTCCCTTCTGGAACAAACCATATTTGTTTTTTCCAAATGTACCCCGCCCTCAATTAAATCTGAAACCTAATATTCTTCAGAAATCGAATTTGAAGAATCATCCATGAGTGGAGGCGAACCAAAAAAGACTCTAAGAGAGTAGGCCATCAAAGAAGTTAATTAGCAACCCATCTGCATTACTTTTCTGGAAGCCCAGAACTTTAAGTTGAAATCTGGGCTGATATATCTTCTTTCCACATTTCGAGTATAACTTCCCATAAATTTAAAACCAAAAATTTCATTTTTAAATTGATAAAACTGTAATCCAAAACATCATCACACAACCAAATTGGAACAAAGTGTAACCATATATCAAAAAATATTAGAGTAAATCACAAAATGCGAAATAAGGTGGTGTCTGCTCTACAATCATCTCAGGCTCTTCCCTTTCGAATCGGAAGTACCTGAAACATAAACTAAAAATCGTCAGCACAAAGCTTAGAGAGTTCCCCAAAATACCATATATCATATATAATGGGCCCCACCGGTCATTGGGCCCCACTCGGTATACATATTTGTCAGTCATCTGGCTCCGCCAGGCATCGGGACCCGCCCGGTAAACATATAAACGTATAAAGATATAATCATAAGACCACATGCGATAATCAAAAAAATACAATCGCATACAATATAGTCATCGGGACCCGCTTAGCATCGGGTATTGCCCGGTAAGCATACCAACACATAACATATGTAAGAGTCATGCATACATCTAGCATCCTAACAAAATAAACCATGGGCCCGCACTGGTGCCTTCGACCCGCTAAACACAGTGAGGAAACTCACCTAAGACAGCCAAATCTACCAGATAAATCTTTGGCTGCTGGTCCGAAAATCCTTACACTATCATTATAAAATAACATCCCATTAATAATTGGATCCTGACCCATACCTAAGAGTCTAAACTAGGGTAAAAGGCCATCTTACCCTTTACGTAACTTGGCCTAAGGCCAAGGCCCAAACCAATTACTCAAAAAGGCCCAATTCAAAAAATTGACACCTATGGCCCAATTATGGCCAGTCTTCCAAATTTGGCCCAAATCGCTTTATTGGCCTTCAACCAAAAGAACCCAACATAATGACATCAGCTCAAAAATAGAAATCCGATGGCCCAACAAGACCATAATCTCCTAATGTCCAAACATGGGCCAAAAACCGAGAAACCTAAAATCCAAAGCCCACATGTTGAGTACGCGGGGTGTACTTAGCTCGTACGCTTAGCGTACACCCTCTGGGGTTAGTATGTGCAGCGTACCAGCTTGGTATGCCCAACGTACTCCCCATTTGACCACTCCACTTCATTAAGCACTTAATCCATTGAGACTTCAATCCAAACTCTCAGATCTGATTCTATAAGACCACTAATTACGTAAAGTTAGCAACTTTACACACATGCATGGCTTAATGGGGCTCAAGAGATCAAAAAGAGCTTATCAAAGGTCTTAACACATGAATGGTACAAGATACAACATAAAGCTTGCATTTTTATGAATAAGGGGACCAAAAAAAGCCTAGATCTAACACAAAACTTCTGGAGCGAGTCAAGAAGCTCACTAATCACTCCAAGGACTCAAAAGCATTAAATAACAACATAACTAGATCTAGCATCAAGGATCATCAAGATGTGAGCTTTTTACCTTAAAAAGCTTGCAAATGATGAGCTATCCCCAGATCTTCAAGCTTAAGACACTACTCCAAAAGGTCCTCTTCTTCTCCTTCACAAACAACCAACAAATACTCTTTAAGGCTCAAAACACACAAAAAGACACTAGGGTTTCGATTTTTGGACAAAGGAAGGTGGAGGCTGGCTAAACATGACCAAACGAGGCTATCGTAAGGTATAAATAGGGTGCAAACTGTAACATACACTTTACTAACCTTGTTTGATTATCATGTTTCATATGCTTGTTAGTTTAAAAATGAATATTATTAGATATTATGCGGTTTTAAATGTTTAAAGTAGGTAGTTATAGTAAAATAGAATTATGTGTGTTAAAAACACCATTTTTCGATATGGTTTTGAGCGTTGAGTTCTAACAAAATAGTTTTATAAGATTTGAATTAAAACTAAGTTTAGAATCATTTGGAAGGTATTGGAAGTGATGGGGAAGTCTTATGTGATTCCGATCAAAAAGTCAACTATCAGAATTAATGAAAGTATAATGTCTAAGTTGGAGATATGTAAAAGTGATTTTATTGGAAGATCTTTTCTAGTTTATTTTTATAGGAAGTTATAAATTATCTCGCTAGAAATGTATAAGCGAAAACCTCATCGAAAACGGAGTTCCGAGCGAAAAGTTATGCAGTTTTTAGTGTTTAGCGGTAAAACGGGTCCCCAAACCGGGTCAAACCCGACCCAACTCGGGTTTTTACCCATTAAAACATGAATTTGGCATATTTTCTTCATATTTTCAGTTCCTGACCATCACTATGGAAGATTTTCACCTATATGATCAATCTTGAACAAGTTTTGAAAATTTAATCAAGATTTGGTGTGTTTTTGAAGTATCAACCTTAGTAATCAAGGATGCACACTAAAAAAAGTTCACTCACCTAATTTCAAAACTCAATAGTTTACCAGCCTACAAACCGGATTAAGTTGTAGGTTCCATCAATCTCTTTCTTTACCTCTCCTTATCTATTTATTGAACACGTCAATTATGGTAGTTGATTTGCAGGTTCCATCGTTTCTAAGTTACACTTAGGTAAACGGTGGTCAATTGTACACCATTAAACCCTTTATTTGATGATATTTGAGTTTTTTTGGTAATTCAAAATCATAAAATGTGATCTGAAATAAGAGGTTGGAAATAATCCGGAGGTGAAGCCAGACTAGCATGATTTATAAATGGATATTTTAATTCATTAGAGTTAATGATGAATAAAAATAGGGGTGACAACTCTCGACCCAACCCGTAACCCGATACTGACCCAACCCAAAAATAGACGGGTTTGGATTGACATTTTTGACCTGCCAACCCACCAACCCGTTTATTTCATGGGTTGGGTTGGGTTATCAGTTTGGGTTCACGTGTCAACCCGCCAACCTGTATATATATATATATATATATATATATATATATATATATATATATATGTATATTGTGACATCCCCATTTTCTCGGCCAGAAAAGACCGATTTTTTTTATGATTTATAAAAATTAGAGTACCTCTTTTAATAAAAATGTTGCGGAATTTGTTCCTACTAAAACATGATAAATACGTTATCAAAGCATTTCCGAAGAAAAGTATTTTATTCATTTTAAAACATTTGGGATGTCATCGTCAATACATAAACATAAGCATAAACAAAACTTACATTCATTATCACTAGTGGTTTATATCTCCTTAATCTCTCAGTGTAATGTGACTTCATATCAACACATGTGATATAAATAAACTGAGTGGGTCAGGTTGGGATACCTGGTGAGTACATAGGGTTTTCAACCCACAATAATATAATTATTATGTTTTAACATCAAACAATCAACCCAATTACCCATCCCCATTATCTTCCTGACTCTTAAGGGTCTACCCTAAGAGTCGCCTATCCTGTATTCGTTCATTTCGAAGTCCCTTGTTTCTAGGGTTTATACGACATACACTAATTCCATAGCTGCCAATGCACTAAATCCATAGCTGCTAAAGTTCATTCATTAGGTACTAAATCCATAGCTACGGTGGTGACTCGGTACTCGGACAACACTTCGTTACTGTTAAAACAATTTCCCTCGACAAAACCTAGTATCAATACCACTAAGGTTTAGTCTAACGTTAACCACAACTAATTAATAGTCTAGCTATTATTATTATTATTATTATTATTATTATTATTATTATTATTATATAAGCGTTAAACAACACTCTATATAACTCATAATAATAGCCCAAATAATTATTTTAAGGACATAATAACATTACTATAATTATTTGAAAGCTATATTAAAAATTGCATAGGCGTAGCTCACTTACAGCGGGTTTTAAAGAAAACCGGGCTTCGCTTGGAGCAACGTTTCGAAACCGAAAGACCTTTTTTCTCGGGACTCCGGGAGCCTCGGGGCTTCCTTCGGGTGCTAGGGGTTCACCTAGGCTTTAGGAGGGTTTAGGAGAGCTAGAGAGAGAAAGAAGTTAGAGAGAGAGTGAGTTTTGGGGTGAGAAAGAAGGTAGCCTCGCACGTCTATTTATAGTGCCCAGACCTCGGATTACGCTAGGCGTAACTCCGAAGTAGGATGGGCGTAGTCTGGGTAAGACTGCTAACGAGCTTCGTACGAGCCACGTGTTAGATAAGGACCGCAGCTACACGGCTGCTTGTGGACCAAGGGATACAGCTGTACGTTGGGTGTACCGAGCTTCGGACGCTGGGCGTAATGCAGGGCGACGTGGTGCGAATCCGAAGCGATACTGGACTGCGATGGACGGTTGTGGCGCTGCCACGTCATCACTTCCATCCTCAGCTTCGCAAATTCCTCTTCCAATTTTATAAATTCGTAACTTTCGCGTATGAGCTCCATTTTCGACGTTCTTTATATCCACGCGTAGGCAGGAGCGCACTCTACAACTTTTGTTTAGACTCTGTCGGCTAATTTTGATTTATTTTAAAAGATATATTATTAACAGGCCAGGACAGGATTGGTCCGTTAAAAATTCATAACCTCTTCATCCGACATCCGTTTCTGTCTGTCTTTTTATCGTTATGCTACTATTAACGAGATCATCGATTCTCGTTTGGGTTGTGTCGGCTAAAAACCGCTCGATCTAATATTCGAACTTCGGGTTGTACACTGCTAAGCCGAAACTTCGAAAAATCATAACTTCCTCATACGAAGTCAGATTTGGGCGTTCTTTTTAAGGACGCTCTCGGTTTAACGAATTCTACGACTTTCGTTTAGATCGCTAAGGCTAAAAGCCGCTCTATCATAAATTCACTATTTACGCTTCCTGGTATTGTGTTGTAACGCCTGTGTTTCCGGGCTCGTCAATAATATTGATATAGTAGTCTAGGTTAACCTTTGTAACCCATTTTGAAATAATAGAGGTGTATTATTTGAGTATTATGTGTTATGTGCTTAGTTGTGTGTCTTAATTTAATTAAGAATAAAAATAAGTGTCAAAATGAAATGTTAGATAAAGCCGATATCTATGGATGTTGTTGTAGTAGTTGAAACGAGGTTTCCGAATATATAAAGAATGCCGAAATCCGAGTTATAACGAAGAAGTTATGACCTGTCAAAGTTTCGCGACAGAATTGGCAACGCTGAATGACGTAAAAAGTGAAATTTACGTTAGTGCGATGTTTAGCCTTAGTGATCTACACGAATGTTGTAGAATTCCTTAAACCAAGAGCGTGCATGAAAAGAACACCCAAATCTGACTTCGTATGAGGAAGTAATGATTTTTCGAAGTTTCGACTTAGCGGTATGCAGCCCGAATACTCGAAATAGAGATCGAGTGATATTTAGCCAAAAATTTATAAATGAGAATTGAAGATCTCATCGATAGTAGTCCAACTATAAAAATACAGACGAAAACGAAGTTCAGATGAAGGAGTTATGAATTTCGAACAGAGTTTTCCTGTCCCGGCCTACTAAAAATAATATATAAGTAATATACCTATAATATATTAAAATCAAGTCAAAATTAGCCAATGGAGTCTAAACGAAAGTTGTAGAGCATAATCTCACCTTCGCGTCGATATAAAGAACGTCGAAAACGGAGTTCGTATGCGAAAGTTATGAATTTCTGAAGTTCGGGGCGCGAAACCCCAAAACTATCAGATACCACGACGTGGCAAGCAGTGCCACGACTTGGCGAGTCTTTTGATACCTCCGGGAGTCCCCCAGACGCAACTTGCGATGACACATGCAGTGAAGACCAAGCCCACGACGTGGAAAAGGTGCCACGACGTAGCAAGGGCCAATTTCGCCCTATAAATAGATTTGAAGGGCCAGTCGTTTAGGGTTGCTATATTCTCTCGTCTCTCACCCATATTACCTCGATTTACGTGCAAAGAAGTCCCCCCGAAACCCCGGTATCATTCCTGAGTCCCGAAGCAAGTTTCGGAGTCCCGAAGAGCGTTATTCCCGAGCCGAAGCCTTGCCCGCGAGGAGCCTGGTTTTTGTGAAGATCTTCCAGTTACCGAAGGATACTACTTCTACAAGTCGTAGTGTTGTCCTATCATCTTCTGATCAAGTGAGTGTGTAGTTACTTTCTTCTAACGCATAACTATGAAGTATTTTATATGATATACGTGTTATGTGTATATTTTGTTGTTATATGTGTGAATGTATATCTTTCTTCTATCTCATAGATATGATTTATTCTCTATGAAATACGTGTTATGTGTATGTGTCTCATATGTTGATTGAAATATGTATTGAATGAGAATGTTGTACAGGTTTTAAACTATGTATAAAAATATATATTTTTATCTACTAATATGTTGGGTAGAACATGGGTAGATAGTTGATGTGTGATAAATAGATGAGAAGCCTCGATGATGTTGTTGTTGATCTAGTTATTCAGTGGAGTATGGATAACGACCACAAACTCTTTCTAGATAGTCATGTGGAACGCTAGCAGGTTCATAACCTGCAGGTGTTGTGAACGATGTGTTCACCGATGTACTCTATCCCCCTCATGGTTGCCTTTCAGACATCTATTGTTGAGCAAACCCCTTAGCAGTAATGTCCGTCCCGATGAAAATCCTAGATTAGGTCCCTTGAGATAGATGTTGTTTTAGGGACGTAAAGTGAGGATAACGGGAATGGGTAATCGGGTTATTGTTGGTTGGTGAAATTAAATATAATTTATTTATTATGGGTTGAAAACCTTATATGCTCACCAGGCTCCCAAGCCTGACCCACTCAGTCTTATTTGCATTACAGGAAGTGGCGCGAGGGCATAAGATGGATGAATCATCAAGTTGTTTTGTTTATGAGCCTGTATATGTATATAACTATTGTATGGCTTGTAATATGCCGTTTATGCTTTTTGGTGTGTATCGGAACATGACATCCCGAATATTGTTATATAATGAAAACGCATCTCTTGATGAAATGCTTTGATAAACTTTATTTTATCGAATTTTGTTTTGGGAACAAATTCCGCAACTCTTTTAAATCAAAAGGATTTACTCTGAAATTATTTTAAAAGCATAAGTGAAACCGGTTTTTCTGGCCGTGATTTTGGGGATGTCACATGTGTCGCTTCCGTCGCGAAACATTGACGGGTCATAACTTCTTCGTTATAACTCGGATTTTGACGTTCTTTCTATGTACGAAACTCCTATAACATGTACTACAACTTGGTTAAGATTATTTGTTCTAAATAATCTTTTGTCGAAAAGTCGTTTTCGACCCCTATTATCTCTAAATTGACTAGCTCGGATCTACGGGCGTTACAATTATCTCCCCCTTAGGATGATTACGTCCCAGAATCATCAACGAAACATGGCTCACACGATAACTACATACGTTATCCTAGGTAATAACCGTAACTTCTATGTTACTTCAAACATGTATGTAACTCTTGGACTCCTTGACTGCAGGTGGTGCTCGATCTTGCACCTGCTCCCTATTTCACGTTAGACTCCAAATTATGACCTTCAAGTCACAATCTCGATCCTCACTGGATACGAACTTAAGATAAGTTCTTTTATTACTACAATGGAACGATGTGTCATGACCTATCATCGTAAGTTGTAATGCTTAGACTCAGGTCTCTTAGAGTCAAATTCCAAAATGGAATATAACTTCCTTCAGGTTCTAATGTGTTACAATCACATCCCAACAGGTAGCACTTTTAGCTATCAACTCCTTTAACAACGAGCGTGATACTTCTATTAATCGCTTTGATTATCTTTCATTTCAATCTTCTGGCTTAATTCAGATGCTACATCGAACTTGGTTCTCTAAACCACGTAACATACTCATCGTAGTTGGACTCAATTCGATATGACCACTAGGGTTAGAATAACAACAATCTTCTTAGTCGTTACTGAAACGATAGTAACGTCATATTTGAATAAAACGGTATCAATTACCAGCTTCTTGGTAACATTGTGACTTTCCCTGATCCAAGCGTGAGTCCTGTGCTTCCGGTAGTATATGCATCTACTACCTTTCACACCTACTCATACTCGTCCCAAGTATTGTCTCACAGTTTTCCAAGTCACCATACAAGAAAATCACATAATAGTTTAACACATCAGATAACAAAACGAAGGCTTTATTATTTCTTGAAACTATTACATAGGTGTTCAAGTTCACCCTAGACTATGCCTTTAATAGGCTACATCATATGGTTCTATCTCTTTGGCTACCTCATAACTCGATCTTTGGGTATGAATTCCTCATCCTTGGTTCCTCGCATGGTTTTCTACATCGTCAAGGATCATGTGGAATGCCCTTGGCCTTGGTGGCATGTTCGGCCTTGCTGCTTCGTTTTTCTTTGGGCAATTTCTAGACAGGTGCCCCTTGCCTCCACATCCATAGCATACCTTATCATTATGTGTATAATCCTTGGAATAGTGACCAGTCCTTCAACACTTGTAACAAGTCACTTCTTCGTTACACTTCCCACAATGCTTCTTCTTGCACTTATCACAACATATCGCTTCACCTCTTTCTCCTCCTCCAAGCTTTGAGAATTTGATCTCCTTATTGGACCTTGAAGATCCTTCAAACTTCCGCTTTTCTCCTGCCTTATCTCTTTCTAGACCTTTTTCTCTTATCTGGGTCTCTACGTTCTTAGCTGCTCTAACGGCTGTTTTCAAAGTAGTTGCCATTTTGACCATTGGGCCAAAGTCTGTGGGCAGTCCGTTAGCAAACCTATCAATCTTGGAGAGTTCATTAGGAACCAAGTAGGGAAATAGCTTCATCCTCTCGGTGAATGTGGTGGCATACTCATCAAAACTCATCTTCCCTTTCTTCAGGTTCTGAAACTCGCTGTTTAGTTCTATCAGATCTATCTCTGAGCAGTAATGCATTTTTAACTGTTCCAAGAACTCTTCCCATGACATCCTTAGGGCTTTTCCTCGTGGCATCGTATTTGCCAATAGCTTCCACCAGCTCAAGACTCCAGTTTTCAGTTGTCTTACTGCGAAGATAGTCTTCTGTTTCTCGCTATAGTTGTAGCTCTCAAACACCATCTCCATCTCGGAGATCCAATCCATAATCTTAACAGGTTTTTGGCTTCCTGAGAGACTCTGTGGTTTCTCACCCAAGAAGTTCTTGTACATTCACCCATCCTTGTCGTTTCTCCTCTCCGGGCCATCCCTTCGTTCACCTTGAGTCCCCACTTGACTCACTTGGCGGTTGTAGTTTCCTTCCTCCGATTGCTCGGGAATCAGCTCGGGTTGCTCAATGGGTATAGTAGGTTCGTCCCTATTCAACATCCGCCTCATTTCTTCCCTTTGTTCAGCTAACATAGCCTGAATCATGGCTTGTACTCCAGCCATGGTGATTGGCTCGGGTACATCTTCTACTACAACAGGTATTTGCTGAATCATCGGGGGTTGATTCCTATTCCCATTTGCATTCCCAGCTCCACTGTGGGTTCTTGCCATTTTGATCTATACACTGAATAAGGTGAATCTAGATCTTAATTTAGGATTGACGTTTTAAATCATCCTTATCACTCAGAAACGTTTATATGCTAGTTCTAATATCGTATCCGTACGTTTAGAATCCTAAATACATAAGGTTTCCAGATCCGGTCGGCAACATACCATAGATCCGATCAAAGGATAGCACAAAGCATAACAAATCATTTAGCACGTAAAAGTAATTTAGGCGTCATTCCTAAAATAAACTAGTGCTTGTGTCTATTCAGGTGTATTACCTAAATATGTTAGACACACTCCTCACAATCATTTCTTAGCATTCTAAGCTTAAGTCTAGAAATAAATCCATATTCCTAGTTCGCTTAAACTAATGCTCTGATACCAACTGTGACATCCCCATTTTCTCGGCCAGAAAAGACCGATTTTGTTTATGCTTTATAAAAATCAGAGTACCTCTTTTAATAAAAATGTTGCGGAATTTGTTCCCAGTAAAACATGATAAATACGTTATCAAAGCATTTCCGAAGAAAAGTATTTTTATTCATTTTAAAACATTTGGGATGTCATCGTCAATACAGAAACATAAGCATAAACAGAACTTATATTCATTATCACTAGTGGTTTATATCTCCTTAATCTCTCAGTGTAATGTGACTTCATATCAACACCTGTGATATAAATAAACTGAGTGGGTAAGGTTGGGAAACCTGGTGATTACATAGGGTTTTCAACCCACAATAATATAATTATTATGTTTAAACATCAAATAATCAACCCAATTACCCATCCCCATTATCTTCCTGACTCTTAAGGGTTTACCTTAAGAGTCACCTATCCTGTATTCGTTCATTTCGAAGTCCTTTGTTTCTAGGGTTTATACGACAGACACTAATTCCATAGCTGCAAAAGTTCATTCATCAGGTACTAAATCCATAGCTACGAGTGTAGGTACTAAGTCCATAGCTACCAACGTTTACCTAACAAGCACTAAGTCCATAGCTGCCATCACCTAACAGGTACTAATTCCATAGCCACCCGTGCTTACCTAATAGGTACTAAGTCCATAGCTACCAGTGTTTGTCAAAGAGACACTAAATCCATAGTTGCCGATGTTATTTATTAGGCACTAATTCTATAGCTGTCAATGTTCACTCATATCATCTTTTATCTCTCATTATTCATCTACCCATGTCATACCCAACATATTTGTAGATATAAAATACATATACAGTTTAAATCATTTAAAACATGTATAAAATCGTTCATCCAGCATAGATAGCAAGTATACAGATAATATGTACACGTAGCACATAGTTTATATAAAATACTTCATATCTATGTGTAAGATGAAAGTAACTATGCACTCACCTGATACGGTGGTGACTCGGTACTCGGACAACACTTCGTTACTGTTAAACAATTTCCCTCGACAAAACCTAGTATCAATACCACTAGGGTTTAGTCTAACGTTAACCGCAACTAATTAATAGTCTAGCTATTATTATTATTATTATATAAGCGTTAAACAACACTCTATATAACTCATAATAATAGCCCAAATAATTATTTTAAGGACCTAATAACATTACTATCATTATTTGAAAGCTATATTAAAAATTGCATAGGCGTAGCTCACTTACAGCGGGTTTTAAAGAAACCGGGCTTCGCTTGGAGCAACGTTTCGAAACCGAAAGACCCTTTTTCTTGGGACTCCGGGAGCCTCAGGGCTTCCTTCGGGTGCTAGGGGTTCACCTAGGCTTTAGGAGGGTTTAGGAGAGCTAGAGAGAGAAAGAAGTTAGAGAGAGAGTGAGTTTTTGGGGTGAGAAAGAAGGTAGCCTCGCACTTCTATTTATAGTGCCTAGAACTCGGATTATGCTAGGCGTAACTCCGAAGTACGTTGGGCGTAGTCCGGGTAAGAGTGCCAGCGAGCTTCGTACGAGCCACGTGTTGGATAAGGACCGGAGCTACGCGGCTGCTTGTGGACTGAAGGATACAATTGTACGTTGGGTGTACCGAGCTTCAGATGTTAGGCGTAATGCGAGGCAACGCGGCGCAAATCCAAAGCGATACTGATCTGCGATGGACGGCTGTGGCGCTGCCACGTCATCACTTCTATCCCTAGTTTCGCAAATTCCTCTTCCAACTTTAAAAATTCGTAACTTTCACGCACGAGCTCCGTTTTGGACGTTCTTTATATCCACGCGTAGGCAGGAACGTACTCTACAACTTTCGTTTAGACTCTGTCGGCTAATTTTGACTTTATTTTAAAAGTTATATTATTAACAAGCCAGGATATGATTGGTCCGTTAAAATTTTATAACCTCTTCATCCGACATCTGTTTTCGTCTGTATTTTTATCGTTACGCTACTATTAACGAGATCTTCGATACTCGTTTAGGTTGTGTCGGCTAAAAACCGTTCGATCTAATATTCAAACTTCGGGCTATACACTACTAAGCCGAAACTTCGAAAAATGATAACTTCCTCATACGAAGTCAGATTTGGGCGTTCTTTTTATGGACGCTCACGATTTAACGAATTCTACGAGTTTCGTTTAGATCGCTAAGGCTAAAAGTCGCTCTATCGTAAATTCACTATTTACGCTTTTCGGTATTGTGTCGCTTCTGTCGCGAAACTTTGACGGGTCATAACTTCTTCATTATAACTCGGATTTCGACGTTCTTTATATGTACGGAACCCTTGTAAGATGTATTACAACTTGGTTAAGATTATTTGTTCTAAATAATCTTTTGTCAAATAGTCGTTTTCGACCCCTATTATCTCCAAATTGACTAGCCCGGATCTATGAGCGTTATATATATATATATATATATATATATATATATATATATATATATATATATATATATATATATATTACATTTAAAAAATGATATATTTAATTATTAATGAAATTTGATTTCCATCCATATTCGTAATATTTCGTATCATTGTATTCCTTCCGTATTCGTATGTGACTAATCTGCTTTTGTGGTTTGTTAATAAAAAAAATACATGTCGTTATTTTTAGATATTCACAAATCACAAATGAAGAATACATCCACTTTCTATGAATGTTTTCATATTTTATTTTTATTTGGATGTTATTGACTTTATGAATTTTGTTGAAAACTTTTTTTATGTTAATTACTTTTATCATTTTACGAATTTATGTTGAAAAAACCTCATTTTTAAAATACGTTGCTTATTTATTAAAGGAGTTATATGGGTTGGGTTTAACCCAACTTGTGAACCCGCAAACCCATATACTTAAACGGGTTAAATGGTTTGGGTTGGGTTGAGGTTTCCAACCCACCAACCCGTGACCCGCCAACCCGAACCCAGCCCAATTGTCAGGCCTAAATAAAAATGGTGTTTTTTAGGTTTATTTTTTGTAGAGTTTGGTTTTAGTTTAAGGATTTGCATCTGGTTTGGTTCTAGTGGTCATGTGGAGTCGAACGGTGGTGGTCGTCGGAGGTGAAAGGGTAGGGAATCATCACATCTGTCAGCAGGGAGGGATGGAAAGGACAAAGGGCTAGAGGTGGGTAGGTGGGAAGGACCCACATCTATTAAACAATTTATTTTAGAATTTTTTTAATAATAAATAGAACAATTAAAATAATAGATAAGAGTACATTAGTCATTTTAAGTTGTTGTTTGATGTTTGATAGCTGCTGACTGAGTAAGATCTAACTAGACCTGACTGGTTCTGAAGTCTGACTGAATCTACATCTGAAACCATGTTGTTTGATTATGCGTCTAATAGGCTGTGCTGACTGTTAAAAATTATCATTTTACCCTTCTATCTATTTTTTTAATGGTATGACAAAAGAACTAAAAAAGGAGATTTTCATTTAGTGTAGGTTTTAAAAAGAAACTAACCAACAAAATAAAGTACATTGCTATGTAATCATGTATGAAAAAAGGTACATTGCATTTTTAATAGCTTTTTCCTCCAATTTCTTTGCAACAACCTAAATAATAAAACCATTAGACCATTTGCTCCATAATTCCATCTTTAATAGCCTTTTTGCATCACAATTCCCTCTTTAGATTAATCACTTAATGTTATTGGTTGTATCTACTGATAATTGGTGCGTGGTGATTGTATATTGATTGAATGGTTTCTTTCTTTAGTTGTTGATTTATTGTATCAAATTTTAAGGCTTATTGTTTCAGTTGTTTAAATTCTTACATACTTGTTGTTTCTTTGATTACTTTTTCAACGTGAGGTACAACTTGTATATATACAACAAAAGTGAGGTACAACTTGTATACAATTTTATTTTGAAAAACAAGAAATTTTATTAAAAGAAAACCAGTTTTGTTGGATAAAATGTAGATTAAAATAAAACATGGAAATAAAGAAAAAATAACTACAAACACAACTACACAATAATCAAAAATAAAGATAACACTAACAAGTATGCAACAACCCAAGATAAGAAAGATAACTATAACCCCTCAGAAGACCAATAAAACTCATGAGCTTTGAAGGTACTAGGAGAAGAAAGCAAACACATTGGAGACATTTGGAAGGAACAAACCACCAGCTACACCATTAAACAAATTGCGGGAACAATTTCAAAGTTATGAAACACTAACGTGAGAAGCCAGATCATATATATTAAATGGGGCAAGGGTGAATAGAAATTGTAACAGAAACAATGCAATGAACCACTAATGAGCTTTGTGATTAAAGGAGATGTAAAAGCAAATATAATTTTCAAGTATATTCTTATCAACGTTAGCACAACTGAAACTATTTCATGAATCAATTAAAGAGGAAGATTCCATGAATCGACTAAAAACATCAATAATCCAATCTTCACCAAAAGCATCATCCAATCTTCACCGATTTTTGAAAAATGATTTCAGAACTTACCGGCGCCAGCTAAGCGAAGGTTGGTGGTTGCGCTTGATGCGAAGGTGGTGAACTTTTCTGGCAAGATGAATATCTTGAAGTCAGGGGCGGCTCAACCATTTTAGGGGCTCGAAGCAAATCAAAATTTTGGGGCCCTTTGGTATTTACTATATTTAATTTTATAAACCCTGATTTAATGGTAATGTACTTCCAAACATAATTCAATGGTATATACTACACATTTAGTTCAAAGATAGATATTCCTTCATTGAAAAAGAACATCATGTATATACCATATTATTGAAATTGGAACATATTGCCATACAAACTAGACTAATAGAGAATCCACAAATTATAGCCACATCATAATTCATAAATGAAAAAAAGCTTAACAAATGATCCACTACAATGTTCAATTTTTTGGTATTGACACAATGAATATTAAAAAAAAAATTAACCCTTATTTAGAATTAACCGTAATAGATAATCTATTAATTTGATAATCATATTCAGATATTCAGAATTCAGATAATGGAACTGGAACTGGGGAAGGTCCAAAAATTGATATACAATTATACATATAACATATATCAAACATAAGACTAATAAACTAATGGAAATAAGAATCAACAAGGGAGAATCATATTATCAGAGGAAGAAGTCAAGAAGAACGTACTGTTTCATTGTTTCAGACTTTCAGTTCCCATCTTCTTGTCTTCTTGACCACAGTTGACAGTCTTGAAGTTTTCAGTGAGGAAGAAGAAGAAACGAGAATCAACTAACCAAGAATGAAGAGTCGATCAATATGAAATCGATATTATAGATTGATGATGGTTGCTTCTTCCGATATGGAGAATCAGAGAAAGAGAAGCAGAGAAGGAAGATCGGAAGAAGAAGAGTCGGCAGGCTTGGTTGATGCTTTCTTCTGTGGCGTGTATGAATACCGAATGGAGAATCATTAACAAATATTTGGGTTAAATGGGGCCCCTTAGAATTCGGGGCCCTAAGCCCTTGCTTAATTTTTATTGAAGTAAAGTCGGCCCTGCTTGAAGTAGTTATGTGGAAGCAGGAAGGAGGAATGAGAGGAAGGGTTGTCGACGTGAGAAAGAGAGAAAAGTCAACGAGGTATTTCTCTCAGTTAACTTTATTTTCTTCAAGGACCGAATCAGTGATATTTCACTGATCGAATCTAATATATGGATGAAGTCAGACGATTTTTGGGTTTAGCAAATGAGTTGACTGGTCCGAGTCAGCTAAAATTGTTGACTGGACCAGTCAACTTAATATCAAACAAGCCCTAAGTCGTTTAGGGACCAACAACACAACAAAACCAAACCAAATGGACGACCCAAGTAACAAAAAAATAAATCTAGGGACCAAATACATAAATTACCACAAACCATAGGGACCGTTCCTGTAATTTATTTAATATTATATTTGTATAGAAGAGCTATACAAAACGGAACAAATATTAGCCGAGATATACAACAATACACAATATAAATAATATACGCTAGCAAACTTGTCATTTTCTTCTCCTATCCTGAAACCGAAGAATTTGTGAACAAATTTCCATATTCTTTTTGCTTTTTCTCTTTTTTTCTCATGTTTTTTCTCTTGACACTAAAAATTTGAAATGTAACAAGAATCTTTTAAAATAAATTCTCAATGTTATCGCTAAATGTTAACGATGCAAAGTAATCATAATATTTTTTTTTTTTTGATAATTTAAGGTGTATAATCCTGGATAAGTTTTTGCGCTTCGACATTAATGGAGCTCTCATAGTCTCATTCTATCTCTTTCACTCCATCTCCCTCTTATTAATGGTGTTCCATCGTCCTGTCTTTGCATCATCTTTCTAATCTTTTCCTTCATTGTTGTCGGTAAGGATTTTCAATCAATGGTACGAAGAACCAACAACATTACACGTCGCACTCTGACAAAAAAAAAAATCAAGTAGAAAAATTACAATTTATTTTTGTTTAGTTACTGTTGGACTAAAACGCAAAAAAAAGATAAAGCCCGACCGACAGGTTTAAAAGGAAACCTTTTTAGTGTTCATTATTTAGGGGGTGAATGTATAAGTTACGAATCATTGAGGACATGGTTTGCCATGTAGTTGTTTTTTTGAAATTTTGGTTATGATAAACAATTTGAGACTTAAGTTGAAAAATCTAATAGGAGATAAGCAATTAAGGATTAGGGATAGTTAACCAGCGAACAAAAAGGCTTGTAGCTAAATTGTATCAGGTGAGGTGTATTGAAAATGTGTATATCCCTGAGTTGTATTTAGTGTAGGTGTTTGAGCAACTAGGTGTGACAGATAACATTTTAAAGTGTAAGGACCGAAGTAGGACAGTCAAAAAGTTACCACTAAACTAAAACATTTGAAATCTTAATGCACTAATGTTCAATGTTCAATTGCTTATATATATAATGGCTATTTGTTTTTCGGCTAATCATTCAGTAATGCACTAATGTTACATTCTTTTTTCTAAAATGGATGCAACAAAATCATTTTTTTAAGCCATATTTTAGGATTTTTGCAATATTTTTATCATATGCAAGATTGGGTTTTGTACACAAACAGTCCAATTCACTTTTGGTTTGAAATTTCTATCTACTAATGTTACATTTTTCTTTAGTATTTTGATTTCGATTCAGTCTTTGGTGGGGCTTTCAGGTTCTACTATTTCTACACCGAGATAATGACTTACTTGAATAGTTGAATTGATACGGTGAAGTTGTCCTCAGTTCAAAAATCTTGATTGGAAATTATAGTTTTGATTGCTATTTGTGTGATAAGAATTTCAGAAATGAAGAGTTTTTAGGGATGAGAAGCAAGGAAAATATATTTTATTTGATAGCGTTATGTTTCATTCTTATTGTTGGTTAGTGCCTATAAATTTTAAACATAAAACTAATTGAGTTGTTTGGTTAAAAATCCAAAATATATAATTGTTTATTTTTTAAATTCTTACTATTTTTTTTTTCTGTAATTCAATTGTTAAAGAAACAAAAGACAAACAAAACTTAACTGTATAATTGATAAAAGAATATCATTTTCTTCTTCAATCTTCACCATTCAAACTTAGTTTCCATTGCATAAATAAGTGTTTTGTCCATTTTTTAAATTAATTTTGATTATTATTTTCTTCTTCGCCATTCAAACTTATTTGTATCTTTTAACTGTTTTCTACTTTTATCGGTTAGCATTTATTTTAAACAGTGAACAATAAATACTATGCAAATGAATCATATTATGTTGCTAGTTCGGTACCAACAAATTCATTTGAGACAAAGGTAACATGCTTAGAAGTCTACTATAAGCCATTGAAAAAAAAATGATTTTGAACCATAAAAGGTAAAAACAAATAAAGATATTTTCTACAATTATTTTGTTTTGAATAAATTGCATGTAGATCCCTAATTAAAGTTAATGTTTGTATTTTTGGGAAAAAAAGTTTTCTATTTGATATTTATTTGAAAACAGTTAACTGTTAATGTTTTATAAAAGGTAAACTCTAAATTTGGTTCAAAATAGGATTTTTTTTTTATAATGTGGATTTAGTTGTCAAAATCTTAAAAACTATTTTGCCCTTTTAGTGTGTTTCTTTTATTTTTTAATATTTATTACAATATTTACAATTCAAAATAAATGAAATTTCTCAACTGTTTTTTTCTTATAGAAATTATTAAACCATAGAGTACAAATTCACTCACCTATTGATACACGAAACAATTAAAAATACGTATAAAATTAGTCATTCTTTATGATCCACTTTCAATCTCCTTCCGTATCTCTCATAATTCATAAACCAAATTAGAGTACATTCCTCGACCAACTTATAAGACTAAGGGGAGTGGGTACGGTTTCAACCGCGGTTCCGCCGCATCATCACCCAAAACACCACCCTCTTTCTGCGGTTTCTACCACACTGTCTCTCTCCTCATCCAAATTGTGCCGCACTCCCTATCCTCTCTCTCCTTTTTATTTGCTCTCTCTTCTCTCTCAACCAATCATCTTCTATCTTTTCTTCTTTCTTTTCTTTCTCCTAACCATTTTCCCACTTCCTTGTTGTGGTATCAAATTGATGAAATGAGAAAAAATTTGAGTTGACGTTTACGTGACATAAGAGAGAGTGCGGTTCCAATGACACCACTCCCTCTAGCCTAGCGCATAGATTTAAAATGTGCTAATCATTGATCTCTCTCATATGTCAAGATAGGAAATGACTATAATGTCTTTAATATTTATTGTCCTTAATATTTAATTTAATAAATGGACAAAACACTTATTTAATTTTCTTGTTCATTTTATTGTTTTCTAGTTATTTATAATCTAGAAAAAAACAAGTAGCCTACCCCACCTAAAATAAAACGTCGATCTCCCTCCTCCATGCACATTTTACTCTCTACCTCATAGACAGTTTATGTGGTTTCTCCTTCCCCTATTTTGAAACGTCCGAAAAATATAATCCAAAATTTTCATTTTTAATTTAAGTAAAACAATATTCCAAGAACATTATATATGCAGCCCAAATGAAAATAAGTATATCAAACGTCATAACAATCAGAGTAATATCTTAAAAGCAGAATTCATATGGTGTGTGCGATGCAATCATCCCGAGCTCTTCCCCTTGGAACCGGAAGTACCTAAAACATAAATTGAAAACCGTAAGAACAAAACTTAATGAGTTCCCCAAACTACCCCATACCATACATAACAAATCACATACTAGGCTCCCGCCATACATCGGGCCTTGCCCGGTAGCAAGCCCCGCTCAGTTTACATATCTGTTATTCTCAAGCCTCGCCTGTCATTGGGCATTGCCCGCTATATACATACAATATATATCACATAATCATGCTAACACATATAATGATCATAAACAATAACATATGTTCCAGTCATCGGGCCTCACTCGACATCGTGCCCTGCCTGGTATACATAGCAACACATAACACATGCAAGGGTCACACAGACTCCTATCATCCTAGCATAATCAATAAGGGCTAACATTGGCGCCTTAGACCCGCTAAACCCAGTGAGGAAACTCACCTCGAATGTTGAATCTCACTAAAAGAAATCCCTAGCTGCTGTCCTGACGAACCCCCAAGCTATCAATACCAAATAGCACCCAATTAACACTTGGGTTCCAATCTATAACCAATAATCAATACTGGGGGTAAAATGACCATTTTACCCCTAACCTAGTTTGAACCAACAATGAGGCCCAATTCCATAAACCAAAAGTTCCTCCAAGGCCCACTTATGGACCAATTTTCCAAATTGGGCCCAAACCCTATATGAACCTTACCCTAAGGACTAATAATTTTCCCTAGTCCAAACTCTTAGCCCAAAGCTTGATTTCAGATGGCTCACTAAGGTCTCAAGAAACAAGTCCAAAGAAGTGATCCAACCGAGGCCCAAAAGCTATGAAGCCCAATAGACTGAGTATGTGGGGGCGTACTCAGTTGTACGCTAAGCGTACAGGCTAAACGGCTTGTACGTTGTGTGTACAAACCTGTACACCCAACGTACTCACCTAATAAGCCCATATTCACAATAAGCACTTAATGCTTAAGACCAAAAGCTCAAATCACAGATCCAAGTCATAATCAATGTCTAGAACCATAAAGTCACTAACTTAGTGACTTTGTATTCCCCAAAAGAACACAACTTCGAATTATAACATTTTGCTTTCATAAAAATGGCCATAACTCATACATGGATGGATCTAAACTTCAAAGGTGACAACTTTATGCATCTAGAACCTTAGAAACACCAAGAGTGGCAACTCAAAGCTCTTGGAGTGGTAACACACCACTAGATCTTATATATGGACCAAAAGGGGACAAAAGCACAAACATAATAGATCTTAGCCACCATTGATCAAGTTCGTAGCTTTTCAAATAAGCTAGAAATGAAACAAAAGGTCGAGATCCACAAGCTCTTCCTTGATCTACCACTTTGCACCAAGCTTTTTCTTCTTGAATATGAACCAAAACCACCAAAAGTGAACATAATAAGCTCAAAACACAAGGGGGGGGGGGTTAGGGTTTTGAATATGGGGCTAAAGGTCTGAGGAGGTTGAGAAATGAGGGTTTCAAAACCCATAAGGATGATTATATGGTGTCCAACACGAAGAATTAGGGTTTTTAAATAACCCACGTACGCCCTGCTTACATACGCGTACGCCCAACGTACGTGTTCGGAGTCTCGAGCCCGCCTCACATGAGTACACTAAGTGTACCATGTGGTATGCCCCGCGTACTCGCATTACAGCTTGTACGCTAAGCATACCATGTGGTACGCCCCGCGTAAAACACAAGGACTAAAATGGACTAAATAAATAATACAACGGTAAAAGAGAAACTTACTTGGATTCAAGTGTTACAATTCTCACCCACTTGAATCAGACTCGTCCTCGAAGTCCACTGCCCCGAACAAATCCAAATAGTTCTCTCTCATGTCATCCTCGGGCTCCCAGGTCCACTTCGATCCCTTGCGGTGCTGACACTGCACCTTCACTAGCTCGATAACCTTGTTCCTCAAGGTCTTCGTCTGCCGATCCAAGATCGCCACCGGTTTCCCAATATAGTTTAGGCGGTCATCCACCAGAATATCCTCCAATGGTACCACTGCGAAATCATCCACTAAACACTTCCACATCTGAGAGACATGAAACGTGCTATGAATCAGACTGAGTTTGGTTGGAAGATCTAAACGATAAGCAACCTGGCCACCCAAGCCAAAACCCTAAAGGGACCAATATACCTAGGGCCCAGATTGCCCCGCTTCCTAAACCGAATGACACCTTTCCAAGGTGACACATTTAGGAGAACCGTATCTCCCACCTGAAACTCCAAGTCTGACCGACTCCTGTCAGTATAACTCTTCTGCCGACTCTAAGTTGCCTGGAGCCTACTTCGAACCTGCTGAATCAGTTCAGTGGTCTTAAGTACCACCTCATTGCTCCCAATAACCCATTGACTGACCTCGCCCCAACAAATCGGGGTCTTGTATTTCCTCTTGTAGAGCATCTTAAAAGAAGTTCAAGCGATGTTGGCGTGATGACTGTTGTTATACGAAAAGTCTGCTAACGGAAGATACGTATCCCAACTCCCACCAAAATCCAACATGCACGCACCCAACATATCCTCAAGGCTCTGGATAGTCCGCTCACTCTAACCATTGGTTTGAGGATGAAATGTTGTACTGAAATCAAGACGAGTTCCCAAATCATCATGGAATCTCTTCCAGAACTTGGAAGTGAACCGAACATCTCTATCTGAAACCATTGTTACCGGCACTCCATGGCGTGCTACCACCTCTCTGATGTAAACCTCAGCCAATTTCTCCGCATAACTCTCTAGAACCGGAACGAAATGCGCGCTCTTGGTCAAATGATCCATGATGACCCAAATCAAATCCACTGTATGGGTAGTCCTGGGAAGCTTTGTGATAAAATCCATAGTGATGTCTTCCTGTTTCCATATGGGAATCTCCAACGGTTGTATCTTTTCGTGAGGATGTTGATGTCCGACCTTGACTTTCTGGAAAGTTAAGCACCGTTCCACATACCATGCCACATCTCGCTTCATGCAGGGCCACCAATAATCATGACGAAGATCCATATACATCTTTGTCGCCCCAGGACGAATGGAGAACCTCGACTTGTGAGCCTCCTCCATCAGAATCTGGCGTACACCGCCCCATTAAGGAACCCAAACTCGTCAATGCAGAGTCAACAATCCATGGCTATCATAATCGAAGGAGTCCACCTGACCGACAATGCGCTCACTCTCCCGGTGCTCTTCCTTCATAGCCTCGGCTTATGCCTCATGAATCTGCTCCAACAATGGAGTAATCATGGTCATCCTCAAATATACGTCTCTGATCGGAGCTGTGACCGCCTTGCGGCTAAGAGCATCAGCCACCATATTGGCCATCCCTGGGTGATAAAGGATCTCACAATCATAATCCTTCACCACATCCAACCATCGATGTTGTCTCATGTTCAGATTCGACTGATCCATCAAGTACCTCAAGCTCTTGTGATCCATGTAAATAGTGCAAAGAACCCCATAGAGGTAATTCCACCAAATCTTGAGGTCGAAAACTGATGGGTTTTGGCCATAAGAACATCCTATGTGCTCATACAAACCCTAATGCTTGGATCTAGGTTTCTCTATTGTACATGCAAGTTATCCAAGACTATAAACCCTAGATCTAGCATATGATAATCAATATAACATATAATTAGGGTTTATATCATACCTTGATTGTTATGTAGCAATAACAATCCCAAATCCTTCTTGTATTGACTTTAGAAAGCTTAGAGTCACAAATGTCACTCCTCTAATGGTTTACAAACACCAAATGCAAGAGGATGAAGAGGAGAGAGGATGGAGGTTGCCCAAAACGTGTACTAACCCTAGAAGACCAGTTCCCCACGTTTTTGAGCCTTAAGGGTTCTATATATAGTGAGGCTATTAGGGTTATCTAACAAGGAAACCCTAATTTGGATGCTTAAGCCCTAAGCAACCCATGGACCCCTTTTCTTAAGGCCTTGGATGATTTCTAATGGGGTTCCCCATAGAATTCGTCCACTCCTTAATATAAGGCAATCCATAGTCCAAATTGCAATTATCTTATAATTACAATTCCAGTCCCTTAAGTTTAATTAATCTCTTTTAGTCACAAAACTAATTACCAATTAATTCTTGACTAATATTAATTAAACAATATGATTTCTCCTTTAATATATTATTCTCATAATATATTAATAAATCATATTTAATCCTTTCTCTCTCCATAATTCATCCTATCAAAGTTGCTTTGATGAAGGCAACCCAAAAGGACCATGCACCATCGGGTCAAGTACATACCAAAATAGTTATGGACTTAGACACTAATCCAACAAAAACCATAGCCCCCAACTCCAAATCATGCTTTGGATAATTCGCCTCATGAGGCTTCACCTTCCTCGAAGTGTACGCGATCACGCGAACCCTCTGGATCATCACTGCCCCCCCAGATCGGAGATCGAAGCATCACAATAAACCACAAATCATAAACACCCTTTAGCAGGGTTAGAATCAGCGCCTCACACAACCGCTGTCTAAGTGTCTCAAAAGCTGCCTGCTGCTCAGGCCCCTAACAAAATGTCACCGACTTCTTCGTCAATCGGGTCATAGAAACAACTATCTTTGAGAAATCCTAGATGAATCTCCGATAGTAAACAGCCAAACCAAGCAAACTATAAATCTCAGATGGAGACCTCGGAACCTCCCACTTCATCACGACCTCAACTTTAACCGGATCGACCATTATACCCTTCTGGTTGACAAGGTGCCCTAGAAACTACACCTCGCGCAACCAGAACTCGCACTTAGAGAAATTTCCAAAAAGTCTCTCCCTCCTCAATGTCTCCAGCACTTCCCTCAAGTGCTCCTCGTGCTGCTCATGAGTCTTGGAATAAACCATGATATCATCAATGAATACTATCACAGACCGATCCAACATCAGTCTGCACACGCGGTTCATGAGATCCATGAACGCGGCTGGCACATTGGTGATCCTAAAAGGCATCACCACGAACTGATAATGACCATATCAAGTCCGAAAGGTTGTCTTCTGCACATCCTCATACCTGACCCGCATCTAATGATAACTCGATTGCAAATCAATCTTGGAGAACCAAGATGCACCCTAAAGCTGGTCGAAAAGATCATCAGTTCTCGGGAGGGGATAATGATTCTTCATTGTTACCTTATTCAGAACTTACATTTATTTACACTAGTGATCTACATCTCTTTAATCTCTCAGTGTAATGTGACTTCATAATAACACCTGTGATATAAATAAACTGAGTGGGTCAGGTTGGGAAACCTGGTGAGTACATAGGGTTTTCAACCCACAATAATATAATTATTATGTTCAATCATCAAACAATTAACTCAATTACCCATCCCCATTATCTTCTTTATTCCTAAGTACCCTCCCTAAGGATTTATCCTAAGGGTCATCTCCTACATCATCTTTTACCTCTCATCTCCTTACATCGCATCTCCTTTTATGTTTGTAACTAAGGACTTTCCCTAAGGATCATCGCCTACATCGCCTAGACAGTATTGATTCAGGGATTACTCCCTCAATACGTGCCTACCAAGGGTTAGGATATCATCACATGAATACGTAGTTACAACATCTCCTGAACTCGTAATTCATAGTAAGGGGTTAGAGTATCATCGCATGAATACGTAGTTACAACATCGCTTGAACTTGTAATTCATAGTAAGGGGGTTAGAGTATCATCGCATGAATACGTAGTTACAACATCGCCTAAACTTGTGTTTCAACGGGGTTGTCTATAATAGTCCGTGGTCGCCATCTATACTCTGGTAGATGACTACATCTCCAAATTGTCGGACAAGGTTGTAGTATCCTACATCACCGATTCATCATCACCTATCTATCCTCACCTAATTATCATCACCTATCTCTCATTATTTTATTTCATCACACACCAACTATTTCATCTACCCATGTTTTGTCCCAACATATTTGTAGATATAAAATAAATATACAATTTAACTCATTTAAAACATGTATAAAATTATTCATCCAGCGTAGACAACAAGTATTCAGATAATATGCACACATAGCACGTAATTTATGTAAAATACTTCATATCTATGTGTAATATGAAAGGGACCATGCACTCACTTGAAAGGTGGTGACTCAGCACTCACATAACGCTTCGATACTCACAAAACAATTTCCTTTGATAAAACCTAGTATCAATACCACTAGGGTTTAGTCTAACGATAACCGCGACAAATTAATAGTCTGACTATTATTATTATTATTATTATTATTATTATTATTATTATTATTATTATTATTATTATATAAGCGTTAAATAACACTCAATATAACTCATAATAATAGCCCAAATAATTATTTTAAGGTCCTAATAATGTTACTATAATTAATTAGAAGCTATATTAAAAATAGCGTAGGCGTAGCTCACTTACAACGGGTTTTTTTTCGCAAAACCGGGCTTCGCTGGAGCAGCATTCCTAAGCCAAAAGGCTCTTTTCTCGGAAATCCAGGAGCCTCGGGGCTTCCTTCGGGTGATAGGGGGTTTACCTAGGCTTTAGGGGGCTTAAGGGGGGCTAGAGAGAGAGAGAGTTTAAAGAGAGAAAGTGGAAGAGGAAAGGTTTGAGAATGAATGGAACCCGACACATCTATTTATAGTGTGAAATCCTGATGGGCTTGCCGAGTAGGAGGACCTACTCGCCGAGTTGGTGCCACGTGTCATCACCTGATGGCTTTCCTTGGAGAGAAAGCAATGGTTGTGATCGCGCCACGTCACCCAATATCGCGTATCAGCCTCCTGACTTAGAAGAATCATAAATCTCGCATACGAGCTCTGTTTTCGACGTTATTTTTTTCAACGCGTAGGTAAAATCAAGATATACAACTTTCATTTAGACTCCGTTGGCTAATTCTCAAACGATCTCAAATTTAACAGTAGGAGGCGTTTAGACTGTTAAATGACCGCGAAGAATTCGTAACTCCTTCATATGGAATCCTTTTTCGTCTACATTTTTACCGTTGAGTTCCTATTAATGAGATCTTCAACTCTCATTTAGGTCACGTAAACCAAAAACCGCTCGAACTAAAATTCGAGTTTCGGGTTGTGCACTGCTAAGCCAAATCTTAGAAAATTCATAACTTCCTTATACGAAGTCAGATTTGGGCGTTCTTTTTTTGTATGTTCTCGGTTTAACATATACTACAACTTTGTTTAGATTGCTAAGGCTAAAAGTCGCTCCATTGTAAATTTACTATTTATGCTTCCCGGTGTCGTGCCGGTTTTGCCGTAAAACTTCGACAGGCCATAACTTCTTCGTTATAACTCGGATTTCGGCATTCTTTATATGTACAAAAACCTTGAGACATATTCTACAACTTGGTTAAGACTATTTATTATAAATAATATTTTGCCGAAAATTCGTTTTCGACACTTATTGCCTCTAAATTGACTAGCTTGGATCTGCGGGCATTACAGGTAGCACCTGAATCAAAAAGTACCAATGCTGAAATATCGTTAACAAGGAACGATCCTAAAACAAAACATATAAACACAAGCAAAAAATTCAGTATAAATGAAGAGATAAGGAGAAGATACATACTTGTCACAACATTGGGAGCTACATGTGCCTCCTCTGCAGTCAGTTGGAAGGATCAGCTCTTCACCACAGGCGCGTCTGCCCGGCCCTAGCGGCCGTCAATAATCCGAAGAGTGGCAGGAGCGGGTGCTGAAATCGGTCCTGCTGCTGCCAAACTCAGACAATGAGCTTTCTTGTAGCCCCTCTGATTTAAATAGAAGCAAATTAGATCTGATCCTTGGGTGGTGGTAGCAGTACAATCCCTACTATAATGAAAAGTCTGGCCGAACTTGAAGCAAACAGAACCACCATCCCTACATGGTCCCTCGTGCGTCCTGCCGTACTTGCCACAACGATTGCGGCCCTGATGACCTACTTATCTGGAATCTGATACCTTGGGCCTCTTGCCCGAACTGCCGGATGTCTGAACCTCATCCAACTTCCTCTTCCTCTCCATATCCAGATCAATCTCCTGAAGGTTTTTGAGCATTCTAACACTCCTATGGTGTACATGCAACCCTAAGTACCTTGGATCTATGTTTTCTCTATTATACATGCAAACTTGAACTTTCCAAGGTATTACCCTAACTAGCATACATTCGTTCATACTTGGGTAATATAAAAAAGTTAGAAGACATACCTTTTCATGTAGCTTGATTCCATGGAGCTTAAGAGCCTAGTGCCTCAAGTGTGACACCTCAAATGGTTCACACAACATCACCAACAACTTGGAATAACTTGAGAGAAAAGGTTCCTCTGCTCAAATCGGCTAGCCCTCATGTGTACACACACTAGTGCCAATTTCTTGAGCCATGGGGTCCTTATATATGGTGGCTATTAGGGTTACACCATGTAACTCATGTGTTTCCATATTCTTCATGCTCCATGGGTTAAAACCTCCATGGAGTATCCATGGGTTACTCCATGGGTTTAGCCCAACATGAAGAACTATGGATCATAATCCCACATATATAAGAATGAATGATTTACACAATCAATCCCCATATATTTAATTAGTCTCCTTTTGATCACAATATTAATTCCAAATTAATTCTTGATCAATACTATTAAATAATATGATTTCATATTAATATATTAGAACTTATAATATATTAACAAATCATAAATATCATTTTCTCACAAAAGTCTAACCAAATTGTTCCGATGCCATGCAACCCAAATGGACCATGCCAATCGGGTCAAGTACATACCAATTATAGTTATGGACTTAGACACTAATCCAACAGTATCCCACTTGGATAAGTCTAAAACTATTATTGCGTATGACTTCAAAACTCGACTAGCAATCGTAGCTCTTAAAGGCTGCTGTCGAACTCTGAACAAATCAATGACGCGTCCATTAGATAAGGGATCATATATTCCTCCATTCTAGATATCATATGGACTGAGAGATATATTATAATCATTCTCTCTGTCTATTTGTTGTTTCTCAATTTCCAATTTAGGACGACCGACTAATTGAACAAATCAAATCAGTCTAGGCTTGGCCAAGCACTTTGGGGTGTCATCACTAAATCATCGAGGGGCCCACAGATATCGCTTTTATCCCATTAAGGGTAAAAGGAATGGATAAACTTCAACTCATATGCTTGTTCTACTACTTGTTGAATCATACACAAAGGCACGTTTTATAGCATCGAGTTACCAATGCGTTTTCGTACAATCAATGTATAACCAACTCATAGGCAAAAACTCATATCTCGAGTTTTGAAGAATATAAGATATTATTGACTCGTGATCACTCGTGATAAAATCCATGAAGTGAGTCAAATGAGCATGGGTTTAATCCAATACTCAGACCTTATGAGCACTCATGAATGTTGCAGCAACTCTTGCTATGTCCACTACCTTGGACATCTACAAACCAGCTTCATGACAGTCTTAATTCATATCTACTTCCAACATATGAACGACTGTGGATGGTTTGAATAACTTAGTCATTCAGGAAGAACGACCTAGTTATTTTAGAAGTCAAAACATGCAAAGTGAAATACAAGAATAATCGAATCCAATATGGTCTCAAAACTTATGAATATAAATAGAACACCTTTTATTTATCACCATATTGATTACACATTATTCATTGCATACTGTTTCAAATTATCAACTTTATACTTGAATTAAAACAATAGTTGTCCCATGCTCCAAGCATGTAAACTATGTTTTCTAAACACAAGTCATGCCATACACCAACTATGCACACTATGTTTTTCCAAACATTAGTTATGCCATACACCAAGTATGCACACTAAGTTTGTCTATGATCTTTACTTTATGAAATAGATCGATTGAACATAATTCCAATGATTCTCATTTCACAATCCTAAATCCTTACCGCAAATGCAAGAATTCCAAATTTCTGCCATTTACCTAAATAGTTTGATCAAGTCCAAAGTCTAATCCAACTATGGTTTGTTAGATTCTAAACTTATATGCATTGATCCGCTTGTAATGATTATGCACAAAGCCACAAAGACTTGCCAACAGACATTACAGAGTATTCCAATGGAGATCATTCCATGGAAACGAAGTCTCAAATTCAAAGTACATTGCTTTGAACATCCTTCTTGTAGTAAGTTTCCTAATCTTACACAGATTTAATTAATAACTTCCACCTATGGGAACATTTCCATATTCCCATTTTGACTATCACTCTTGAACAAGAGTTGCCTCTTTTCAGAATATGTCAATATGGTCCTTGCAAAATTAACACTATACTTCCAACTGTCCCTGAGCAACCAATCTGTGGTAAACCTTAGATTGTCCTCGACAATCACTTAATCAAATTAGTCATATCTAGTTCTAGTACTTTTTTCCCTCTTAATGCACTAGGAATTTGGAAAAATTTAGAACATATGAATATTATAGCACATGCAATCGATCCTATATTCGAAGCATATATGACACAATTCATGATGTCTCACATAAAGACATGATTCTAGACCAGTCTTTTGCTATAATATTTCTATTTCTATTTGCCATGTTCTCATAATTCAGATTATGAAAAGGGATGTCGTAATCACAATCGAATTTTAGAACGCAACTAATGTTCCCACATATATATAATTTCCTTATGTTGAACCATTCCAACATAACATTCATATATATATATATATATATATATATATACTTGACTAAATTTGATTAAAATCTCATGATCTAAGCTTTTTGATTTGAAATGAAGTATAATTTCCTCTCCCTTAATTATAGAAAAACAACTTTTTCCCAAGTGAAACCTTTTGTTTTCTATAATTAACATTGCTAACTTGCAACACTTATCATAATTATAATGCTCCCATTAACATGATGATTATTAGCATAACACTTATGCTCCCACTAGCTTTGACAGGTACTCAAAAATCAGCTGGTCTTCTAGAAATCAATACTTTATTGACTTTCTTACCAAAGTTCAGACTTCTGATACGAGATGCTTTGACAAAAACCTTATCAAAATCATACACCTTTCCTTAGATAGCACACATGTGTGTCTAATAAATTTCAGAACTATGAAAAGGGTTGTCGTAATCATAGTCTCAATTGTTTTAGACCTTTGCCATTCCTCACAAGTCCATGTTAGTGTGCTGGTTAACCACACATGCTCCATTAACGACTTTGAGAATGCAAATATCACACTTGCTATCTACCTAAAATCTACTTAGTGAAAGCGTTTCCTCACAATCATTTTCATGAATCAAAGAGACACCTTATGACACTTAGATTTTATGGTTTATGTGTTCCTATCCATGTGAATTTTTCAAAAACATTATCACAAGAAAAGGTTAGTGACAAATCCAAACTCATATGGATTGAACTTGTGCAATCTTAACTTCTTGCCACCTGGCAGCACAAGGGCCTGCCATTGCTTCCAAGTTGTTATGCAACCAATTGAGAACTCTCAGAACTCATATGCAAAGCCAAATTTAACTGGAATGGGCACAAAAATAGGAATATGTCAACACGATAGGTTATAAACCTCACGTCGTGTGCCAGTGATAACTACAGGTTTCATTCTTGATTAAATCTTGAAATTCTTTCAGGATCTTTAAGACTTCCACTGTCCTCTTGACATATAAGACTCTCTTGCCAAGACCCATTCTTTGACAAACAAATATTGAAGAGATAGTGCGGATTCTTATCAAGACAAACACTTCACACAATTTGCCTAAGTTGGTCTCTGTTTTATCCAAAACATCACAACTTACCCATTTCAAATGTACAATAATAGGACACATTTTACTCTTACATTTGACTAGTGTTAATAATCCTTCTTCAAGATGGTCACTCAAATTACAATCTTGGAGTATGACTCTAAGAATTTGTTTTGGAACGAATTATGACTCATCTTCTTGATTCAACCATTTCAACAATTCATGACTCATCTTCTTATCCATTAGAATGCACTAAGATGTCCTTATGATATGGTGTCCAAATCATTAAGATGATCATAAAACATGATACTAAAGTACTCTCCTATCTTTTCAAATTTGAGAAACTTTTATCTTTCTGCCTAATTTGATTCTTCTCATTCATTCTGTCAGACATCGAAACTTTTCCAATGTTTCCGAACTATACTTAAACTTGTAAGTATAACCATATTTACTAAACTTTAGTAAATCATGACGAATAGACTTATCAATCTTTTGTGGTGGACTTGACCAGTGCACACGAAAGTGTACTCGATCCCTTACTCCTTCACTTGACTCACATATACATGTGAACAAGAAATCAGTCTTAATTTTCCAAAGATGAAGATTTTCATTCATCATACTATACAACTTGCATGATTCCAAGTTTTGGTCTAATTGAAACTTGGGTGATGAGAATCTTTCCTTATTTGGTAAATTTAGACACTACAACAAATGAAAGAATCAAATTCATATTTCCATTATTGCTAGAAACATATAAACATCAATTTTCCATAAATGCCATCGCAAGGAGATAAAATAAAATAAAACAAAAATTTTATTTATTTATAAGATGCAGAAAAAATCTTTTTCCTTACAATGCAACTTTAAATGGAAACTATGCTATTACATATTTCCTAGCAATCTATCATAACTCTCTAAGTAGTAGCTCAAGAATCCGATCTCCGAACCATGCGATTGAAATCCATCTTTGCGATCAGATTCATCATACTCTTTCTTTAAGTTCCCTTCCCTTTGCTTAATCCTGCCATACATTAAAAATGTATTAAGAATTTTCAAATAGGAACTTAAGTGAGTTAGATAGTGGACTTACCTGAAGCAGAGTCAAACTTTTTGACTTGACCTTCTCTCAGGTCTTTCAAGTAGTTAGGGCAGCTTCGCACCCAATGCCCCTTCCTTTGGCAACATAAACATATGGACCCTTTGGGAATGGCACACATGACTATCTCAGACTTAGCCTTTCTCTTTACCATTTGGTCGACTGAGTTGATTATGGTCGATCCCTTTCCATTGGGACGAAAAAGATTTTCTAGATATCCAATGTTACCATTGTTAATGTCCATAGTAGTTTGGGAAGTTGATCTACTAATCAAATTTTCTTTACCAGAGCTCCAAATCATTGTTGATTCAGCAGCACCAAACAAATAGATAAGATCATTAAGGGTCATGTCATAGTCTATTTCATAGTAGTCCCAAAGGAAACTCCATATGTGACTTAGAAAGTGATTGAACAACCAACTTTCTCAAGACTTTGACACCTAACTCTCCCGGCCTGTCAATATGTGACTTTATCTCCAAGATGTGAGCACACACATAGACCTTGCTTGCCAATAGGGCTTGAGTGACCTTGAGCTTATTCAAGAACTTGTGGGATAGGGAGAATAATTGGAGGAGGTGGAGGAAGAGAAGAATGATTTCCATGAGTCAACCATGTTTCATAATCTTCATTAGGAAAGCTTGTTCCAAGAGATTTGGGAATATGATAATTGTCTGAACCATATATATATATATATATATATATATATATATATATATATATATATATATCCTCCCTAATAAATAAAGATATTTTTGCCACATGTCATATTCTCATTTATTTTGCCACATGTAACTTTGGTGGTTATTTTAAATTAATTTTTATTATATATTTTATGATTTTTTTCATTTTATTAAGTTGTAGATAATATTTATATTCAATAACAAATGTATATCAATTTCATTAATAAACTTTCCTTCTAATTTCAAAATTATCAAATTAAAGATTCATTAATTTTCTTTATTTATTTATCTAAATTATTTGTTTAAATTTAAAAGAGAAAAAAATGTAATTTTTATAATTAATTATATTTCTCACTTTTCTTATAAATTCTCACTTTTCAAATGTTTAGAATTTTGTATTTAGTTTTTTTTTTAAATAAACTCATGTAATACATGTGTCTCACACCTCTATATATATATATATATATATATATATATATATATATATATATATATATATATATATATATATATATATATATTTGATAATTTACCAAAAAATGTTAAAATAATCTCATAAAAGTACATTATATATCTTATCTTAAATATTTATTGGAAAATAATAGTTATTAAGTTATATATTTATGAGATAGTGAGCATTACAAACTATAAGGTAAATAGTTGAAGTGTATGAAAATTTTAAAGTGTATCTCATTAAATAGTATTTGAAAAACTTAACTATTAACACTTAATAATTTTTTTTTTAATTATATCAGCAAAACTTTATTTTTTGATACATAAGAAGGCAAGGCAGTTGTTTAAGGTTGTCAAAAGTTTGTCACTTTTCAAATGTATGATATGTTGAATCCATTTTTGGTTTTCATATTAATATTCGAAATATTTGCTCTTAATAAGCTTATGTAATTTTAGAAATACAAACGATAAATATAATAAAGACAAAATTAGATAAATTGTCATTTTCAAAAAGTACAATGAAAGGTCCTCAGTATAATATTAATTTATTCAAAAAAAGCTTTATAGTTTCGGTCAATGTATAAAGGGTTATTTTACAAAACACTTAGATTGTTAACCTAAATGACAAAGTTAACTTTTCAAACTATATTACACAATCAAGTATACTAAAAATATAATTTAGTCTATACTTAAAAAGATACAAAGTTGGTGTGTGCATTGATGATTGATCGTACGTATGTTCTTTTTTTCTTTGAAATATTAATAGTTAAGTGAATAACTATAAACGATGAACAGGTATCAAAAAGATGAAATATCTGAACTTGAAGGTATTGACTGCAATTAATTCAAACAAGAAGGTGGGTGGTTGTAACTAATATGCTCATTCACATTTAAAATCTTTATAAAGGATACAAAGTTGAAGCAATAAAGAAAGTCAAGCTACTAAAATGATCATGGAGATAGACGAGCCATTGACGCCGGCCGGCCGGTTGTTTATCCAGCCGGAAACGAACATAGTCGTCCTGTGCTGCTTAGGAACTAAACAACCACTTCGAATAGAGGCCATAAAATCCGTTATAGCAGATTCAATGTTAGTGAAACACCCAAGGTTATCCAGTGTCTTGATCGTCGACAAAAATGGCCGAGAGTACTGGAGAAAAACAGAGATCGACTTGGATCGTCACGTCGTAGTCCGTCATGACCCCATTGAAGAAGCCACTGACGACGAGGATGCAGCAAATCTCTACATGGCTGATCTTGCTGTGTCAACCCCACTTGCCACTGACAAGCCTTTATGGGAAGTCCATCTATTGACTTCTCATAAATGCGCTGTGGTTCGTGCTCATCACGCGCTCGGAGATGGGATCTCCATGTTATCGTTTTTTATGGCAATGTGTCGGAAAGCAGATGATCCAGAGACAATGCCCGATATGAATTCTGTTGTTGACCCAAGAAACAAGCGTAGCGGGGAAGAAGCCATTGGATGGATATTGTGGAGGTTGATGAAGGTGGTATGGTTCACGTTGGTGTTTGTTTTTGATTTCATAGCAAGAGTTTTGTGGGTTCGAGATGAGACAACGGTGATCAGTGGCGGAGCTGGGGTAGAGCTATGGCCAAGGAAATTGGTGACTGCAAAATTTTTGATTGATGATATGAAAGTCGTCAAGAAATCCATACCTAAAACAGTAAGTTCGCTACATGAAGCTTTTAGTGTGTTTGATTGATGATATGAAAGTCGTCAAGAAATCCATACCTAAAACAGTAAGTTCGCTACAAGAAGCAGCTTTTAGTGTTTATATATATATATATATATATATATATATATATATATATATATATATATATAGATGCAAATTTATTCTTAAAGAATGTTATTGCTGACATTAACGACGGATTTAATTAGTTTAAAAAAAATTATAATTATGAATATCATTTAATATCTATAATTATTTAATTAAATAATTATTTAATTTACTAAATTTCTATTGATGCATTGGAGCGCGCGCATATATATATATATATATATATATATATATATATATATATATATATATATATATATATATATATATATATATATATATATATATATATATATATATATATATATATATCTTCATGAACGTTGAAACGATTTAAAGGTGTTGGATATTGTTTATTTTAAGTTTTTATTAATTTATTTTGCTATGTCAATGGTAATAAAACATTTTTAGAGTTCAGATAAGAAAATTTTATAAGCACTTATTTCATTTTGAAGCCCGGTAAATTAATTCTAACATTTTTTTTTAACTTTCAATTTAACATTGAATAATTAATAAACATTTTTATAAAAAAACATAAGTTATTTTTAAGAAGCAATTCCAAACACCCCTAAAGCCTAAAACATACATTATAAACGTATAAAACAATCAATATGGTTTTTTTAAGGAAAAATAAACGGAATTGTTTTTGTGAATTTTAGGATCCAATTAAGAAAAATGTTTAAGTTGAATATCTTAGATTAAAATATTATTGATATCTTGAATATATGAATATAGTAATATTCTATCAAAGAAAGGTATTATATATAATTATATTATTTTGTATTGTATTTTAAATAGAATATTTTTAAGATTTCTAAAACTATATATATAGTAATATTTGATAAGAATGTCACTTATAATTTATAATTATATTGTTATAAATAATGTTCAAACTATAATACATAACAAGAGATTTAAAAAAAAAAGATTTGGATGTTAAAATTTATATATATATATATATATATATATATATATATATATATATATTTGATACTTTACCAAAAAATGTAAAAATAATCTCATAAAAGTACGTTACATATCTTATCTTTTAGAAAGTTAATTATTTATAAGGAAATAATAGTTACAACTTTATATATTTATGAGATAGTGAGCATTACAATCTATAAGGTAAATAGTCGAAGTCTCTGAAAAGTTTAAATTGTATATCATTAAATAGTATTTAAAATACTTAACTACTAATATATAAAAAAAAAGTGCTGTTAAGTATAGCAGTATAACTTTTTTTTCTTATACATAAGAAGGCAAGGCAGTAGTTTAAGGTTGACAAAAGTATGAAACTTTTCAAATGTATAACATATTTAATCGATTTTTGGTTTTCCTTTTAATATTCAAAAACTTTGCTCTTCATGTACTTGTGTAGTTTTAGAAATACAAAACGATAAATATAACAAAGACAAAATTAGATAAATTGTCATTTTCAAAAAGTACAATGAAAGGTCCTCATTATACTATTTTTGATACAAACAACCTTTATAGTTTCGATTTCTCGTTAGGACTAACTTTATTAGAAAATTAAACAAAAAGATTTTGTTTTATCTTTCTTGATACTTTTATTTATATATTTCTTGTAATTTTTTAGTTGTTATTTATTTAATCCACGGGTACCTAACCCAACATAGTTATACCGTGATAACCAAAAAAATTTAGTCGGACCGGTTCGATCCGATCCAACCAATAAAATTTATATTGATTTTGATTTTTTAATACATGAATCGATATAGTCTAAACTAAATTCAGATTTGATTCTGCTAAATTACAAATCAATTGGGTCGGTTTCAAAAAGCAATACATTTTTTAATCCAGTTCTTGAATTTAAATTGATTTTGGTTTTTTAATACATGACTCGAGCTAGTCTGAACTAAATTCAGATGCGATCCAACTAAATTCCAAATCGGTTGTATTGGTTTTTACAACTCGGTTTTCAAAAGGGAAGACATTTTAAAAAATATATAACTTGATTATTATTTTTTAGAAAGGCTTACACACTACGCTACTCCTAAGTCTACAACTTTTGTCAAAGACGAGACTAAAGTCCTCAACTTTTAGTTGATAGACATTTATCTGTCAACTCTTGATACTGTTAGGCTAAAGGCTTTTTAGTAACTTGATTATTATTATATTAGTTAAATCTATAAAAGAATTTAAAAAATTGTTTAGTTGTGAATTAAATTTTTTAAACAGCTACTAAAAAATATTATAGTTCAATATTTCATAGATAAAAAAAAAACTTTTGATAAGAAGTATATATTGATGTATTGAATTTATTGGAACTCATTAATATATTAAAAAAATTATTTAGTAATTTTATAACTGATTTAAGATGTATATTAAAAATAAATAATATAAACAAACAAATAATTAATTATTATTTGGTTTTTTGAACTATTTGATTTTTAGTTTATAAACCAAAATCAATTCTTAATCCAAAATAATAGTTCCGTTTTTTAAAACTAATCCAAATATTTGGACTAAAGTATCCAATTGTTCAATTTGATTTTATCCAAATAATAAACAACTCTTGCCCGCAACTTCCCTTTTTCGGTTACTCTACCCAACGAGGCTCGCATTTAAAAACTAATTAATTCTACCAATCATAAGATATTTTAATATTTCCCATGGAAAGGTTTTGGTAAGGTCACCAGTTAAACTCTATGTCTGCTGAGGTCAACAGTTGAACTCTATGTTGAACTTACACCCAATTTTAGAGGCGAAATTAAGATACATGAGATGGTAAGGTATGAGATAAGTAAATAAAAAGATGGTAGGGGAAGCAAAGCATATAAAATAGTTTGAAAACGATCTTGAATTATGATCTAGTTAGAATGTAGTTCAAAGTGTTTGAAATCGATCTCTAATAGTTTGAAAACGATCTTGAATTATGATCTAGTTAGAATGTAGTTCAAAGAGTTTGAAATCGATCTCTAATTTTTGAAAGCATATAGTCGTCTTCATTTTTCCAACATTTGACATGAAATAGACATTGATGATCGTTAGATTATACAGTATGTTGGCGACACTAAGGATAGTGTAGAGACATTACATAAACAACTCAACTCCACCATGACCTTGGAGAGGCGGTGTCCTGGGGGGAGAGAAAAAATAAGCAATAGAGGGAGAGAGATAATGAGCAACAAAAAAAGAGAGAGGCCTGGTTAGTCGTAGCTCTACCTAGGACACACCGTGTCAAACACCTTTTATGCACGGTGTTGAAATCTTTCGTGCCTACCATGTCATCACCACACCCTTAGTTTGATGAGAATACTAGATGGTCTTTATAGGGATCTAATGTTATGCTTTGGAGAGGAGCTTGATGCTTCCATTGTTGAGAACCAGAAGAAAATTGGAGGAGTGTTATTTTGTGAGGCTCTGGATATAACTTACGATGATGTTGCATAAGTCTTCATCATAGTGATAGTAGGTTGATACGCACCTAAATTATGGATGGTCAGTGATCTTTAAAGGAGATTGAGTTATGTTGGGTCAGACCACATCCATCGAATCCGTCTAGTAAACAATGTAAAACACTCCCAGTGAACTATATATTAATTTCTTTATGTTTGTTTCGCATTACAAGTCAATGAGAATTGTAGAGGAGTTAGTTGGGTTTTCCAATGAGGTAAAGTGGGTTGGAGATGGTCACAATACATGGAGTTCTAAGGGTGGTCGTGGATGTTTCAAGATTCATCAATGTATTGTATGTGTGAGTGAGTTAGTAATAAAATATAGCCCTAAAATTAGGGTGATTCATTTCATACCTTCATATGTTTATTGTATACTCGTACCCCCCTCCCTCTCTTTATATATATATATATATATATATATATATATATATATATATATATATATATATATATATATATATATATGTTGTGAGTGATTATATGATAGTTAATATGCTTGTCTTAATTATTATTAGACTTAAAAGACTATAAATAATGTATAGATAGCATAGGAGGAGCATATTTAATTGGACCTGAAAATATGTATTAAAAAGGAAAATATTGCCTTTCCAATTCATGGTTGAAGGTCTGTAACATGGGAAGTGATTCGTATACAACATTTTTTTTCCCGTACACAACAAATTATGATTTACATGATTGTATTGTAAAACATTTTAAAACATGAATTGTTGTGTATAGAAAAATATTGTTGTGTATGGATCATGATTGTATTGTAAAACATTTTAAAGCATGAATTGTTGTGTATAGAAAAATATTATTGTGTATGGATCAGCTCCCCTGTAACATATGTGTAATTAGAAGTAGATTAAGTTTGTCAGTTAAAGAAAATCAATAAATAAAATAAACTAAAAGAAGGGTAGTAGGCCAATTCAGAAAAACTTAACCCCTATTTATATTGCTGTTCATCAAAACTAAAAGGGACCAACTATGCATGTTTTTTAAACCACAATGAGTATTTGTGTAAAAAAAAAGCACTCATAAGTCATAAGGACTATTTCTGGTATTTTATCCAACCATTAGAACAAATTATGTAATTTTTTTTATGATAAACATAGTCTAAAACATATCTTATAGCGTATCAATTCTAAACATGTTAATAATTTTTATAATGTTTTTATACACATAATACAATCACGCAGACAATAAATGACGTTTTGTTCGGGGTAATATCATTTGGGCTATCAAAATACCTGGACACGCGATCACCAAAACGTAAGTATCTTTGACTTGCATATGTTTAATCATGCTTTAAAAAAGACGTAAAGATTGATCATAATTTAAAACATATATATTATAGCTTTACATGAAGGTTTGCGAATGACCGGATTAGCCATGGTCAATTTACGACCTCAAGCAGGACATCAGGTTAATCCTCTTAACCTTGTTTTTTTGGATTATTTCATTTCAGCTACTATTTTTAAACTTTAATTTACTTGTTAGATCCATCATGAATGAAATATAATATGGATATATGTACATTACTTAAAATTAACATGAGTATAACATTTTAATTTTATATTGAAAAGTATTTTTCTATAGGATCTGATTAAAATGATGCAAGATAAATCGATGGGTTGGGGGAACAAATTCGGAATGTTGTTGTTACCCGCATACTACTATAGTAGTAGATCGGATCCATTGGAGTATTTGAGGAGGGCAAAAACCATGATTGACCAGAAAAAGTCTTCTTTAGAGAGTTTCTTTTCCTACAAATTTGGGTACTTGATCATGTCCATCATGGGTGCAAAGGTGATTTCTTTTCAGATTTTTTATTAATATAACATAAATTTTTATCTTAAATTCAACTTATATATAAAGTTAAGATAGGCACTTTTTCACTTTTGGATCAGGTAATATGATAGATATAAATCCAAATATTCTTTTATATAGAATATGTAGTACTAATATATTTGCTTTAAGACATGTACCTATGCCAAACTATTTTGCTTAACATTTTTCTTATAACATATTTGTGTTTGTACTTTATTTTTTCAGTATGCAAGTCTACTAAATTACAAAATTCTATGTAACACGACGTTCACAATTTCGAACATGGTTGGTCCAAAAGAGAAAGTTATGTTTGCCGACCATCCAGTGGACTACATGAAAACGACTTCAACAAGTTTACCACATGTATACTTCTTCAACTTTACCTTATCCATATGTGCTTCCATGGCGGATTTACTTTGTAAAAAGTGGGGTGTATCATGTATGGACCCATTTAGAAATGGACCCTACCCGATATTCTAGTAAAAAAGAAATTCTTTTATGAAAAATGTATGCTTTGTCCTACACGATAGACCCAGTTAACTACACTACATTTATTTATAAGCCTGAAAGTTTGACCCATTTTCTTCATTAATATTATGTTGACAGGGGATTACAATGCACATGGTGAGCTACGCAGGAACGGCTTACATGCAGCTTCTAGTGGCAAAAGATCTTGTACCTGACCCTGAAGTATTAGCCAAATGCTTGGAAGATGCATTGCTTGAAATGAAAGATGCTGCGGTGGCCACGATTAAAAATAAGAAACCAAGTAAAGAGGAACAAATTGATAAAATATAAAAGATAATAATCACAAAAGCCATTTTGAGTTTGGAATTATTCATTTGTCATTTTAAACTTCTTTTTCTTTGGTTTGATTTTGTGTGAAGTTATTTGTGGAGGGGCAATGTTCTGATTCAACTTATATGTGAAGTTTTATATGAACTATCTCGAAGTTTTCCTCTATTGTTCCATATAAATTGGTGATTTGTTGTTGTCCTTAGTTTGTTTAATTATATGGGTTACGCGGTATGATCATAAAGCTATTTGGTGATCATACAAATAGGATGAATTTCATACACTGTAATGATAATATCTGGTTATTACATATTAATTGCAAATCTTAAGTCTAGTATGCCTTAGATCTAGAATGGGAGGTAAATCAACTAATCACCAACATCGTTTAAACAATCACCAAGGTTGGCTAGCTAGTGGTGATCATTTAGGGATAAACACTCCAAAAAGGGAGTGTTTATATATTCACATTACACAAACTTCAACCTTAAGGTGGAATTCCGTAAAAAAAATCATCACTTTAGCTTATCAAATGACAAAATGCTATGTCTACGATACATTCAAGTTCCTTCACAAAATGTAGGGAACTAGAAAATTGACTAGTAGTTGTGCAATCAATTACATCGACTGATCTAATTAGAAAAAAAGAACTGCTGGCATTGTTGAGATTAAATGAAGATTAGTTAAGAAAAAACATATGTTTTTCTCATAAACGACGGTAGATTTGGAAGATAAAATATAATTAGGCTTCCAAATCGTTTACCGTTGTTAGACTTCGCAATTCAATCTATTCTAACCTAATGAAGAACGGTGATAAAATATGGTCGTTGTAGTATAGTGGTAAGTATTCCCGCCTGTCACGCGGGTGACCCGGGTTCGATCCCCGGCAACGGCGCCAAAACTTGGTAGAATGTCAAGCCCACCAAGCAAATTACACCCTTTGATTGCTAAATAAACGAAATATAATGGTAAAAACGGGTATCGAACCTCGGGGAAATGGTTGTATTCAATCACTAATACAATTCAATAGAACCAGTGAAATTAAACTAATTAGCTACAATTAAACTAAAAGGGGGGTGTTTAATTACTTGAAAACTAAAATACTTGAATAACTAAAAACCTTGCAATTAAGCAAGTTGATGAGATGCTCAAAGAATTGGAATAATTGGTTAACTAAGGCAATTCAACACAATGAACATTTGTGTGTTTATCATTAGGATCTAATACAAAGCTTATCATTCATCCCAAATTGGTTATAGCAATCATGAAGCATGATATGCCAAGATTCCTCATAGGTAGTATGGAGGTTGGGGAAGCCCACAACACAGATTCTTAATTAAGATCAAGGGTCAATTGAAGCAATTAATCTCAAGAAATCAGTTAGCCTTAAGAATGAAGGAATCCCCAATTCCTAGAGGATGTCAAATGCTTACACATCCATAAAGGAGTTATGATTCATAAGCTAGAGATGATTTCTACCATCATAAAGCCTTTGTTCTAGATAAATTCAATGATCCAATGCAAAATCAATGAAATAAATCAACCATTGCTCAATCAAATACTAAGCTCATGATCAAAGCATCAAATAAGCATAAGAACTGCAAACTAGAATCATAAACATGGAATAAATTGATAATCAACATAAATCCTTCAAAACCCACAAACACTCATTGGTTTTCAGCCAAAGTCAACCAAATAAGAGTATTAGCCATTTATGGCAACAAAGTAACAAGAACAATAATCTAATTGCATAAAGAAACTACCTAAGATTTGGAAAGATGAAAGGAAATGGTTTCTAGCTCCCAAAATCGCCTCTTGCAGGTCTCCAATGGTGGAAAATCGTGAATGAACTTCTAGATCTGATCCCCCTAGGTTATTGTAAGCCAAATGACCAAAATGACCAAACTGGGCAGTTGCGCGGGTACCCGCGCGACAAAAATTCCACCCGCGCAAATGTTGCTGTAATGCTATTGGTTCTTCCTTCCACCACTCCACCCTTTTACTACCAAAGATTCCTTTGGTCCCCCATTGTCCATGTAATTTGAAATGCACCAATCATCATTTAGCCACCAAATGGATGCTCCAAGCCCAAAATTAGAAATTTATGATCAATCTTCACAAGCCCAAATAATCCAAGCCAATAACTTTCAAAGCCCAATTCGTCTTCTTTGATTCCGCCAAGCCCAATAATGCCTCGGGAGCCCACTAAGCCCGTCTCCAATCAACCCGCAACCGCAACAAACACCGAAAAACCTACAAAATATCTCATGCAACATAACAAGCACCCGATACGATCCATATTAAAGAAAAAATAAATAAAATACAATGCATTAATGATAAAAAGATCTAAAAATCTAAAATAAACTAATAAAACTAAGGAAATAAAATAACCTATTAAAATATTTCAATAAAAGTAGTATTAACATCAGAGATTATTAACCTTATTTCATTCCATCTTAACTCATATCATATGCAGCAGCAGATGCAGATAGGGGTGCAAACGAGCCGAGCCGAGTTTGAGCCTGGCCAGGCTCGGCTCGGGCTCATTTAAGTTATATAAGGCTCGAGCTCGAGCTCGGCTCGATTCGATCTTCCTTGTACTATGCTCGGCTCGAGCTCGTAAAGAATTATACAAGCTCGGCGCGGGCTCGGACTCGACTCGTTTTTATCTGACCTGTCTAAATAAGCTTAAGCTCGACTCAAGCTCGTTAAGAAGCTCGTTTACTAATACCCTAAATCCATAATTTCCCTAATATGTTTTTATTGTAATATATTTAAATAATATTAAATTATATTATATAAAGGCTCGTTTAGGCTCGCGAGCCTAATCAAGCTTAATGACATAGGCTTGAGCTCGAGCTCGTTTAATAAACGAGCTTAATATTAAGCTCGAGCTCGGCTCGGGCTCGTTTAAAATCGATTGCGAGTCGAGCTTTTAACGATCCGATCTCGAGTAGCTCACGAGTAGCTTGGCTCGTTTGCACCCCTAGATGCAGATGAGGAACCTTCAACTTCCAGGAGTTCAAAAAAGAGATGAGGAGGTCTTACGTCCCAAAGAGATTGCTGATAGGCCATTATTATTATTATTATTATTATTATTATTATTATTATTGGTTTTTTTTAGATATGATTAGGCATAGAAAGTTGTAAGGTATCAGGTATGATCAATCTTATGATTGGTAGGTATTTACGTATTAGAAATGGTAACCAACTTGTTAGAAATCCAAAGGGGCGAACACGTCTCTTTGCTAATGAGAAAGTTCGATGAGCCAGATCGTAAAGATATTTATATATTGTCAACATTAAAGGACATTTATGGTATTTGACAATATATAAATATCTCTCTAGCTAACAACTCTCAATGACATGTGTGGAATCCACGAGCTAATCAAGAAGGACACTCTCAATCGGTTGTTGAGGTCATGAGAATTATAGATAATTATAGATGAAACTTTTAATTTGATGCCTTTTTAAATGTGGAATATGGATTGAAATTTATGGATTTAGTGTATATTGAATATTGAAACTTTTTTAATTTTATATTTGTTGGTTTTAAAATATGGATTTGATGTATGTTTTAAAAATTTCTTGTGTTGAGTATATAATTATTTTGAACTTTTTCATGAATTTATAAATTTTATTATACTGCCAAAATTTGTCGAAAATCTGTCACAAAAAATCTGTTGGTAAATCCGTTAGTGAGTTATTCCGAGATCCGTCGGTAATCCGTTAGTGAATAATTATGTCGGTGGTAAGCTGTTTCAAACACATTCTGTTTGTATTCCGTTGCAAAAAATATTCTAGTTGGTGATCTGTTACTAATTACCAACGGAAAAATCCTTCGCTAAAATTTGTCATAGCCGTCGGAAATCCGTTACAAACAATTAGCGACAAGAATATACCGATTGATTTTGGTCTGTTACAATTCCATCGGTAAAGAGTATAGCGACGGAGTACTAATGGTCAGGGGTGGAACACGGCCATTAATGTTAGGGGGGCCGAAACCGAAACTAAAATTTGATTGGTAGCTATAACATATCAATAATTCTAATACTTTTGGTTTATGAGTCCATTTTTTTTACATTTATTTACTAAAATCTAAACTAACTATCAATTAACGAGTATGTGTGATCTAAAGGTACGCATGATTTTTTGTCATATTTTTCCAAACATAATTTTAACAACATACCTATTTATCTTCTCAAAACCTTTATACAACTAAGGTAAGTAGAATTACAAAATTTAAAAGAATATGACATCTCTTTAAGTTCTAGCACAAAGACGCATTAAAATAACTAGCAAAAAAATTGTCTCCTAATAACAAATTAATAACAAATTTACAAGAAATTATTTTTATATGGTACTATTATTTAGGCAAAAAAAAAGTCAAAAGCTAGTTTGTAGTCTGCAACATAGTGTACTATCTTTGATAAAAAAGCAATAAACACACTCACCACCATGATTCATGATATCACATTGTCATGTACTCTTCTTTATGATACTATAATATACAAAAAATAGGTAGTTTGGACTTATAAATAACAAGAAGATGTTCATACTTGAGAAGGATGCAGAAGATGTTTATACCGCAGAAGAAACCTAGTGATGGAGAGAACGAGAAAAAGGGTGTTAAGCACGATGATTAAGGGCAATGTTTTCAAATTCATGTTGAAGGCTTTTTAGTTCTTTTTCTTCTTCATCATGTTATTAAAAATAGTTAAAAATTTAAACATTTATTCTTTGTGGATAAAGTTTCCTCCGAATTAGGAACATTAGGTACTAAGAATTTTTATTGGAATATCAGTTTTTCTTCAAAATAGGAATTTTAGGTTTTGTAAAAAGTTCTTTTGTATTTTCGTTGTGCCCTAGCTCCTTTAAAGTGATTCTCTACTAATTAGGCAATCTAAATATATGAACATGTTTATAAACAGGTATTAGAAACTTGAAAAGCAGGGGGGCCATGGCCTCCCCTGACCCCTAAAGGGATCCGCCCCTGCTAATGGTTTGGCCGTGAGTAATGCTCTTTTTTGTAGTTGTGTGATTAGTAAAATAAAAAATATTATGGTTTCATTTTTGTTATCATCAAAAGTAATATGATCGCCATTTATTTCAAGCCACATTCACAAAGTCAAAATGCATCGACCGAAATGTTTAAAGTAAGGAAAACTTGCATTTATGATTAGGCCGGTGTATGAGCCTTGGGGTGAAAATCAAGTGTTCATGGGTTGTCTTCTTGTTAAGGTTTTTGTCTTTGCTGAATTCCTTGGGTTTGATCATGCCATGATCATCTAGGATCGAAGAGGCCCTTGATAATCCTTAATTTTGTATGAATTTTTAGATTTCTGGATGCAATCCAGATCACTAAACTTGTAACACCCACAATTATAGGTCAAATTAAATTTAGGTAAATACGAAGATGACCTTTTTAAGAGACAATTATAAATTTGAAACAATATGTTGTATTATTAATCAACATATATTATGGTGGGTTTATATATATATATATATATATATATATATATATATATATATATATATATATATATATATATATATATACTAGTCGTTACCCGCGCACAGCGGCGGGGACAAATAGCTTATTTCAATGATATTTTTTTAAAGAAATATGTTATGTTCCAAAAGAAAGTTCATGTCGTGGGTGAGAGGAAGGGCGGTAGTCGTGATAGTGGTTGGTTGAAGGCGGAAGGAGGCAGAGCGGGTGTGGTGGTGGTGGTTATACTGTCTTGGTTACTGGTTAGGGTTCTTCGAGAGAGTGTGTGTATATTTCTTACTTTGAAGGGATTACGAAGATAGATATTATCAGATGGTTTGTTACCAATGTGAGAGAAGAGATCCTCTATAAATTGTTGACATTGACCGCTTCAAATGACTGAAGTGTTGAGATTGACGGGTTCAATTTGCAAATGAATTCTTCTATTAATTTGATACGAGATTTCTAAGGGATAAAGGATAGGGTTAAAGTTTTAATATTATTATATTATAAATGTGTTGTATTTCAAGCTTAATAGTTTGGACGTCTTAAAAAAATAATATTATTATATTCAATCTATTTATAGAAATAGTTAGATTTCTTTTATAAGTAGTAAAGATATATATATATATATATATATATATATATATATATATATATAATGCAAATTAATTAATATTCGTGTCTAGTTTAAGAAATTTAAATTAATTTATATACATGAGTTGAATATTTTTAAAATTTTTTTTTTCTTCAAATTGAATTTTTTTAATTACCTTTCTTAATTCAAGGTTTCATACTTTTGGTAAATATTAATGAATTATTTATGTATAATTTATTTGTACAAAAAACTTTCTTTTTATACCTCTTAAAATTCAAAATATAATATATATATATATATATATATATATATATATATATATATATATATATATATATATATATATATATGTCATGTATATAACATTGCATATGAAACCATTCAAAATTAAGTAGATTTGAGATAAAATAACTCAAATTACTTATCCTTAATATTAGGTTTTTAGTTTAGGTTTTTAGTTGTATGATTTTCCATGTCCGCCAATATCTTCATTTTCTATTAGGAATTAAAACTCGAGGAATCGGTAATACAAATAATATGGGTAAATGACACAAAAAAAACACTCTTTTTATACAGAAATTCGATTTTGACACTGTGTTTTTTTTTGTGTCAATTTTGACACTGTGTTTTCCCATTTGTTACAATTCTGACCACTTGACCGGTTAACCATGTTACATGCTGACGTGACATGATGATGTGCCAGTTTTGATGATGTGGCATGCTGACATTATATGCTGACGTGTCAAAATTGAATTTTTTTCTCACAAAAAACACTAAGTTTTTAATTTTTTTCGATTTTGACACTAAGTTTAATTTTTTCTTTCAACTTTGACACTATGTTTTTTTGTTCCAAATCGAACATTATTTTTTCCAATTTTGTTCAATGTTGACAATTTTCTATTTGAAACCGTATAAATATTTTTTTAATACATTAAAACCGTATAAATATGTTTTTTTTTTTCATTTAAAAACCATAGTTTTGTATAAATACATTTTTCATATGTATATGTATGATTCGTATACATTAATTGTTCATGTGATTTTGATTATTTTAATGCACCATCGATCTAGATTTATTTTTAATTTTTGTAAAAGCTTACTTTTAATTTTTGTAAAAACGATTAATACTTGATTGTAATGTAGTTTTGATGGTTATATACCTAACAATCGATATAAAGTAAATTACGTCTCTCGTGCAAGTGTTAAAAAACACGTTCAGTCCTTATTTTTGAAAATTAACTCAGACCGTCCCTTATATTGTAGAAAAATACATGTTTCATTCCTCTTTAGGTTCAATTTACACGCTTCATCGCTTATCGCTTATGACACATGAAATGACCAAAATGTCATTTTCATTTTATTTTTCATTTATCTTTTTACAGTTTTACTTATTTTTATTTATTAAAAGATATTCTAATTAGAATTGTGAATCCTATGAACATTAGGAATACGTGTATTCATATACCACCATCCCTCGCTCCTTAATCTTATTTACCAGTAACCCATTTAATCTAATTTAATCCAAAATTCCATTTCTCATAAATCCATTTCGTTAATACGTTAAACAACGTGTATTTATAACAAGTATGAATAATTTAAGATAATTACAAGGTAAAGTGGCTCATGATCCTCATCACTATGTGTTTTTCAGCCCCAGTTCAAACGGTGGGCAATACGGACGGTCGCCCAGAGCCATTGTTTCTAAAGGGCCCAAAATTTCTAAAGTATACGGTATATATATATATATATATATATATATATATATATATATATATATATATATATATATATATATATATATATATATATATAAAAGAAATTAACCTAACTAAAAATGCTAAGAGAAGTATTTTTCATTAAATTAGTTGTTTTTGTAATGTTGTGACCATATTTATGTTTATTAATATTAATTGTGAATTTTATAATGATGTGTCTATTTTCGATTTAATTTTTATCATATTTATGATTTGGGGGCCCATTTTTTTCTTTTCGCCCAGGACCAACTATATCTATGGACCGGCCCTGTGTTTTTTTATTCAAATTAGAGACGTAAGTATGGTTCCTGGTCGATCTAACAAGCAACGGAAATATGTACCACCATCGGACCTCCATTAATCACCTAACCAATAGCAACATCACCCCCCAACAACCTCCATCGGAAAACCCACCTCATATCTGTTCTTCCTTTTCACCTCTTCATCTTCGCATGCTATTTCATCCACCCAAAAAGATTATTATCACCAAAATCCGACGATTTTGTTTGTTGTTTTCCGATCAAAAGCTCCAGGACACCACCCTGTAACTATAAACATCCCCTTTCGTTGAACATTTAAAGATGACGGGACGTACCTTAGATCTATACAACCACCACCTGAGATCTTTTCTTCCTTTTTTTGTCCGGTGAAGGTGAGGGAGAAGACGGTGATGTAATGACGGTGGTGTGTAGACGATGATGGCGGAGCACAGATAAAGGGTGTTAGTCGGGGTACAGATCCGATGGTTTCTAGAGGAAAGAGGGAGAGTGATGCATCAGAGGTGGTGGTCGGTGGCATTGGAGGCGATGGTTGCTCCAGCGATGGTGGCTCAGCCTCTTTAGCTTCACCCGCTTCAATTTGGAAGATGAAATGATATATAAAAAACTGTTTTTGTTTTATAAATTTAAAATATAAAAATATTTTATTAAATAGATTAAATAGTTTGCATACAAATAATATATATTTGTATATCAAATAACTACTTAATCATTATAGTAAAAAAAAAAAGATAAATTATCACTTAATCATTTTCATTAATTAAAGAAAAAATTAATATACTACAAATAATATATATTTATACCAAATAATTACTTAATCATTATAGTCAAAAAAGATAAATTATTACTTAATCATTTTCATCATTTAAAGAAAAAATTAATATAATTATTAGATACTAAAAAGGGGTATAGATAGCCTATGCCATTATTAGTATATGGTTGTCATGTCCAACTCAATTGTAGGGGCTAAAAGTTCAAGGAAAAGTGGAAACCAAGGAATACTCATGGTTCACTTTTAGCATAAGGCGAGCCGGAGGGAGGCACAAGTGGGACAATAAATGTGCGAACGTGATTGTGCTCTATTGGGCTTGCTAAGTAGCTAGAGAATTGAATGAAAAATTCACTTCAAATGATTGCTATAAATAGCAAAAGAACTAAAACAATATTGCACATTGCAATCCGGCCATAAGAATCCATTAGCTATGAATATGCTTGCCACTGCCTTTATGAACTCTTATCCATTCCATGCAATGCCATCAGGCAAGCTCGGATCACACACAGGGAACTTACTTGCGCACACCATGATTAACACGAAACATGTTTCTAATTGGGGTTTGCAATATAAAGCTCCTACAAAGGTAAATGCTAAAAAACTTGGTGCTTTGGATTCAAACATTCTCGACCAGGAGAAAGAGGGTCCAAACATGGTTTCAGATCTTGGTTTAAGAAAAATGATTCAAGATGGCTTTATATTCCAAGAAAAAGTTTGTATTAGATATTATGAAGTAGGGCCAGATCAAACTGCTTCTGTAGAAACAGTAATGAATCATTTGCTGGTATATATTCTCAATTTGTAATTTAATTCTTATAAAGTTCTTTTTTTTTTAATTTCTCAATATTTTTTTTGAGGTATGTACTAATGTACATGCTATTATTCACAATCTCAAACTGGATTCACAGGAAACTAGCGTTAATCATATGAAGACAATTGGACTGATGCATGATGGCTTTGGGTCAGAAGAGATGTCCAAGAACAACCTAACTTGGGTGGTGGCAAAGACACACGTGGTAGTGGACCGTTATCCAACTTGGTACCACCCTCATCTTCATCTATATATGGTCACTCGGTTATAATCCGTAGGACCAATGGTTATAAAATTAAATGAATTTTAATAGTTAAAAATCATAATTATTGATAAATTATTTTCAAAAAGTTATTACCTAACAAAGTTATGTCATTGTTATGTAGCTTTATAACAATCGATTCAAATATGTGTTTTTAAGATACATGAGATATTATGTAATGTCATTTAATGAAAAAAACAATTATATTATATAATGAAATATAAAATTGATTTAAAAAAACAACCACACTAACCTAAGTAAATGAAAATTGATATATGGAAAATTACAAATTAAGTTATTGTAATAAACATATATAAAACAATATAAAAAAATACAAATAAAAATTAAAAATAAATTGTGTTACAAATAATATAAATTTTATTTTAACGTTAGAAAAATTACAAGGTATATTAATGGAATATATAACAAATGAAATAGTGAAAATAATATTATTATTACAAATCATATAAAATATGTAAAAAAAATAAAAGTTATTTTTATTATTATATTAAAACGATAAAAAAAATTAATTAATTATATTACTAATTGTAATAATATTAGCAATAATTTAAGTGAATAATATCAATGAATAATTATCAAAATGTTATATTATTTCGAACGACTTTGACAATAAATAATATTGTCCTCACCAAAATTTTGATTCCTCACTTAATCATATATATATATATATAAAGAGAGACTACATTGAGATTCAAAATAAAGTAGAGATTTTAAGATTCAACCTTAGGTACATAATACACACCTGCCGCTCTAACCCTTCTGCGTACAAGCGAGATACATAATACACACCTGCCGCTCTAACCCTTCTGCGTACAAGCGTGGCAGGTCGGTTATAATCATAAATGACTATGTTGTGCCGCCCGTTCTTTTCACTTTCGTAACATTCCCCACCACCACAACCATCACCGCCACTACCACCACCTTTGTCATGTCACCAACTGACACAACCATTGTCACATCCATCACTTATACCACTGTCACATTTGCCACCACCATCTCTTTTTCCACTAATCGGTATAATCATATATGATTACTCAATCTGTGAACAAACATATATGTATAATCATTTATGATTACACCTTTTTGTCATAAAATCATTCATGATCCGGCATACTCCACTATTGCCGATACGCCGGAGCATTAGAGCGGCAAATGAGAAATATGTGGTTGAGGTTGAATCTCAAGATCTCTATTTTTTTTTTAATCTCAAATGAATCGTCCCTATATATATATATATATATATATATATATATATATATATATATATATATATATATATATATATATATATATATATATATATATGTTCATGCGAAAACATAAATATCTTGCGAAAACACGCGAAAATAGATTTTATCTTATAAAAATTAAACACATGTACTATAAAAAATAAATTTATTAGCAATAAATTAAAGATAATAAGTTTACATTGGATTGTGTTATAATAATATAGATTTAAAAACATTTTTAATAATTACTTTTTTTCACGTCCTTAACCATTTTTAAATTCACGTTTTCATAAAAAAAATGTCAAAAATCATACTTTGCTAATATGACACAATTTCTCATCTATTATCGATTATCATCATGTATTTCAAAGTTTCGATGAATTATTGTCCAAAAAGATAATGTTGAGGTGACACAATTTCATAAGTTTTTCATGTTTTCGTTTTTTCGCAAATTATTTGCATTTTCACATGAACCCTCCCATATATATATATATATATATATATATATATATATATATATATATATATATATATATATATATATATATATAAAGTAGAAAAAAACACCCCGCTAAATTATGTTTTGTTTACGTGCATAACGTGTAATCGTATCCTTGAGTCCTTATTTTGCTCCATGGATGAGCAATGCATGTGATCACGCTGAATCAATGTATTTTGTTTGATGTTTGTTCCCTTGACGAAATGTGAGATTGTAACAATCGAATCAAAAGTAAAGATTTAAGTCAATGATAATCTTTACGAAACCAAGAGTCTTCTAAAGTATGCACAACTTATAAACTTTATCAATTTTAATCAATAACCTCAACCATGAAAAATATATCAATATAGTGGATTATGCTATGGAGATCCTAGTGAGTATAAATCCTAAGTGTAAGGTATTAGATGGATTCTATATAAATGAACAATCAAAATACAAATGAAAAAACTCAGTATAAATCCTAAGTGTAAGGTATTAGATGGATTCTATATAAATGAACATTCAAAATACAAATGAAAAAACTCGTATCTCATTAAAGTAAACAAAACACCAAAACTCCAACTTGGAGGGGGCACTTAGCATTAGTCAAAGTACATTGTGATTATCAACAAATCACATGATCTCATTTTGAATCATTCTAATATTATCTAACTTTTTATTTATTCTCATTATTTCTCTAAGTCTTTTATCTTTTCTTAATCTTTCTAATTATGTAAACATTCTCAATTTTCTCATCATTCTCAGTCATTCTTTGTTCTCTTTGTTTTCTATCCAATCTATGTAAGATATGGACCTTTCAAGTCTTAACCTAACCCATTACATGAATGCATGCAATCATATTTAACTTTAAAATATATTCCAAAGTCATACTCCAAACATAATCTAAAGTCAAAGTAATAATCAAATAAGAGTATATGAACTCACAATCAAAATCCAAGGTATATAAATCCACAATCCAAGTCAAAATGGAATACAAACACACAACCGATAGTCAAAGCAATCCACCTTCAATAAAATAGTGATTTATGAAAACATGTCCTTAGTTCAATAAAAGATGTCCTCAAATCATAAACTATAACATCAAACAAAGGAAGAAGCATTTTGTACATATAGTATCTAAGAAATATATATACATATAGTATTGTAAAAAAAGGAAACAAAAGTCAAAATACTCTTAGAATGGGGACAATTATTCCAAGGTACAAGTACTCACCTCAATGTAGCAATAACTCATTACTTTTAATTCCAAATTTTATGAGCAACTTAATCCTCGCCCGAACATTTTAATTTTATATATATATATATATATATATATATATATATATATATATATATATATATATATACACACACACACACACATACACAAACACATATTATATGATTAATAAACTTTCTTACGCCGCAATGACTCCAAAACTCTCATTACTCATCACTAGGTAACTAATAGAGATAACTAAAAGCAAGTCCAAAACTGAAAGACCGAGATTCAAATGGATTAATAAAGTGGATCAAATGGACAGATGTCCCATGTGTTTTTATGCCTATATATACACACAACTCGTGGGCATCCTGCATCCAACCCAAAAGTCCAGATTTTCTCTTTTAGGCATTACACTTCGAATGAGGTTCTAATGCTTCAAAGGTGAAACCAAGGAACTTAATGATGATTAAGAAAATTTTAAAATAACCCTTAACATGATTCCAATAATAAATTTGAGATTAGATGATAGAAACTCTAAAAACTCAATAAAAAACAACATTGGAGATATAATCTCAACATTAGCACTTTCATAACTTTTGACTTATGGAATTCAACCAAACTGAAACCAAAACATGATATAAACTTAACACACTGTATATTAAGATGATATTAGGGTCTAGGATTTAATCATTATTTACCGTTAAGTTCCAAGCAATCAATGATACACATAGAGATCAATATTTCAACAAAAGCTCCAATGACAACAATAAAGGCATGTTGTTCAATATATTCTTATATGATGGATATATTAACATAATTTAAGCTATAAAAATTTCCATCACATCAAAGGAACCATATTCATGATAAATAGGATTAGAAAACACCCGAAACAACACAATATAAGCATAATACTCTCCAACACTCAAAGGACACTATGATTTTCAAAACAAAAATTAATCAATGATACGATAATATAATCCAGACTAATTAACATCCAAATAACTCAATTCAAACTAATAAAAATTAAAATCCAACTTTTAGCTCATCAAAATATGTCATGTAGAGCAAATGTCCTTCAGGGTTTCAAAATCTACATCTTGACGCGACATTTAATAGGAAAGAGCTCGTCACGTATATCTGCTTCATCAACCCATCTTTTGTTTCTTTTATTCCAATCTACTTTTTAGTTTTGCTTCTTTTGTCAAAGAGACTCTATAAATTTGCAAAATAGCAATTCTAAGCATTATAAGTACATTTTATCTCTAATTGCATCAAAACACAACTCAAAACACTAAGATAACACACAAAATATATGAATAAAATAAGTGATATTGGTAAGATAAAAAAAATCATGAAAATATATCGATAATGATTTCTAATCGTAAAAGGATAAAGAACTAGTAACTTTGATATGTTTTAAAATAAAAGTTACACAAAAAACAAATAAGAAAAATGATGATGATTAGACTTTAAATAATCGGTTGTCATAGTTTCTAACTTTTTTATGGTTTATATTCGAAACTTACTAGCCTTTAAACCATTGGGGATGTGTCCTATTAAGCTTATTAGTTGGAGCTTGATGTACTGTGCTCAAATCCTTTATAGGGGCGAAATTGTTCAAATTGATACTTGGAAATCTGCACATGGGAAAAATGGTGTGTGTTGTAATTTGACGTTTTGTGATTGCAAAACAGGCGAGATATTAGTAAGAGCTTCAAGGTATAAGTTGATCTTTTGTAAAGTGATTACTTAAAACTTGATTTTGGTATATTAATTTTGTAAACATGACGATTTAATTGTTATATTATCTTGTAGTATTTGGGTGATGTTAAATAAAAACACACGGAAGTTATCCAAAATCCCAAATATGGTTCGAGCTAAACTAGAGCAATGCTTTGTGGATACACTACCTACGGTCAGAGAAGACACTAGAACATGGTCAGGAGAAGCGGAGAACATTTATGAACATATTTGCAAAGGTTTAATGGTGGGTTGCTTTGTCTACTTTATATATATATATATATATATATATATATATATATATATATATATATATATTTGTTATTTACATGAGTTTCTTGATTCTTTTTATACATAAATATTAGCCAAGATGGAGTGATTTGGATATTAACCAACATGTGAACCATGTGAAATATATTGGGTTGGTTATTGAGGTAATTTAACGTTTTTTTGTTATTTTAAGGATGATGGACAATGGATTATGACACTTAATTGTTATTGTAGAGTGTTCCAAAGTCCATTGTGGAGAACTATGAGATACATATCCTGACTCTAGAATATTTTCGAGAATGTACCAAGGACAATGTACTACAATCCCTCACTTCCATATTGGGGAACGACAAGGGCATAATAGCTAAGTTTGACTTTGTTGACTGCCACCATTTGCTTCAAATTGGTGGTGGTAAAGGTAATATCATGAAAGGAAGGACTAGATGGAGACTGAAACACAGAAAGACTCAAGGCTTTGGACCATCAGTTAGTTCTTTAGCTAATGGAAGTGTCTAACACTTAATACAATGAGAGCTTATTTGTGGAATCAACTCTCCTCCTTATATCCACCTAATTAAACGTGTTTTGGTTCTTGATCTAAATGATTGTAACTTTGAATCGAGACTCATGACATGGGTGTCCTTATTTTCTTTAAACCTTTTTCTTATTATAACTTATACACATAAAGTCATCCTTGTGCTTACATATACATGAAAAAATATTATAGGGTTCGAAATTATTTTGGTTCAGAGTCTAAATGAATGGATTATACTTGTCAGCGTGAACTTAGACAAAAGTGGTCTCTGTGGTTTCTCATTTTATGTGGTGACGGTCCAAACGTTTGAAAAGTTGCAGATTTGGTCCTGTTCAACAAGTTTTGTTGTGGTTTTGGTCCCTCGTCGGTTAAGTTCTTTAAAATGACAATTTTACCCCATGGGACCATTTTCATAGTTTTGTCTTTTACTATACTATAAGGACCATTTTTGCATACATTCTTTTTTATTTTAATGAAGTATTATATATTAATAGATATTATTTATAATATATATAATATTATATATTAATAAATATTTTTTATTGGATTATTAATTTGTTTTAGTTGATTTTTTTTTAAAAAAATGTTGGAGTAATTCTCTTTTATTAAATTACTATATATCAATACATATAGTTTTTAATATATAATATTTATATCAGAATAAATATTATATTAATTGATTATTTATTTTTTTAGTTAATTTTTTTAATTTTTAATTAGTTTTTATTGTATTATTACTTTTAATTTATTATTTTCTTCATATACTAAATGTTGTTTTTTGGATTATTAATTTATTTTAGTTAACTATTTTTTTTAATTTTTTTGACGAAGTAATTCTTTTTTATTGAATTATTATATATCAGTACGTATAATTTTTAATATATAATATTTATATCATAATAAATATTATATTATGAGATTATTAATTATTACGAAACATTATTTTATTGGATTATTAATTTCTTTTAGTTGATTCTTTTTATAATTTCTTTTTGTTGGAGCAGTTATTTTTTATTAGATTATTATATATCAACAAATATTATTTTTAATATATAATATTTACATCATAATAAATAATACATTATTGGATTATTAATTTTTGTAATTTGGTTTTTTGAATTATTAATTTATTGAAGTATTACTTTTAATTTATTATTTTTTTAATATAATAAATATTATCTTATTGGATTATTATTTTATTTTTAATGTATACTATTAATATTAGTTTCACCACAAAGTCGCCGAAATACGTAAAAGTGCCGCTTATCATTAGGGGTGTAAACGAGCCGAGTCGAGCCGAATACTACGAAGCTCGAAGCTCGGCTCGACTAAAATACTCGAGCTCGAAACTTGGCTTGAACTCGATTTGAGCCTTGATTTTAAGCCGCGCTCGGGCTCGTGAAATACTCGACAGTCTCGAGCTCGGCTCGACTAATATTTTAAAAAATAAAAATCACTAAATTGAGTAAGAAATATTAAACATTCCACATGTAAATGTCCAAACTACCAAAAAAACCACTATTAATCACCTAATATCAATATAACATCAACCATATATGTCATAAATGAATAATTATAAAGAAATGAAATATATCTTATAAATGAACAATTATAAAGAAATGGCATAAATGTAAATTACACTAAGCTCGACTAAGTTCGCGAGCCTTACGAGCTGATTATTTTTGTACTCGAGCTCGGCTCGATAAGGTACTCGAGTAGCTCGAGCTCGAGCTCGGCTCGATTAAGGTCGAGTCGATTTCGAGTATTTTCCGAGTCGGTCTCGAGTTTCTCGCGAGTTGGCTTGTCTCACTTACACCCCTACTTATCATCGTCAAAAATTCGCAGGATCACCTCCAAACACCTTCATCGGAGGTTCAATAGATACTATACCCTATTCCATCCAACGTTGTTGGTAGCCACCTGCGACAACCTCTTCATAATCCACTGGAATCATTCATATCCCTCATATTGCGCAACAAACCCCGATAACATTTATAAGTGGTGGTGGTGACCTAGTGATGGTGGTGATATTTTCCCAATGGTTTCTCATTATAAGTTAGATGAAATGAAAGTGTTTGGCAGCGATCCTAACGATTTCGATGATGAGAGACGACGATTTTGCGTATCCCATGACTTTGTGGTGGAATCAATAAAATTAACAAGAACTATTATTATAATCGGATAAAATAATATTCAGTATATGAAAAAATAATAAATTAAAAGTATTAATCCAATAAAAATAGTTTAAAAAAAGAAATTACAAAAAATAACTAAAAGATAATAATAATCCAATAATAAAATATTTATTATGATATAAATATTATATATTAAAAACTATATGTATTGATATATAATAATTCAATAAAAAATAATTACTTCAACAATTTTTTTAAAAAAAGAATTAACTAAAATAAATTAATAATCCAATAAAACAATATTTAATATATGAAGAAAATAATAAATTAAAAGAAATAATCCAATAAAAATAATTTAAAAAATAAAGAATTAAAAATACTAACTAAAAGAAATTAATAATCCAATAATATAATATTTATTATTATATAAATATTATATATTAAAAACTATATGTATTGATATATAATAACTCAATAAAAAGAATTACTCTAAGAATTTTTTTTTTTTTTTTAAAAAAAGTCAACTATAATAAATTAATAATCCAATAAAACAATATTTATTAATATATAATAGTTTAATAAAATAAAAAAGAATGTATGCAAAAATGGTCCTTATGGTATGGTAAAAGACAAAACTGCAAAAATGGTCCCTAAGGGTATAATTGTCATTTTAAAAAAGTTAACAGCCAACCAGTTAAACTTAACGAATGAGGGACCAAAACCACAATAAAACTAGTTGAAAAGGACCAAATCTGCAACTTTTCAAACGTTTGGACCATAACCTCATAAAATAAGAAACCACGGGGACCATTTTTGCAATTTTGTCGTGAACTTAAATCAGACATTTATGTAAGGGAGATGATACTTCCAAGACAGTTTTAATACATCCACGGACATTTAAAGGAAATGACATTTATGCCCTTTAAAAGATAATTAATTATTCAAACTTCAAAGAGTTAATCAAACGGTCTCTTGAGATCGCTTCAAAAAGGAAAATGTCGTAAATTCTTTTCTTTGGTCTCTCAATCTTCCATCCAAATTGAAAATTACCAAGAATCTCCCTCCATCCCTCTCTTATCGGGTTTAAAGAAGAAGAAGCGACGACATCCACTTGAGATCACTCTCACTTCACGAGGATGCAACAATCGCTGTTCACTGTTGACACCTTTTGTTTATGCTTAAGGATGCCGCCGTCACAATCGACGGAGAAAATCTTTCTGGTGGTGCAAAATACATTCGTAGATGTAGAAAAGGAAGGAAAGAAGAAAGCGCATAATCAGAAATAAGAGAGCGTGTAACCAGATCGCCGAAGAATTTATTTGCTTCTTCACTTGTAACAACTTCTTAGTGTTAGATAAAGCAAAAATGAAATTTTTTTCTTCTTCACTTGTAACTTCTTAGTGTTAGATAAAGAAAAAATAATCACGTAATCTATCACCAGAAGAAATGAATTCCTTTGAGTGTATGATGGTTTTCCTTTTATTGTATGTTTCGATTTGAGGCAATTTGCAACAGCTTCAAAGGCATGATTGTTCTGAGCAAAGGGAAACGATGTTGCTCACATTTTGCACTTGTACAGCCTTGCAAGTGTGCGGCCCTCATGCTTACTGTCACCATTCCAGACGTCGGCAACAACTGATTCGCCCTCATCATTTTCAACTCATTCGCGTAAGTCTCCCTTTTCCTCTTTATAGATATATTCCTTTTAGTGAACAGACGATCTGAAATGGAGAATTGGAACAGACTAACAGTGGAGCGTATAGTGGAGTGTATTGTGTGAAGCGGGGATTGCGAACAGAGCAGATTACGGTGAAAATAATGGTGGTGGAAGAAGGTACTCTATCGATGATTATGGTTCAAGGGGATGACCAACAAATTGAATACATGAGGAAGGAGGTGCACACTGAATATTGCCGGAAAAAAAATCGGAGATTTGTGAGAGATTGTGGTTCAAGCATTTGCTGAAGATTGCAACATCGGAAATGGACTTAGGCCCCGTTTGATACGCATCTTTCCAGGCCCAAACAGATCTTTCTGGCTGAATGGGCCGGAAAGATTTTTTGATTTACACAAAAGAACGGGTATTTCCTGGTAAGATATGTCTTTCCTAAAAAGCCCCAAAATCATATCTTTCTGGCTGAATGGGCTGGAAAGACAATTATACACCAAACTCCGCCTCTTTCTTTCTTTATTGGATTATTACTTTTTTTAAATAACTTTTTTTAAATATATTTTTTATTGAATTATTACTTTTTTTCATCATTCAGCACAGTCAATCAGATGTACAATCAAACAGCATGGTTTCTTTCTCAGTCAGAAAACTTTCCCAGACAGCACTTTCCCAGACAGAAACTATCAAACATGACCTTAGGTGTGCGTAGTTGTTCGTTTGGTATTTGGTATAATCGTTTTGCTACAAATCAGCCCTACCCTTGAATAATTAATTGCACTCTAAATATAAATGATGGGCAGAATTGTCATTTCACTTTAGATTTTAGTGGATATATCAAAACGATCCGTGGAAGTATCACTTCCCTTTATGTAACCCTTTTAGTTATGAGATTTTTATTCGTTAGGTTTGTAATATTAAATAGCATTTTTGTAAAGGTATTCCTCTCTAGTGTTTCCTAACATCCACAACCACTATGAATTTGCCACCACTTAGGCATCGCATCACGCGCTTTCTCTTTACTACTGTCGGATGAATTTGTGAATTTGCCCCTCATTCGATCCCCAAAATCTACTTTTTAGGCCTCCGTTTTTAGTTTTCCTCAGTTTCAGTCTATTTGTGTGATTTTTAAATTTTCTTTGTTTATTTAGTTGGTTAATTTGAAGAATCTATTGTTAATTTAATTTTCCAATTTTGGTTGTACCCGCCAAATTTATTTTTCATTCAATATATAAAGCCCTTTGTAAGCCTTTGGATGCATTTTGAAATCATCTAATAAATGAAAGTTTTTTTGCAACATGTCATCTTCTCATTAATTTTGACACTTGTCATTTTGTGAGAATTTTAGAAATTTTATTTTCCACTTGTCATTTTTTAGGGATTTCTATTTTCTTAAAATAAAATTCCATAAAATTGTAATGGGCTTTAGAAGGAAATAAAATCATCCTATTAATTTGGTAATAAATTCTCATAAATACTTCAAACGATTTAATTTCTTTTGTAAATTTTCAGAAGATTATATTTTGTTATGTAAAGTATTACATTAGAAAATATTTCATATTTATATATTGATATTAAAATTTTATTTTTAATAAACCTGTGTAATACACGGGTCTCACACCTAGTCATGCAATAAAATCATCTTTGAGTTTTTCTCTTATTGGTGCTTTCTTTGTACGTCATTTTATGTCCTCTGGATCTTACTTCTGTCAAAAACCTTGTTCTAGTGGTGACTAACGCCTTCAAATTTCAAAGCATTGATAAAACAGTATGGAAAAAACTGATCAATTCGATCAAATCTTGTTATAGGGAAAAAATCGATCAAAGCATCGAACAGAGGTGAACAGCCGGAGAAATAAAAGGCTACTAAAAGGAAACTCTATCATTCACGCCTAAAATAAAGCAGTAGTACATCGCACGCCTAAATTGAAATCGGTTATTTACCAGTATCTCAATCACCATTCATCAATTCACCATCACCCCACATAACCATTATCGATTCACTGGTTCTAGTTATTCCTTATCGATCATTGATTTTGTCCCTGATTCTCGAGTGCTTGAGTGAAGTAGGTTAGTCATCTAATTCTCTTCCTATAATCTCAATTAACATCTTCTTTATGCTACTTTTTGATCTTTTAGTGTTTAGTTCCTTTATCAGTTCATGATTGTGTTTGAAAGCAAGCCATATTTGTGTTGCTTAAATTCCACGTACAACCTGCTTTGGAAGGAGAAACTTGGTTTTAGACGCAAATGCATTGGAGATATTAGAATACATAATCATTTTAATTATAATTTTTGTTTGATGTTATTTAATTTATAATTTTTAATGAAAAACATTATTATAAATTTTACGGCATGCCATTTTTGGTCACATATGAAAACAGTTTTTTGCCAAACTAATTAGAAGTGTTTATCAACTTATAGATTTTTGTTACAACATAAAATAATGTAAATGTTTTTTTCTCTTTTTTTTTTTTAAAAAAAAAAAAACTTGGTTTTACTATCAAATAAGGTAATAACCGTTTTCTTTCAAAAAAAAAAAAGGTAATAACCATTTTTACCGGAAAATGCTTAATAGAAAAGGCATTATTAAAACTCTTTGCTGAGGACATTAAAATGGGTATTTTTATTCCTACCCCACTTTCAGTAATCCTATCCCTTTAATTATTATTTTTTTGGTAGTTGACTTTTGTTTATTCCAGTTTTTGAAAATTTCAGAATTATTAACCAATTAATATATACGTGAAAAACAGTGTTCTTGATAGCCTCGATCTTTTCAGTTTTTTTTCATAGAAGACTATTTTTTTTGAAAAAATAAGATTCACTTCTAAAAATAATACAATGTCAATACTGAAACCAACAATTACATTGTAAAAAACAAGGGTGCTGCTAATAAGACACACTTGTAGACACCTTTAGACACCCAATTTAAAAGTCAAATAACTTTTTGCATTGTGATTTCCGTTTGACTACCTTAACATTTAAGGGTGACGTTATCTCACAACTTTTACTTTTTTTTCAACCAATGCATGTTCCGAAAATTTTATGTTCTCAATAGTGTTTGACTATAAGATTTGAGTTTTTTCGCTTTACAAACCACCAACTAACCACCAACAATTAACATTAATACAACAATAAACATGTTATAATTACATCTTATATAAACTAATCAGTAAAAATAAAGTAATTATTATTAATAAAAAATAACAAATTTCTTATGTCCACCAACTACCACCTTCACAACCGTCGGTATATCTCCACCACCGTTAAAAATCACCGGAAATTGCATGAAACATTTGCTGGCCACCATTAACCACCATCAGATAGTGAGATATAGAGAGAAAACCGAAAGAGAAGAAAGAGAAGGAGCAAGTTATCTGAAACCGTACCAGAGAAGGAGAAAGAGCATTGCACACGAGGCATGAACCTCGTCGGAAAACACTTGAAGCTTGCCGGAAGCGTGAAACCTCGCCTGAAATGTCGTCTGAAGCGTGGAACCTTGTCAGGATCGCTTGAACCGCTGGTATCACCGACGAATTAAGAACGAGAGAAATAGAAGTTAAAAAAAAAAAAAAAAACCTTGCTGGAAATCTCTTGAAGACGACGGGAATTGCTCTCTCTTGTTGGACGCGCCTGAATTTTTTCTAGGGTAGAAAGAGAAGTAAGTGTTTTTATACTCTACAATTTTACATTTAAAGCCCACCTATTTTGAACACCAATAATTATTTGTATGAGCTTACTACAGGCGATCCAAATGAGTTGGAGACTCTATTTTTCGTCCATCCAACGTCTTGGAAGATATGGCGTGCATTTCCACATGTGTTGATGATAGATGCCACTTACAAAATGAACAAATACAATAAGCCATTTGTAGAAATTGTTGGTATGACCTCAACTCGAAAGACATTCTCTGTAGGTTTTGCCTTTATACATAGAGAAAAGGAGGCCAACTATACTTGGGTGTTAAACTGTGTAAAGTCAATACTCGATAAGTGTATGCACCCACGTGTAATAATCACAGACAGAGAGTTGACACTCATCAATGCATGTGAAACAGTGTTTTCGGATGTGGCACGATTACTTTGTAGATGACATATTGAGCAAAACATTTTAAAAATTTCCAACAAGATTATCACATGGGATGAAGATCGTGCCTCTTTTAGAATACTATGGAAATTACTAGTTGAGTCTCCAACATTAATGACATACACGGAAAACTACAAACGACTACAATCAATGTTGGTAAATTATCCACGTAAGCTTGTTTATTAACTATATTTCTAAATCATAACATTCACATTACTGTTTATGTACTTATTTGTTAATTTATTTTACTTCACAGGTGTTATGAGATACATAGATGATACATGGTTAAACAAGTACAAGGAAATGTTTGTGTCTGTTTGGGTTGATCAACATCTCAATTTTGGAAACAACACGACCAATAAAGCCGAGAGTCAACATTCCAAGTTAAAGAAAATTTTAAACTCTTCGAATTCTAATCTTGATAAATTCATTCAACAGATTAATCAGGCTATGCAATCACAACTTACTTCGATCAATGAAAGCTTCGAAAATAGCTTGACTGTTCGCTACAATCACCACAACTTGTCGTGTTTCCAATTGTTGTGGGGCTATGTTTCAAACGAAGCTTTAGATATAATATTAGGAGAGATCCAAAGGTTGGGTGATTTAATGTTAGACTCCTCAAATTGTGGTTGCAAACTTCGTAACAGTTGTGGGTTACCATGTGCTTGCATGCTTTCTTTTTACTCGATTTCTGGTTAGTATATTCAACTACAACACACAAATAGATTTTTAAATATTAGATAAATAATTAATTTTTATATTTTAATGCAGGTGAAAATATACCCTTGGATTCAATAGATATCTTTTGGAGGAAGTTTGATATTTCAGATACGACTTCTGTAATAGACGAAGATATTAATTGCGATGATGTAGTGGATAAATTTAAAGAAAACTTCAATAAACAATCAAAAGCCGGGAAAATGTTTTATAGGAAAAAACTAGAAGAGATATATGATCCGCATAAAACTGATGTTGGAGAACCTACGGCTCAAAAAAACACGCATGGACGACAAAGTGTGAAGAAAAAACAGAAAAAGAAAGTCAATCCTCCAAATCACGCTCCTCGTAGATGAATCTTCTCAACCACATCAGAGTTTAATGGGGTGGATTTAAATAAAGAACCTGAAAGACATAGTTTTTCGTGTGGGATTGACTTAAATGGTGAACCCCAAAGGCAAAGCTTTTCGTGTGAGATTGACTTAAATGATGAACCCCAAAAGCATTATCCATTCCAAATGAATGGTATTCCAAATATATTTCATGATTACATCGACGTTATACATGATGTAGAAGGTGATGGAAATTGTGGGTTTCGAGCGGTTGCTGTTTGTTTGGGGTATAATGAAGTCCAGTGGCTTTATATTCGAAAATAGTTGATTGGAGAGTTAGAGAGTCAATATTGCGCATATCATACAGTTTTTACTGACGGGTTCAATGAGGTATACCAATAATTAGTGAAAATATGTCAATCATAATTTAATTATTGAAAATTAATGATTAGAGGGTAGCATTAAGTGGACAGGGGGTATGGATAATTGATGCCCATTAAAATCCAATAGACTACATGAACTTGTAATATAAAACGACTTGATTTAGGTCATGAAATTTATAAAAGACAGAAAAGCCCTTAACTAAAGAGAAATTAAATATCCTTCTACTTTTTATTCCTACATATTCTCATACCCAATAAAATGGTGACATGTGTAACATTTAATGCTCATTTAATGAAATTTAATGATATTTTAGGATACTAGTATGACACATGTCATCATTTAAATAGGTAGGAACAAAATGTAGAAAAATATTTAATTTCTCTTAACTAAATGCTTTACATTTTTAATCCATAATACATAGGCCTAGAAATCTATGTTTGCATGACATGTATACGTGCTAGACACATATTTTTTACACAATACAAATTTTAAAACCTAGAAATCTATGTTTGCATGACATGTATACGTGCTAGACATAGATTTTTTACACGATACAAATTTTAAAATGTGTCTCCGATATTAAACATGAACACGATCGGAAATTTTGGAACATAGTTTCGACTTAATCAAGACATGATGTCTTATGCAATTGTAACGAACCCGTCCCTGAATTGTAACCTATTTTTGTTTTTTGTTTTTTTTTTTCTCCTATACATTTTCACAACGGCAAACCTCATAGTGTTTCTACATATTAAACACAAGTTGTGCGTGATAAATTGCTCCTGCTAACTTCTTACGAAATATATCAGGGTTAAATTTTGTGGATTTCAATATCAAAAAATCTTTATCCATCCGCGATGGAATTTGATATATATCACATGTATCTTTTCTGTCACATCTAATTAAACGGCGTTGTAAGTTACATGTGTTGCGTTTACCGTCAAATTGCTTGATATCCCCACACCATGCGCATTTTACTTTCTTAGTTCCATCTTTTGTGATGACATCAGTTAATATCTCGAATATATTCCATACTTGTTATGTGTGTGTGTTTTTTTTTTCTCTTTTTTGTTTCCTTTGTTTTTCAAATTTTCTTCTCTCACATCATTTACCTCGACATAATTATCATCATCATCCTTAATAAAATATCTCATTGCTATTCTATTGTTGGTATCATCATTCTTCTAAAAAAACAAAAAAAATATTATATTAGATATACTAATGTAGTTTATAAATAGGAAACATATTCGGAAAAATAAATGAAGAATTTCAATGTCAAACTGGTTACACTCCATAAAGAAACAAATTATATATGTAAAGTACATTAGATATATTGATATAGTTATATAAACAGGAAATTATATAATGTAAACATGGAACATAATTTTGACGTAATCAAGGATTTCAATGTTAAACAGGTTTTTACTCAATCGGAAAATTGGGGGAGTTATTTGTCCATAATAGGATGATAAAAAAAAAAACTATTTTTCATTCTAGTGTACTTTTAAAACTATTTACCATATTATTAGTATTATTATATACATATATTAAAAGTTTTAGCGTTTGTGAACAGTGCATTTTGTGCACTTCAAATTTTCGCCTTACAATTTTTAAAGTTTAGAGTTTGGCCATGTACGAATCCTAAGTCGATGAGGACTTGGAGACCAAGCAATCTAGTTTATCACAAGTCTAGTTTATGGTAAGTTAGTCATAAGTTTCCTAGTCTAATACAAGTTGGTATGTTAGAATCTATAAATACCTGTCAATAATCGAGTTTAGAGTTATGAGAACAGATTGTAAAACATCGGTTTTGAGTTAGTTTCCGATTAATCAAAGAGTTATTTTGGTTATTTTGTTTTGCATTCTTGTTTTCTAAACTTTAATTGGTATCAGAGCTTGACTTAAGAAGCTGAGAGATCGAGTTGTTTACCTATTGACGACCTAGGTCAATATGTCAGATGTAGAAGATGGTGCAGGGCCTCCTCCGGTGAGAATGAAGTGTTGGATTAGATGTGTAAGCCCATAAATATGATTGGTATGTACTCGACCCGGGAGTAGCATGGTCCATTTGGGTTGCATATCATCAGGACAATTTGTTAGGATGGACTCTTGAGAGAAAGATTATATATGATTTATTAATATATTATAAGTTATAATATATTAATATGAAATCATATGTTTTAATTAGTATTGATCAAGAATTAATTTGCAATTAATTTAGTGATCAAAAGAGACTAATTAAATATGAGGGGACTAATTATAATAATTAGTTATATTTATATGTGTTGGGCTTATGATCCATGTTGGACCAAGTTTATGTATGGATACATAAAGAGTTGGACCACATGAACCATGGATCATAAACACATGGGTACAGATTTGGGTTATACCCATGACCCTTGAAATCCAACATATAAATACATGCTCTTAACTTAAAAAGCGCCTACATGCTTATTCTTGGAGTTCATGGGTGTTTTTGGGTGCATGTAATTCTCTCTCAAGTTCCACCTTTGTCCATGATGTGTTGTGATTCCATTTGAGGCTTCCACACTATTGGGGCTAAGTTTTTAAAGGCCAAATTCATCAAGTTCTACAAGATACACAAATAGGTAAACTTCTAACTAGTAATTTATGTAGTTTATATCATTTATATGCTAGTTGTAGGTTTAAAGCTTTGGAAACAATATTGAATGTATAATTAGAGAAAACATAGATCCAAAACTTTAAGGGTTGTATGTGCACCATAGGATGTTGTAGTATACAAAAACCCATCATGAAGGAGATTGGGTTAACCACCGTAGCATGTCCCATGCTGAACTCAACAAATTATGGTCACTAAGGATGAAAGTGGTATTGAGAATTCACAAGGTCTGGACCATAATTGATCCAGGAACAGAAGAAAACGAAGAGCTTGATTATTCAAATCGGAGATGTGGATTCTGCAAAAACGCTCTGGGACGCAATAAAAGCTAGGCACATGGGTGCTGACCGCGTGAAGGAAGCTAGTTTACAAACCTTGATGGCATAATTCGACCAATTGAAGATGTCTGACGATTTTGCGGGAAATTTGTCTGAATTAGCCTTAAAATTGGCAACCCTAGGAGAAGTAATTGATGAGACGAAGCTTGTGAAGAAGTTTCTCAAATCATTACCGAGAGCGAAGTTCATTCACATAGTGGCTTCATTGGAACAAGTTTTAGACCTAAAAACTATTGGATTCGACGATGTGGTTGGGCGATTGAAGGCGTACGAAGAGCGGATTAGGGAGAAGGACATCAGCGAGAAGCATCAGACGAAGGTTCTGTTCATCGACCATGGTGGAAGTACAAATCGGAAGTCTCAGAAGGGATCAAATGGGAAGGGTCCTAACGGGTCTAATAATACGAATGGGCTTTGTAACATCCCCCTCTGGCACGTATCACAATATTGTCTGCTTTGGGCCACTCGGCACGAGGACTTCCTAGGGGGTCACCCATCCTGGTACTACTCCCGCCCGAGCACTCTTAACTGCAGAGTTCTTATGGGATCTACTGCCCTCACGGCTTTAAAACGCGTTGTGATAGGGAAGGTATCCACACCCCTTATAAGGAATTCTTAGTTATCCTTCCCAGCCGATGTGGGATCAGATCTAACCCACTTTCACCCCCCATTATAGGGTTCGACGTCCCCGTCGAACACATCGACCCGTGTCCTGGCTCTGATACCATTTGTAACATCCCCTAATGGCACGTATCACAATATTGTCCGCTTTGGGCCACTCGGCATGAGGACTTCCCAGGGGGGTCACCCATCCTGGTAATACTCCCGCCCGAGCACGCTTAACTACAGAGTTCTTATGGGATCTGCTGCCCTCACGGCTTTAAAACGCGTTGTGTTAGGGAAGGTATTCACACCCCTTATAAGGAATGCTTAGTTCTCCTTCCCAGCCGATGTGGGATCAGATCTAACCCACTTTCACCCCCCATTATAGGGTTGCCCTAGCTCTGATACTATTTGTAACATCCCCCTCTGGCACGTATCACAATATTGTCTGCTTTGGGCCACTCGGCACGAGGACTTCCCAGGGGGTCACCCATCCTGGTACTACTCCCGCCCGAGCACGCTTAACTGCAGAGTTCTTATGGGATCTGCTGCTTTCACGGCTTTAAAACGTGTTGTGATAGGGAAGGTATCCACACCCCTTATAAGGAATTCTTAGTTCTCCTTCCCAGCCGATGTGAGATCAGATTTAACCCACTTTCAACCCCCCCCCCCCCCCATTATAGGGTTCGACGTCCCCGTCGAACACATCGACTCGTGCCCTATGATACCAACTGTGACATCCCCAAAATCACGGCCAGAAAAGATCGATTTTGTTTATGCTTTGTTTAAAAATCAGAGTAACATTTTAAATAAAAGTGTTGCGGAATTTGTCCCAAAACAAAATATGATAAAGATTTTTCAAAAGCATTTCCATAGAAATGTATTTCATTAAAAGACTTGGGATGTCATGTTCGTACAGATCAAAAGCATAAACAGTACAATATAAGCCTTACTACATTATTTCATATCTACAGGCCTATATCCGTAATCCCTCGTCCAAAACATCACATCTATGCTCATGCGCCACTACCTGTAATACATAAAACTGAGTGGGTCAGGCTTGGGAGCCTGGTGAGCACATAAGGTTTTCAACCCACAATAAATAAGTTTATTAATTTCATCAATCAACAATAACCCGATTACCCGTTCCCGTTATCCTCACTTTACGTCCCTAAACTGATGGGTTTTGGTCATAAGACATCCTACGTGCTCATACAAACCCTAAAGCTTGGATCTAGGTTTCTCTATTGTACATGCTTTGAATCCAAGACTATAAACCCTAATTCTAGCATATGGAAATCAGAATTCACATGTAAATAGGTTTAAGAACATACCTTGATTGTTATATAGCAATAACAATCTAATTCCTCCTTGAATTGACCTTGGAAAGCTGAGAGTCACAAGTGTCACTCCTCTAATGGCTTACAAACACCATAAGCAAGTGGAGAAGATATAAAGAAAGAGGAGGGAGGTGAGAATTCGTCTCTAAGACTTCTTGGGAAGGGATTATCGAATTCATGACCCTAGGGGTGTTTATATAGGTGTAGAGATAGGGTTTCAGTCATTATCCTTATCTAGTTGCTTATCCACCAAGCAACCAATAAGATAATCCTTGAATCCTTATCATACTCGAATTGTAAGGCTCTTTATCCTTAAATTCGTCCAACCTATCAATAAGATAACCCTTACCTTATTTTGTAACTATCACATAATTACAAATCAGCCCCTCTAGTTTAATTAATTACATTTGATCACAAAACTAATTCTTAATTAATTATTGACCAATATTAATTAAACAAATATGATTTCTCCTTTAATATATTATTCTTATAACATATTAATAAATCATATTATCCTCTCTCTCTATATATTTCTCCAATCAAGTTGCTTTGGTGAAGGCAACCCAAAAGGACCATGCACCATCGGGTCAAGTACATACCAAAATAGTTATGGACTTAGACACTAATCCAACAGTCTCCCACTTGGATAAGTCTAATAACTATTCTACGTATGACTTCGGATCCCGATCTGCAATCGTAGCTTTCCAAAGCCGCTGTCAACTCTGATCATATCAGATACGTGTGTCCTTAGATAAGGGATCATATATTCCTCCATTCTAGATATCGTATGAGATATGATTTCAAATCATTCTCTTTGTACTATATCTCGATTTCTGATTTATGACGACAGACTAACTGAACAAATCAAATTAGCCCTAGCCCGGCCGAGCATTTAAGTTTGTCATCACTAAACCATCAAGGGGCCCAAAAGATATCGCTTTTATCCTACTTTGAATAAAAGGAATGGATAAACTTTGATACAATGCTCGCTTGCACTCACGCACCGAATTACACACAACAATATGTTTTATAACACCAAGTTACTGGTGCGTTTACATATTATCAATGTGCAACCGATTCGCAAGATACAACTCACACATCTCGGTTTCAAGAATATAAGATGTTATCGTCTCACCAATCACTCGTGATACAATTTCATGGAGTGATCCAAGTGAGCGTGGGTTTAATCCAATGCTCAAATCATATTCGTAAGCACTCATGAACGTTGCAGCAAACATTTGCTTATGTCTAATACTCTTTTAGACAATCCACACACCAATTCACGACAGTCTTCATTCATATCTACTTTCAACATATGAGCGACTGTGGCCCGTTCGAATAATTCGATTATTCTTAATAAACTCAATTATTCTGGAAGTCAAAACATGCAAATGTGAAACACAAGAATAATACTAATCCCATATGGCCTCAAACCTTTGAGTATAAATAAAACGCCTTTTATTTATCACCATATTGATTACTCATTATTTGTCGTTTCGGGTAATCAACTTCTTACTTGAATTACAACACTTGTCCCATGCTCCTAGTATGCACACAATGTTTACCTATGGTTCTTACTTTGTGAAATAGATCATATTGAACACATTTCCAATCATTCTCATTTCTCAACTCCAAATCCTTTTTCCATAAGTTAAAGAATATCAAATTCTTGCTACTTATAGAATATGCTAGATTCTAATATTCTATGCAACTTATCCTTTCGTAATGTCACTGCACCAAAGTCACAAAGACTATTGCCAATGATATTACAAAGTCCTCTATCGGAGATTGTTAGAAGACAATTCCATAGACGTGATGTCTCTCACTCAAAGTACATTCTTTGAACATCCTTTTGCATAGAAGTTTCTAATCTAATCATAGATTTCCAATATTCAATTCCCAATATGGGCACACTTCCATATGTTCCATATGACAACTCATTCTTAATAGAATCTTATCTATTCGTAATGATGTCGATATGGTCCATCCAATACCATGCTTCCAACTACTCATAAGCGACCAATCCTCGTCGAACTTTGGATTGTCCTTTGATAGTTGTTTAATTGTTTTAGTCAAAACCAATTCTTGTCTTTTTTCCCTCTAAATGCGCTAGACATTTGGAAAATTTTAGAATGGTCAAACATTAAAACATTTGCAATCGATCCTATACCCGAAGCGTATGGGACACGACGCATAATGTTTTATTTGCTATGTTCTCAAAATTCGAATTGTGAAAAGGGATTCCGTAATCATAATCGAAATTTTAAGAACACACTATGTACCTTTGACTAAATTTTATTAACATTCCACAACCTAAGCCTTTAGATTTGAAATGAAGCATAATATTATCTCCCTTAATTATAGCAAAACAACCTTTCAACTCTTACAACTTTGCAAAGTATGACTCTTGTTTTCTATAATTAATATTGCTAACCTTGCAATACTTTCCTTAATAATCATACAATCATAACATTTATGCTCCCACTATCATGATGATTATTATAAAACATAATACTTATGCTCCCACTAGCTTCGACATGTATTCATAAACATCTTAACTTTCAGAAAACAATACTTATTGAATTTCTTAAGTTCATGTTTCTAATACTTAGTGCTTTGATAATCCTTTATCAATGCTTCTTGAACTTATACACCTTTTCCTTCGATAGTTCATATGTGTGTCTAAACAATTAAGACTAATTGCCAAACCTCACAATTCAAATTTATGGAAAGGGATGCCGTAACCATGATTGAATTTGAGAATGCAATTTTACAATCACTATCTTCTTAAAATCTCTCTTAGTGAAAGCATTTCTTCACAATCATTTTCATGAAGGAGGAAATCTTATGACACTTAGATTTGAGCGGTGTATGTGTTCCTATCCATGTGAATTTGTTAAAACCAAAGTTTATGACAAATTCAAACTCATATGGACCGAGCTTTCTTAATCTTGATTTCTTGCCTTATGGTAGCACAGCTGCCCACCATGTCTTCCAAGTAGTTAAGCGGCTCACCTTTTCTTATCAATGTACCTTTCATTGATTAAGGTGCTTTTCCTTTTATGCGTTCAAAATGAGAACTCATAGAACTCTCATGCATAATTAACTCGATTGGATTGGCACAGAATCAAAATAATGTCAACACGATAGGTTGTAAACCTCAACTCGTGTGCTAGTGATGATCGATAAGGTTTATTTGATTTGTTCTTGAAACCTTTCAAGACAATTAAGACTCCCACTGACTCCTTGACATATAAGGTTCTCTTGTCAATAACCATTTCTTGACAAACAAATATTCAAGAGTTAGTGTAGCTTTTATCAAAACACTTCATAAATTGGTCCTAGTTGGTCTTTGTCTTATCCAAGACATCACAACTTTCCACATTTAATGAAAGTTACAAACCTTCTTAATACCTTTCACTCAATGTCACAATCTTAACTTTAAGACTTGTTATTGGAACGAAGTATGATTGACTTGTTGATTTAACCATTTCTTCAATTCTTGATTCCTCTTCTTAGACATACAATTGTACTAAGACTCACTTAGAGGATCAATTGAGATATGGTTCTTAATCATTAAGACCTATCATAAAGCATAAAAGGTACTCTCCCTTCTTCTTAGAATGGAGAAACTTTTATCTCTCTGCCTATTTGATTCTTGTTATTCGTTCTGCTATTGATCTAAACCCTTTAATCAATTCAAAATTACACTTAATCTTGTAAGTATAATCATATATACTAAACCTTTAGTAAATCATGACGAATATCATTGTTACTCTTATGGTTGACTTGATCAACACGCAACATTGTGTGCTCGATCTTTTAGTCCCTCACTTGACACTTTGTCAATGAATTTGTCTAATTTTCAAATATGAAATTTCTCATTCATCGTGCAACCAAGTTGCGTGATTCCAAATTTCTGTCCAATTGAAACTTTGGGCGATGAGAAACTCTCCCTATTTGGTAAATCCTCAACTTTCCATAAATAACACAATAAGAACCAAATCCATTATTGCTGATAATAGAAACATTTTAACATCAATTTTTCATACACGCCATTGCAAGGATAAATAAATAAAATTTAAAATCAAAATTTATTTTATTGCGGAAAAATTTGTCCTTACAATGTAATTCATTGAAAAACTTATGCTAATACATCTTTCTTAGCAATCTAATTCTAACTCTAAGTAGTAGTTCAAGAATCTAATCTTCGATAAACGTGATCGAAATCCATTCCTTCACGGTTAGATTCTGCTCACTTCTTCCCTTAAGCTCCCATTCTTTTCTTCGATCCTACAAAACATCAATTGTAATCTTATTACATTATGTATTAAGAATCTAGAATAGAAGCTTAAAAGAGTTAGTAAATGGAATTTTCATATATTAGAGCCATACGTTTCGACTCTCCCATCTCTTAGATCTCTTAGGTAAATGGGGCAGCTTCGTCTCCAATGCCCTTTCTCTTGGCAATAAAAGAAAATCGACTCTTTTGGAACAGGACATGGAACTACTTCAGACATCGCCTTTCTCTTATGATCAAACTTTTCGATCATATCATGTCTTTCGTTGCCATTGTCTATATTCATAGACGTCTCGAAGGCAGATTCACCAATCAACTTTGCTTTTCTATTGCGCCAAATCATTGCAGATTCAGCAGCAACAAGCATATAGGTGAGATCTATAAGGGTCACGTCGTAGTTCATCATATAGTACTCTCTTACGAACTCACTATATGAGTTGGGAAGTGACTGAAGAACCCAATCAACAGCCATTTCCTCACAGACAACGGATCCCAACATTCTTAACTTATCAATGTGTGACTTCATCCCTAGGACGTGTGCACACACGGACTTTCCTTCTTTATGTTTACTTGCCAAAAGGGCTTGAGTGATCTTGAACTTTTCAAGCCTTTGAACTTGTGGGTTAGGGAGAATAATTGGAGGAGGTAGAGGAAGTAAAGCATGATTTCTTGTTCCTCGATCGAATCGTGGAATATCATCTTCATGTGGAATGCTTGTTCCACGGGATTTGAGAAGACCATAGTTGTCGAACTTTGACATCTACAAAACGGGAGAAAAACGAATTCAAGTTAGTTGATAGATTGAGTCCTTAGTAAATCACCCAAATGAAATACTAAGGTTAGGACCCAACACAATATTCTACAACCTAGAAAAGGGATGTCGTAATCTAGTTGCAGAATATTTGAAGGTAAGTGAATGACGATTCACTAATTTCCACCATGAAAAACGAAAAAGAAATTTAAGTTTTAAATCTATGAAAACTCCTAGATCCTTTGAGATACATTGAACTTTCAATGGCATGTTTATATCTCGATATGCCTCTCTTGTTTGTGACTGGGATGCCGAGGATCACAAAGCGGGTGTGAATAACCATGCAAACTACATGGTGCCCTCACATGTTACAGTCACCTATTCGATGTGCCGGTAAACCACACACGCTCCACCGAACTATGACAAACATTGAGTCACCCTTTGCTACCTTTGCTTAGACCCATTTAGTGTGCCGGTTAACCACACACGCTCCACTAACGTCTTTGCAAGGGCACAAAGTGTAATTTCATGGAATTGCATCAATTCACTTTTGCCTAAGTAACTAAGATTGGGAATTTCGAAAAACATTTAGTTACTTTAGTAATTCATTATACTTATAATGGAAGGTTTCGTCCTATCCTACCCGTTCGGCTAACGACCCTCCACTAGTCAAGAGTGCGGTGGGTAAGAGTGGATACCCATTCAATAGCCATTTCATAGGCAATTTCCTTAAACACCCCTTATAGACCAGCTTCGTGAATGAGGCTTACTAACGGTAAGACTGACTTTTAGTTATACATATATATATATATATATATATATATATATATATATATATATATATAATGTTAGACTTTTAATGTTATATATAGTATAGGGTGTATTTTATAACTTTTAAAATACTATGTGGTTAACTTTAACAATTACACTTTTAATTCTATTAAATGGTTAACCTAAACTTTTACGGATTTATTAAACCTCTTTTAATTATACACCTTAATTAATTAATAAAACCATAAGGGTGTGATTTGAACTTTTTCAAAACAATACTAGAGTTTTAGAATTTAACATTTCTAATTAAACTTTTAATCAACCTTTAAATTCCAAAACTTGAGGGCAAGTTTTGAAACATTTCAACACATTAGGGTTTAGAATTTAAATATGCATCAAAATTAAACTATTTAATCAAAATTTAAATTCCAAAACTTGAGGGCAAGTTTTGAAACCTTTTTTCAAAATATTAGGGTTTCAACTATTTAAATTTCAAAACAACAAAACTTTTGGGGTTCAAATTTAAACTATAAAACCTAAGGGGCCAAATATGAAACTTTTCACAACAACAAGGATCAAATAAAAAATAATTCAAATTAACATTTAATTACATAATTATCCATATTTGATGATTTCTTGCAAAATAATTTATCAATTTATTTAAAATAATTAATCAATTATCTTATAAGGAAACAATTATCTTATTAATTGATAAATATCTTCAATTAGATTAAAAATATAGTCAAATATATCATATAATCGGATTAATATTAATCTAACATGATAAGGTAATTATCCCAATGCAAAAACAGCAAGAAATCCCGAGATAAGCACTGTCTGACACACCGACTCGCCGAGTCACCCTCTGGAACTCGCCAAGTAGGGCTGACTCGCCGAGTCCATGAGTGACTCGCCGAGTCAGGTCGAACAGTGAGGCCAAAACACGATTTTCAGTTACATCAATCATCAATACAATAGAAACCAATCATGTCTCTGATGCCACTGATGGGTTTTAGTCATAAGACATCCTATGTGCTCATACAAACCCTAAAGCTTGGATCTAGGTTTCTCTATTGTACATGCTTTGAATCCAAGACTATAAACCCTAATTCTAGCATATGGAAATCAGAATTCACATGTAAATAGGTTTAAGAACATACCTTGATTGTTATATAGCAATAACAATCTAATTCCTCCTTGAATTGACCTTGGAAAGCTGAGAGTCACAAGTGTCACTCCTCTAATGGCTTACAAACACCATAAGCAAGTGGAGAAGGTATAAAGAAAGAGGAGGGAGGTGAGAATTCGTCTCTAAGACTTCTTGGGAAGGGATTATCAAATTCATGACCCTAGGGGTGTTTATATAGGTGTAGAGATAGGGTTTCAGTCAGTATCCTTATCTAGTTGCTTATCCACCAAGCAACCAATAAGATAATCCTTGAATCCTTATCATACTCGAATTTGTAAGGCTCTTTATCCTTAAATTCGTCCAACCTATCAATAAGATAACCCTTACCTTATTTTGTAACTATCACATAATTACAAATCAGCCCCTCTAGTTTAATTAATTACATTTGATCACAAAACTAATTCTTAATTAATTATTGACCAATATTAATTAAACAAATATGATTTCTCCTTTAATATATTATTCTTATAACATATTAATAAATCATATTATCCTCTCTCTCTATATATTTCTCCAATCAAGTTGCTTTGGTGAAGGCAACCCAAAAGGACCATGCACCATCGGGTCAAGTACATACCAAAATAATTATGGACTTAGACACTAATCCAACATAAACACCTATCATAAGGGACCTAGCCTAAGGATCATCATCGAGACGGACACTACTGCTAAGGGGATTCCTCAGTAATAAATGTCCTAAAGGCAACCATGTGGGGGATGGAGTACACCGGTGAACACATCGTTCACAAACACCTACAGGTTGCGAGCCTGCTAGTGTTCCACTGGACTGTCTAGAAGAGTTCGTGGTCGTCATCCATACTCCGCTAGATGACAGAATCAACAACATCAACATTGAGGCGTCTCATCATTTTATCACACATCACCTATTGCATCTACCCATGTTTTATCCCAACATTTTCGTAGATATAAAATACATATACAGTTTAAATCATTGAAAACATGTATAACAACGTTCGTCCAGCATAGATAGCAAGTATTCAGATAATATGCACACATAGCACGTAATTTATATAAAATACTTCATATCTATGTGTAAGCTGAAAGTAACTATGCACTCACCTGATTAGGTGGTGACTCAACACTCGGACAGCGCTTCGATACTCTCAAAATGATATTCCTTTGATAAAACCTAGTATCGATACCACTAGGGTTTAGTTTAACGATAACCGCGACAAATTAATTAGTCCGAGTATTATTAAGCGTTAATAATACTCGATATAACTCATAATAATAGCCCAAATAATTATTTTAAGGACCTAATAACATTCTTATAATTATTTGAAAGCTATATTAAAAATTGTGTAAGCGTAGCACACTTAGAGCGAATTTTATCGAGAACCGGGACTTAATTGGAGCAGCGTTTCGAAACCGAAAAACTCCTTTTTCTCGGGACTCCGGGAGCCTCGGGGCTTCCCTAGGGTGCTAAGGGGCTTAACTAGGGCTTAGGGGGGTTTATAGCACTTAGAGAGAGAAAGAAGTTAAAGAGAGAAGTGAAAAAGGTGTGAAAAATGAAGAACCATCGGCCTCCTTTTATAGCCCTGCGAGGCCTCGGTACGCTGGGCGTACCTCGGACCTACGCGGGGCGTAGCCATCGGATAAGAGCGCCAGCGAGCTTCCAGCTGTTAGCCACTTCGGAGTAGATCAGGGCGAGGGTAAGCAGGGGGTACAGACTTCGGACACGGGGCGTATGCGAAGGGCGACGTGTCAAGATCCGAAGCACGTTCCTTCATCAGCGATGGGCGGCCGCAGCCACGTCATCAACCTCGCAACAGACTTCGTAGATTCATGCTTCAACTTTAAAAATTCGTAACTTTCTCATACGAACTCCGTTTTTGACCTTCTTTATATCCACACGAAGGTGGGAACGTACTCTACAACTTTTGTTTAGACTTCGTCGGCTAATTTTGGCTCAATTTTAAATTTTATATTATTAACGGGCCGGGACACGATTGGTCCGTTAAATTCTCATAACTTCTTCATCCGACATCCGTTTTCGCCCATCTTTTTCTCGTTATGCTACTCTTAACGAGATCTTCGATTCTCGTTTAGGTCGTGTCGGCTAAAACCGCTCGATCTAATATTCGAATTTCGGGTTGTACACTGCTAACTCGAAACTTCGAAAAATCATAACTTCTTCATACGAAGTCAGATTTGGGCGTTCTTTTTATCGATGTTCTAAGTTTAACATATTCTACGACTTTCGTTTAGATTGCTAAGGCTAAATCTCGCTCTATCGTAAATTCACTATTCACGCTTCCCGGTATCGTGCCGGTTCTGTCGTGAAACTTCGACGGGTCATAACTTCTTCGTTATAACTCGGATTTCGGCGTTCCTTATATGCACGGAAAACTTTGAGACATATTCTACAACTTTACGTAGAGATATCGGGCTTATTTCACACTTTAATTTTGACGCTCATTTTTATTTTTTATTAGTTATACATTTATAATTAAATCATAAGCACATAAATACACATAATTCACATAATACTCAAATATTTCATCTTTATTACTTCAAAAAGAGTTACAAGAGTTGACCTAGACTATTACATTGACAAAAATGCTTAGCCCCGAAACCCGGACGTTACAGACTTAATGGGTCTGAGGGGTCAACTAGGCCTAAGTCACCTTCTTTTACTGTATCTCAAAGGGGTAAGCCCAATCATCACAAATCCAATTCTGATTTAACTCAACCCAATTCCAACAATTGCAAAAATTGTAATTGTTGTTGTGACAAAAATCGGAAAAATAAGGAAAAAGACCGGTCTAAGGTGATTTGTTTTCGGTGTGACAAATCGGGTCACTTTGTCTCTGAATGTCCGGAAAGACTCCAAAAATTAAAAGAAGGTGATTTTTCGGAATGTGATGACAACGACGAGCCCGTATTTTAAATACAGATCGGGGTTGAAGAATTCTCTAGAAGGACTTAGAGATTCGGGGGTGATTGCTGGAATCCTAAGTCGATAAGGACTTAGAGACCAAGCAATCTAGTTTATGGCAAGTTGGCCGTAAGTTTCCTAGTCTAATACAAGTTAGTATGTTAGAATCTATAAATACCTGTCTGTAATCGAGTTTAGGATAATGAGAACAGATTGTAAAACATCAGTTCTGAGTTAGTTTCCAAGTAATCAAAGAGTAATTTTGGTTATTTTGTTTTGCATTCTTGTTTTCTAATCTTTAGGCCACATTACTTTACATGACATTTTATGGAATTCAAATTTTACCCACAGTTTGTGTACATCAACACCTTTTGTCTTTGTATCTTTGCACCGTCTCTGTTGTCCAATTGAATTCTTGCACCGCCCTTTCAATATCTTTCTCCAAATTCTTTGGTCTCCTCTTTAATTTCTTCATTTCCAAATATTCTCTTTCACTTTTCCACTATGTTTTCGTCCAACCGCTTCGACTCTTGACCACCTCCAACATACAGAAGATGGGATGAGTTACAATTATGGGGAGAGGCACCATAGAAATTGACCACTTTAACCGAGACACACCTTCAATTACAAACTTATAATAGACTATTTAGGTTTTGGACAATATTTGAATGACAATACATGAATCCCATATACCTTCAATTACATCTTATGTGCAGTGAACATCTATATACTAATGACAATGAAAATCATACATAATCGTTGCTTTCTTGTATAATATATCAATATAATTCGGTATGTAATACAATCAAGCACTTTTATGAAAAATCAATTGATCCATAAGATTCGCCCTACCCAAACATCTGGTAGATGCTTCCTCCATCACACCACTCAAGACTGTGCTCCACTCCTTAGTTTCTATGCAAAACAAACTTCAGAGACTCCTTAAAGCCTATTGGTGTTTCAGGCTCAGAACAACCCCCGACATATTGACCTCCAATATCAGGGTCATCTGATTTGACACCCTGCCCCTGAATGTATGAATAATTTTAGGGTAATACTGAAAAAATAAATTTATCATATTATTATTCTAATCCATTCATTACAAACTAATCTTGCAGTTAAAAACAATTTGTATAATATGTAATTGGTCATGAATTCAAACGAAATTGTTTAAAAAATAGAAAATACAACATCATGAACTCCCTGCTATTAACCTACTCCTAAAAAGATGCATCCAATCTCATCTGATTTCATGATTTTCTGGTTTATGCTGGCCCATCTTCTATGCAATGCTCCTTGCATTTTAAGTTGTTTTTGTGTTAAATAAAACTACACATCCAATGAAGAGAATAGCAAGATACTTTACTTTGTAAGGGGATGAGATGGGGGGTAAAAGTGTAATTTTAGTATCATATCAACAACAGTTGCAATTGTTGTAAGCCAAAGAACCCTTACATGTTATTTATCAATAATCACTCTTGTAGTCATTCCCATGTGTAACTCTGTCATATACATTACAATAGAATGAAATTCAATTATATTCATTTTCCTTTGTATTTGGAGTGTAAATAATGAGAGGGATCACTTAATTATATTATTTGTTCAATTTTTACCCTTTTTTCATCAAAGATTCAACAACTAGTTTTATTATTATACAAAGTTAGGTTTAGGAAGGATGTAACAATCATTCACACAGATGAGGGAGAATTGCAATTGAATTTAATGATTTAAAAGAAAAAAAATAAAATTCCTTCATTGGTGAGATGTTTTGAATGTTTTTGATCATTGGAAATCAAATACTATAAGCAAAATCATAAAATGATTATATGCAAAACATTTAAATCAAATGTGACTACTGCTACAACATTCTCAGTCCCAAATTCACTCACAAATTAGTAGGTGCGAAGTAAAGTTGGCTAAATTACAAAGTGTGTGCTTACTTCGGGTTCCTATTTAAAAGCGATAAATACAACATTGTTGAAGCCGGTTAGCCAGACACATACCGGTGATGTTGTAGGCCAGTCGGTGCTCTTCTCCACGTTCGCATTCAATCTTCTTCTCTAATTCGAATTTACTTCTTCGATTTTGAAACCTGTTTCGAAGACATCACATAAAAAATCACAACCAATGTCAACCGAAATACAATTTCAAAATTAAAAAACCAACAATAAAAAACTACAAACAATATACCCTAATCAGAATCCCAAACAACCGAAAATCAATAGAAAAAAAAAAGAACGAAAATCATACCCTCAGAAATTGGAAATGAACAGAACAAAGAACAGGATTTTAGAACAATTTGAACATTTTCAATATGCCAACGCACTAAAAAAACAAAATAAAAAGCAAGTGAACAGAAACTAAAAATCAAATAGAAGCAACACACAACATACCCTAAATCCAAACAGCAACATAGCATAAATCGTTGTCGGCGATGGAAATTAAGAGCCCAAGCGGTTGGACGACAAATCAGTGGAAAAGTGAAAGAAGAATATTTGGAAACGAAGAAATTAACGAGGAGGCCAAATAATTTGGAGAAAGATATCGAAAGGGCGGTGCAAGAATTCGATTAGGCGCCAGAGACGTTGCAAAGATACAAAGACAAAAAGTGTCGATGTACACAAACTATGGGTAAATTTTGAATTCCATAAAATGTCATGTAAAGTAATGTGGCCAAAATCTAAACTTTAAAAAGTGTAAGGAGAAATTTTGAAGTGCACAAAAGGCACTGTTCACAAACGCTAGGACTTTTAATATATGTATATAATTTGTATCTCAATTGTCGTTTGTTGTGATCTTTTATGTGATGTATTCGAAACATGTTTCAAAATCGAAGAAGTAAATTCGAATTGGATAAGAAGATTGAATGCGAACGTGGAGAAGAAAACCGACTAGCCTACAACATCATTGGTATAGGTCTGGCTAACCGGCTTCAAAAATGTTGGATTTATCGCTTTTAAACAGTAAACCAAGTAAGCACAAACTTTGTAATTTAGCCGACTTTACTTTGCATCTACTAAATTGGGACTGAGAATGTTGTAGCAGTAGTTACATTTTATTTAAATGTTTTTCATATAATCATTTTATGATTTTGCTTATAGTATTTGATTTCCAATGATCAACAACATTCAAAAAATCTCACCAATGAAGGAATTTTATTTCTTTCTATTAAGTCATTAAATTCAATTCCAATTCTCACTCATTTGCGTGAATGACTATTATATCCTTCCTAAACCCTATCTTTATATAATAATAAAACTAGGAGTTGAATCTTTGATGAAAAAAGGGTAAAAATTGAATAAATAATATAATTAAATGATCTCTCATTATTTATACTCCAAATACAAAGGAAAAGGAATATAATTGACTTTCATTCTATTGTAATGTATATGAAAAACTTACACATGGGAACTACTACAAGAGTGATATTAATAAATAGCATGTAAGGGTTCTCTAGCTTACAACAATAGGAACTGTTGTTGATATGATACTAAAATGACACTTTTACCCCCACCCCATCCCCTTTTAAAGTAAAGTATCTTGCTATTCTCTTCATTGGATGTGTAGTTTTATTTAATACAAAAACAACACAAAATGCAAGGAGCATTGCATAGAAGATAGGTCAGCATGAACCAGAAAATCATGAAATCAGATGAGATTGGATGCATCTTTTTAGGAGTACGTTGTAATAGCAAGGAGTTCATGATGTTGTATTTTCTTTTATTTTTTTAAACAATTTCGTTTGAATTCATGACCAGTTACATATTATACAAATTGTTTTTAACTACAAGATTAGTTTGTAATGAATGGATTAGAATAAGACTATGATAAAATTATTTTTTCAGTATTACCCTAAAATTATTCATCCATTCAGGGGTAGGTTGTCAAATCAGATGACCCTGATATTGGATGTCAATATGTCGAGGGTTGTTCTTAGCCTGAAACACCAATAAGCTTTAAGGAGTCTCTGAAGTTTGTTTTGCATAGAAACTGAGGAGTGAAGCACAGTCTTGAGTGATATGATGGACGAAGCAACTACCAGATGTTTGGGTAGGGTGACTCTTATGGATCAAGTGCTTGATTATATTACGTTCCGAATTATATCGATATATCATGCAAGAAAGTTAAGATTATGTATCATTTTCATTGTCATTAGTATATAGATGTTCACAGCACATGAGATGTAATTGAAGGTATATGTGATTCATGTATTGTCATTTAAATATCGTCCAAAAACTACATAATCTATTATAAGTTTGTAATTGAAAGTGCATCTCAGGTATAGTGGTCAATTTCTAGGGTGCCTCTCCCCATAATTGTTGCTCATCCCTTCTTCTATATGTTGGAGGTGGTCATATTTGATATTAATTTTAATGTGTTGACTATTAACTTTGTTGCAGGCTTTGAAAAAGGTTTGAGAGAGAAATTAAAACAAACCACGTAAGGCTACTCATGCCTCCCCCCTATTTCGTTTTGTTATTTTTTTCATTTATCATTTTGATTTTGCCAACTATAACAATGAATATAATTGATAAGTAAATTCTGATTCTTCCTCTTCAATCAGGGTATCCAACTACTGATAAAGTATTTCAGCTGAAGATTCATATTTTCCTTCATGTTTTTCAGTAATGATTAATAGCTAATGTTCATAATCAAAGTGGTGGTGATATTATGGTGGTCAATTGGCTTAAGGTAACGAGTTTGCTCTATTCTAGATCAGGATGCCAAATTGCAATAACAATAATTCTTATATTTTCAATTTTGGGTTGAGGATTGTATGAAAATGTGATTTTCCTTTTCAGTTTTTGGACTTTTTTTCCATGCCAACTAGTCAGAAGTTGGTAGAATTTGTTTAGATGTAAAATTTGTTCAACTAAGTCTAGTGGCGGATGCCTTTAGGGGGCAGGGGAGGCCATGGCCCCCCTGCTTTTTTAACTAGTTAATATCTATTTCTATACTGAAATTGTTCGTAAGTTATGTGGGAAACTGAAAGAACAATCTGCCATAAAAAAAACCTATAATTTTTCAGAATACATATAAATCGTGATTTGTAGGAAACACTACTACCAAAAATAAAAATTTAAATTACTATCTATTTTAATAACCTTAAGAGAAGAAAAGAAACTAAACAATGTAAAAATAAAACTGAAAACCTTAACCCTTGACCATCATACGTCGGCGCCGCTGCTTTCACTCCCATCCTTTCCCGTTCATTTTCTCCGGTATCAGTATCTTCATAAGTCGTTGAACAATCTCACTGGTCGGGATCTCATCCTCTCCGGCTGATTGATTGAGCACCTACCCGCTTTGGTTCACAGGCCTCCACATCTTGCTTACATGTAAGTTCACACAAGGCGTTCTCTTGATCATGTTTCTTCTTTGTTAAAGTGCTTTAGGGAATTAGGGTATTGAGTTTTATCTTTTCTTGTCACACTGTTACAAAAATGGTACAATATACAGTGGAGTTTTGCACGTATAGGGTTAAACTTTTTTGAAGATACAGACTATGAAATTTAACTTTTTACCTAGACTATGAAATTTAACTTTTTAGCTAATGCACTATTTTCATGACATTTCATTATTCATATAGTTTTGTATTTATAGTTGCTTAGTTGCTTTATTGTTTAGTATCTAATTATAGGTTTTAGGAGACATGGATAAATAATTAATAATAACATATTTTTGGGAGGGTGAAATCACAAAATAAAGATGATTTCAAAAAATAAAATGTGCTAAATGCATTTTTATCAAACCAAAATTTTCATAAACCTAGTTTATAACAGTTAGGAAACCGATTTATAGCTATATAAATATGGCTGTTTAATTTTGTTTTGAACTTTCGGTTTCGGCCCCCCTAATACTAGTAGTCGTGTTCCGCCATACAACAGATTAAGGGGTTACTTTGTGTTCTAATTATGAAATTTTGATTCCAAGATGTGAAAATTAAAGTTCTCTGTCGTTTCAAATAGTTAGAGACAACTATAGTAGAGTTTTTTTTAAGTACAATACCTTATTAACAAAAAAATCCGAAAGTACATTGTGTACTATAAATATAAGTGGAATGAAAGCAAATTGTTACGGTATATGTGTCTTTGGTAGGGCTAAACCAAAAATAGGGAATAAAAGAAATATTGTGCAATTCCGGTTAGCGCTACACATTTCTCCACTGAAAGCCAGTGCCACCAGACCTCCCCAAACGACGAACCCGAGGTTTTGTTGATGCTTCTTCTCTACTTTCCTAACTTTAGTTTTTTGAATTTAAGGGTCCGATTTTATATATGTGTGTGTTTAAAAAAATCCAAAAAATCAAAAGGTTAAAAACCTATTGGAGAAGGTGGGAAAAAGCTCATCCAAACGCATCTTACCATTAGCCACTCTATGCAGATTAAGTCAAAAAGAAAAAAAAAAGAATATTTTTCTATCAAGATTACATGCTCAACTCATTTTTATTTAATCTTCTACTCAAATTTTCTAACTTCATATTGTATATTATGACCTTGTATTATTCTTTTTTGGTGGAACATGTGTTCTCTATCAGTTGGTACCTCGCTGCAAGATTGGTGTGATAATGACGATGTCTTAGATGAAGACTATCGAGATGGAGGAAGGATGGAGGTTTATGCAGATTAAAATAAAGAAGCTGAAGAAAATTTTGGAAGGATGCTATGCTTTATTTTTATGACAATCAGGATAAGTTTCCAACATATATAATAGTTTTCAAATAGAGCTCCTTTATAAACATCCAATAGAAAGGTTTCACTGGTTATTGTGGCATTGTCGTCTTGGACATGTCAACAAGAAGTGCATAGCCCAACTCCAAAAGGATGGAGTCTTGGAGTCATTTGACCTAAAGTCAGATGACACATGCGAATCTTGTTCACTTGGAAAAATGACTAAATCACCTTTCACTGGTACTTGTTAAAGAGGTGAGGGGTTGTTGGATCTCATACACACCGATGTGTGTGGGCCCTTCAAATCCACCACAAGGGATGCTAACCACTACTATGTTACGTTTACCGATGATTATAGCCGATATGAGTATATCTACTTAATCAAGCATATGTCGGAAACATTTGAAAAGTTCAAAGAGTTTAAAAAAGAAGCGGAGAATCAATTGGACAGGAAGATAAAGATTTTCAGATCCGATAGGGGTGGTGAGTATCTTGGTATCGAGTTCCAAGACTATCTTAAGGAATGTGGAATTGTTTCATAATTGACACTGCCTAGGACAACGCAACTCAATGGTGTGGCTTAAAGGCGCAATAGAACCTTGTTGGACATGGTTCGTTCCATGATGATTAGAGATTCATTACCTATCTCATTTTGGGGGTATGCCTAGAGACTGCTACCCATATCATTAATCTTGTCCCAACTAAGAAGATTTCCAAAACACCTCACGAGATGTGGACAAGGAAGGTTCCCCCGTTAGCACATATCAAGGTTTGGGGTTGCGATGCTTTTGTAAGATGAGAGACTAACGACAAGCTTGAACCTCGTAGTGAGCGGGTATTTTCATCGGCTATCCACATAAATCTTTTGGATATCTTTTCTATAGAACTAGTGAGAACGTGGTCTTCATAGCAAGGAGAGGGGTCTTCCGCGAGAGAGAACTCATATGCCAAGAGGACAGTGGGAGGTAAATTGATCTTCAAGAGCTTCAAGAGTCAAGCAATGAAGTAAACTCTAACACTAGCGCTCAACTTGAGGAAGAGATTCTTATTGAACCAGTTGACGATTCCTTACCTCTAAGACGTTCTAGTAGGGTTAGTGTTCCACCTGTGTTGTATGGTTTCCATATAACAGCTAAAGGTGATACGTTTATCAGCGATAGTACACTGATAAATTTGGATGAACCTAACAACTACAAGGAAGCCATGACGGGCCCAGAGTCTACAAAGTGGAAGGAGGCTATGGACAACGAGATTCAGTCCATGTATGACAATCAAGTTTGGAACTTGGTTGACAATGTACCGGGTCGCAAGACAGTCGGGTGCAAGTGGATCTTCAAGAAAAAGACCGACATGGATGGGAAAGTGCATATGTTCAAGACACTATTGGTTGCGAAGGGCTTTACTCAAACCCCGGGGGTTGACTATGATGAGACCTTGTCACTAGTGGCAAAGATCAAGTATATTAGGGTTATGTTGGCTATCGCTGCTTTTCATGATTATGACATTTGGCAGATGGATGTCAAAACTGCTTTCCTTAATAGGAAGCTAGCTGAAGATGTTTACATGTGTTAGACAGAAGGTTTTGTGGATGCCAAATACCCCAATAGAGTGTGCAAGCTTGAGAAATCCATTTATGGATTGAAACAAGCGTCTCGCAGATGGAATCTTTGTTTCGATGAGAAAGTCAAATAGTTTGGATTTTCGAGAAGCGAGGATGAGTCCTATGTGTATGTCAAGGCTAGTGAAAGTATAGTTAGCTTTAGAGTTTTATATGTTGATGACATATTGCTCATAGGAAACGACATCCCGACCTGAAGGAGGTTAAGTCCTGGCTTGGTAAGTGTTTCTCTATGAAGGATCTAGGAGAAGCTGCTTATATTCTAAGGATAAGGATATTGAGAAACGGAAGTAGGAGACTAATAGGACTTAGTCAAAGTACTTACTTGAACAAGATGATGAAACATTTTAGCATGGAGAATTCCAAGAAAAGGGAACTGCCAATTCAAAGCAATACCAAGCTAAGTAAGACTCAGAGTCCGAGTATAGATGTCGAGATAGCGGAAATGAGTCAAGTGCCATATGCTTCCGCTGTTGGCTCGATCATGTACGCTATGAAATGTACTCACCCTGATGTGGATTTTGCGCTAAGCACGGTTAGCCGGTATCAAGGGAACCTGGGTAGAGCTCATTGGACTGCAGTGAAGAACATTCTTAAGTACCTGCGAAGGACTAAGGACTAGGTCCTTACACTTGGTGGGAATGATGACTTGAGAGTGACAGGGTATAGTTGTTGGGTTTTAAGCACTATAACATCCATATAGTGCACATACATCCCTAATGCTTTGGATTTAAGTTTTCTCAAGTTATACATGCAATAAGATTATATAAAGCATGAAACCTAAAACCTGCATACAACTTTGATATTTGAAACATAAAAAACTAGTTAGATGAATACCTATTTGTTGTAGCTTGTAGAACTTGACCTTTCGAGAGCTTAGCACCTCAAATGTGATGCCTCTAATAAGTCACAAACACCAAGAACAATGGAGGAAAATGAAAGAGAGACTAGGAGGCACAAAAAATGCCTAGGCTTCTTCTTGGAACTCTTAGGGGCCTTTTTGGTGATGCTAGGGGTTACATATATAGTGTGGAATTCCTGGGGTTTCATTTGTAAAACCTAATTCACTTCCTTAGGCCTTTAATGAAATAATCCATATGATAAGCCCTTTGGACTAACTCTTCATGGACTCCCACATAAAATTAGTCCATCCTAATCAACATGGATCATTAGCCCAAACTATATGTATGACTGATTTACTTAATCAGTCCTCGTTAATTTAATCAGTCTCTTTTGACCACTAAATTAATTCCAAATAAATTCTTGACCAATACCAATAAAATAATATGATTTCAAATACAGGTACGATATGGTTAGGGATGTTTTGTTTGACATATTTAAGCGTGTCGGGGTTTTCGCTAAGAAAGAGGCATCGGTTAATTTCTTGACTGACCTGACAGAAGGAAGGTCAACCCTCAGACCGGCTGACATTTTGATTTTTGGATGGGTCGGAGGGAAACACGCATGTGTGGATCTTACAGGGGTATCCCCTCTCGTGGGCTTGAGGGCTGGGGGTTTCACAACGGGACATGCTGCTTTAAAAGCAGCCACAAGCAAAGTCACCAAACATGAGAGATCGTGTCTGGAAAATCAACATGTGTTCATACCATTTGCATTTGATACGTTTGGTTTCCTCGCACCGAATGCGGTAGAGCTTCTTAAAAGAGTACAACGAATCTTGCATAGTAATGTTATATCGCCTAGATCTTTGGATGTAGTCTTTAAAAGAACTATCTTTACCATTCAAAAAGGCTTAGCGGCACAACTTGTTGCCCGTTTGCCATCTCACTCATTGTATGATGACTTTTAATTTGGAATTAAAAAGTCGATAGATATCGATGATTGACAAAAAACAAAAAAAAAATCCTCAATTAATATATTATTCTTATAATATATTAATAAATCATAAATAACCTCTTTCTCAAATATCCATCCTATCAAATTGCTCCGGTGAAGGCAACCCAAAAGGACCATGCTACTATCGGGTCAAGTACATACCAATTATAGTTATGGGCTTAGACACCTAATCCAAAAATGGTAATGCCAACTTTCAGACCGACAGAGATAACTTCCACTCTCAGTCGGGCTAGGTATTTACCTAGAATGGAGGAGTGATTACTTGGAAAAGTTCCAAGCAGGAGACCGTGGTTAATTCAACGTGCGAATCAGAGTACATAGCAGCGAGCGAAGCGTCGAAGGAGGCAATATGGTTGAAGAACTTCATTGGAGACCTTGGAGTTGTACCAGCCATAAAAGGAGCCTATGGAGATTTTCTATGATAACGAAGGAGCAGTTGAATTAACCAAGGAACCAAGGGATTATGGTAGATCCAGACACATTGAAAAAAATATCACTTCATCAGACATCAGGTAGAAGAGGGACTCCTCGTAATTAAGAGGGTATCATCAAAGGAGAACCCAACATATCCCCTCACAAAGGGTCTGAGCAGGGTTAAACACTGACAGCGTGAGAGGAGCATTGGTCTGAAGGACGATATTAGTTTAGTGATTAGATAGTTGTTTAGAAACTTGTAATAGATAAATGTAATTGGCATTTGATGATTAAATAAAGGAAATTTATTTATGATTAAAGTTTACTATCTTGTGTCAATTTTTTAGTATTGTTTCACTTTTGCATGTTTTACTTCCAGAATAATTAAATTATTCAAATTATCCACAGTCGATCATACTTTGGAAGTAAGTTATGAGGTTAGACTGTCATGAATTGGTTTGTAGATTGTCTAAGTGCTTAGACATAGCAAAAGTTTGCTGCAACGTTCATGAGTGCTCTCTAAATAAGATTTGAGTATTGGATTAAACCCACAGTCATTTGAATCACTTCGTGGAATTTATCACGAGTGATTGTGAGATGATAATATCGTATCATCTTTAAACCGAGATATATGATTTGTTGTTTACAAATCGATTGTGTATTGATGATGCATAAACGCATCAGTAACTTGATGTTATAAAACATGTTGTTGTGTATGATTTGATGAGTAAATAGTACATGCATATAAGTGAAAGTTTATCTATTCCTTTTATCCTAGGAGGGTAAAAGCGATATCTTGGGCCCCTCGATGATTTTGTGTTGACTTATGTGTTGGGCCCCGTCAGGACAGAACTGATGTGTTCAATTAAGTTATATGTCAAACAAATCAAAAGTCAGAAAATAAACTATTGGACATTGAGAATGATTATGTTCCATGTCATTGTCCACACGATATCTTGCAGAATAGAGGATTATATGATCCCTTATCTAAAGGACACGCATTGACTAGGTCAAAGTTCGACAGTGGCTTTTGAGAGCTACGATTGTTAATCAAATTTTGAAGTCATACTTGCAGCTATAGTTATTAGACTTATCCAATTGGGAGACTGTTGGATTAGGTGTCTAAGCCAATAACTATAATTGGTATGTACTTGACCCGATATTAGCATGGTCCTTTTGGGTTGCCTTCACCATAGCAACTTGATAAGATGAACTATGAGAAAGAGGTTGATAAATGATTTATTAATATATTATAAGAATAATATATTAATTGAAAAATCATATTATATAATTAGTTTTGATCAGAAATAAATTTGGAATTAATTTAGTGATTAAAAGAGACTTATTAAAAGTAAGGGGACTGATATTGCAAATCATTGATGGTTGCAAGTTGGGCTGATAGACAGCTAAAGTAAGGAGGCGACGAAATCTATGGAAAGCCCATAGAGCTTTCGTCCAAAGGGCATTCTAGAAGGATCCCATGGATTGCTTAAGGCTTAAGCATAGAATTAGGGTTTCATACTAAAACCCTAGCAGCTCAACTATATAAAGGACCCCTTGGCATGAGGATTTCGGCCACTTGATTCCTAGAAGAAACCCTAGCCGAAAATCCTAGCCTCCATCTCTCTCTTTCTCTTGTCCATCCAATTGCTAGTGGTGTTTGTGACTCCATTAGAGGTACAGCAATTGAGGAACTAAGCTCTTGAAGTTCAAGATTAAGGAAATGATTACTTGTTATTACTAGTTAACAAGAAATGTATTCTTCTAACTTATGTTTATTCACCAAATCCGAAAATTGTATGCTAGATTAGGGATCTTGCTTTGGATAATTGAATTGCATGTATAACTTGAGAAAAACCTAGATCGAAAGAAATTAGGGTTGCATGTGCACCATAGGAATGTTGTAATGCTCAAAACCCATCATAATTCATCTCTACTCGATGAGTTTGGGACCTCCAACTCGTCGAGTTTCTATATAAAAGTGGATAATTATTATTTAAATACATACCAGGAACCAGGTGTTACACTTGATAATCCTTAATTTTGTATGAGTTATTAGATTTCTGGATGCAATCCAGATCATTAAACTTGTAGCACCGACAATTATTGGTCAAATTAAAATTAGGTAAATACGAAGATGGCCTTGTTGGGTTAATCTTGATGGTTCAAGTCAGGTTAAGTTGGATCATGGTTATGGGTTTGAATGGGCCAGTCCAAGTTCTTTATGCACAGTCTTAATAATAAAGGCTTAGTCTAATAATGAAGACCTGGTTTGGTGGGGTTTAATAACGTGGACTTAGTAGTCCTATCTTTAAGGTTTCTTAGCAAATAGTTCTCCTTCTTCTTAGGATGTTAATTAGTATAAATGGAGTAGGGTTTATCTTCTAGCTGCAGTTGAATGTGTATGGATCAGGATGTAGCTTTTCTCTTCCACAATGTAGACTCGTATGTATTTTTCTGTTTTCTATGAATGAGTAAGAAATTGGTGTGTACATGAGTGCTTTTTTGGGCCTGGATCAACTATTAGTATCAGAGCCCTAGGCTTATATTACAGAAAGCAGCAAGTTCGTGACAAGTAGAAAGGCTAATCAAGTCGCGATTAACATAAAGAAAAGAAGCAAGAGAGAAAGCAAAAATCGAATTAAGAAACAACAAGATTCGAAGGATGGCAGCAAGACCCGAATGAGTTTTTAGGAAGAATAGTCGGTGGAAAGATTGTCGCAGGAAAAGAATTATGGTAGGGGGATCAAAAGAAGTTGTGGCTCGTAAGCAAGAGCCTCTAGGTTCATACCTGGTTCATAGCAAGAAAGAAAGGGCTGATTACAACCTATGTAATCAAGTGGAGAGGAAGAATGCAAGTAGAAAGCATGAAGAAAGGGTGCACAACAACAAATTAAAAAGAAAGAAAGAAAGAAAGAAAGAAAGAATGAAAGCAAGTAACAAGTCCGGTCATGTTTGGTGATCAGAAGAAAGGGAAAATGACTTATAAGCCCAAAAAAGTTTTCAAACCGTTTAACAAACCCAATTATGTTTTGTCTGTTCAAGAAAACCCAACGAACTTAACCTTTTGTCTAAAAAAAGCCCAATTAACTTACACTTTCATTCACTTCTCATTTAGGGTCAACCAGCTAATGAAAGTCAGCGAATGACATAGCTTATGACGTGTAATCAAGTATCGGAAAATGACTTGTAAGACCAACGAAATTTCGAAATCGTTCAAAAAACCCCAATCATGTTTTGTTTGTTGAAAAAAACCCAACGAACTTACACTTTTGTTTAATTCTCATTAGAGGCAACCAGATTCATTAGGTATACAACTAGTTGACAAATGACATGACATTATATTTAATAACATGGAATAAATAGATTAGAATTGCCCTTTATATATCGATTTAGGGCTTGGGGAAGAGAAAAACGAACGACATCTGTGTTCAATCTCTTGTCATAGCTACTTCTTATTTTTCTTCTCAATCGCATCTACATCCACAAGGGTTTTCATCGTCAAATATCTTCTTTGTAGATCTTGAGTTGGACATGAACGATTGAGAGGAAGAATAAGAAGTAGCTCTTACAAGAGATCGAACACAGACGTCGTTAGTTTTTCTCTTCTCCAATCCCTAAATCAATATATAAAGGGCAATTCTAATATCTTTATTCCATGTCATTAAATATAATGTCATGTCATTTGTCAATTAGTTGTATACCTAATGAATCTGGTTGCCTCTAATGAGAATTGAACAAAAGCGTAAATTTGTTGCGTTTTTTTCAACAAACAAAAAATGAATGGGGTTTTTTGAACAGTTTTGAAACTTCTTTGGTCTTATAAGTCAATTTCCAATATTTAATTACATGTCATAAGTCATGTTATTCGTTGACTTTCATTAGCCGGTTGGCCCTAAATGAGAAGTGTAAGTTAGTTGAGCTTTTTTAGACAAAAGCTTAAGTTCATTGGGTTTTCTTGAAAAGACAAAACATAATTGGTGTTTTTTGAACGGTTTGGAAACTTCGTTTGGCTTATAATTCATTTTCCCCATAAGAAAGAAGTAGCAAAATTTTTCGATATGAACAATTGCAAGTGTAACAAGCAAGAAGGGTTGTTGCATAGTTTAGAAGGGTTGTTGCATAGTTTGTAGCAAGTAACACACAAGAAACAAAATGCATGAGGCAGGAAGAGAAAGATAGAAGAACTGTGTGTTCTTAAAGCAAGTAGCAAGATTGAATCATAATGATTCGGATAGCAAGAAAAGAAAGATCATGTTCATCAAGATTAAGGGGTGAATGTTGGGTCAATCTTGATGGTTCAAGTCAGGTTCAGCTGGATCATGGTTATGGGTTTGAATGGGCCAGTCCAAGTTCTTTATGCACAGTCTTAATAATAAAGACTTAGTCTAATAATGAAGACCTGGCTTGGTGGGGTTTAATAACGTGGACTTAGTAGTCCTATCTTTAAGGTTTCTTAGCTAATAGTTCTCCTTCTTCTTAGGATGTTAACTAGTATAAATAGAGTAGGGTTTATCTTCTAGCTGCAGTTGAATGTGTATGTATCATGATGTAACTTTTTCTCTTCCACAATGTAGACTCGTATGTATTTTTCTGTTTTCCATGAATGGGTAAGAAATTGGTGTGTGCATGAGTGTTTTTCTTGGGCCTGGACCAACAGACCTTTTTAAGAGACAATTATAAAATTTAAATAATATGCGGTATTATTAATCAACATATATTATGGTGGGTTTTAATCCGAACTTAGTTTGATTTCTATTAATTGATATATGATCCAAACTAGTGTACATGTATAATTTATGAATTATGAGAGATGTTACTGATATCGTTTACACAACTTTCCTACTACGTGACATGATTATTGTGAATATAAAATATAACAAGGATGGGTACATGGGTAATTTCGAGAAAAGGACGAAAGGCCTTTCAATTTTAATATTTAAGAGACTGCGATTTCAATAGGTGTGCGGCATCTCAGTTATAGTGATGATAGTTATGGGGTTGTATATTGAAAGTTAAGTGACGTAAGTTGATACTCATGATTCATTTCTCGCATAAGGCAAGCCGGAGGGAGGCACAGCAGGGACAATTAATAAATGTTCGTACGTGATTGTGCTGTATGGGGTTTGCTAAGTAGCTAGAGAATTGAATGAAAAAATCACTTCCAATGATTCCTATAAATAGCAAAAGAACTAAAACAATATTGCACATCGCAATTCTGCCATAAGAATCCATTAGCTAGCTATGAATGTGCTTGCCACTGCCTTTATGAACTCTTCTCCATTCCATTGCATGACATCAGGCAAGCTCGGATCACACAAGCGGAACTTACTTGCGCACAAGATGATTAACACAAAACATGCTTCTAATTGGGGTCTGCAATATAAAGCTCCTACAAAGGTAAATTCTACAAAGCTTGGTGCTTTGGATTCAAACATTCTCGACCAGGAGAAAGAGGGTCCAAACATGGTTTCAGGTCTTGGTTTAAGAAGAATGATTCAAGATGGCTTTATATTCCAAGAAACAATTTGTATTAAATATTATGAAGTAGGGCCAGATCAAACTGCTTCTGTAGAAACACTGATGAATCATTTTCTGGTACATATGCTCAATTTGTAATATAATTGAATCATATGAAGTTTTTTATTATTTGTGTGTATTTTCTTTTGGTATGTACATGCATGCTATTATTCACGATCTCAAGTTGGATTCACAGGAAACAAACGTTAATCATATGAAGACAATTGGACTCGTGCATGACGGTTTTGGGTCAGAAGAGATGTCCAAGAACAACCTAACTTGGGTGGTGGCAAAGACACACATGTTAGTGGACCGTTATCCAACTTGGTACAAACCTCATTTTCATTTATATATGGTCATTGGTTCACTATACTTGTGTCATATAAACATCTCTCTCTCTCTCTCTCTCTCTCTCTCTCTCTCTATATATATATATATATATATATATATATATATATATATATATATATATATATATATATATATATATATATATATATATATATATATATATATATATATATATATATATATAACCATTAGAGAATCTAAAAAATAATCCAAAAACATTAAAATTTAAAGCTAAGACAAATGAAGTGTTGAAGATTGGTACATTGGATGGACATGCTTTGACAAGCAAGAGATTAGACCGAACCAACTTAATTTTTTTAGTTTTATTGTTTTAGGGAATGTTTGTTATCGAAAAAAAAAATACTAAATATACTATTATTCATGATTTTTCATTCTCTTTAAATAGATATCCAAATTGATATATAAAAAAGTACTCTTAAAAAACTAAAAATAATAAGAAATAATGTTTTCTCTGTTTTATGAAATAAGGGTTTTTTTTTTATCAAAAAACAATTAATAAATATATGAAAATTTATAATTTATTTGTACTTTTTAAATATGGATTAATATCATTTTTAAAAAAATTCAAAATTTAGTTCAAGATCACATTTAAATCTACTTAAAACTGAATTATTTTAGATTTAAATTCACAATGTAAATAACTATAAGCCAGATTCACATTACGAATCACCCGAAGTAAATTATATACATTTGAGATTCATAATATGAATAAATTAATTTGTGAATCATATAACATTAAGTAATTGTTGTTTTTTATATTTAAGTTTATTTTTTTTATAAAAAAATAAACTGTATATATCAAAATTCATAATTTTTTGCACTCTTGTAGACATTCATATTCTTGTACAAATTTTTTTTTTTCGAAATCTTGGCTCACATTCACATTGTAAATCTACTAAAAACTAAATTATTTTTGGTTAAAATTCAAAATGTGAATAAATAGTAAGTTAGATCCACATTTTAAATTCTAAAAGTTGAATTATATACAATCTAGATTCATAATGTAAATATATTGACTTGTGAATTTTACAAAACTAATTTATGACTAATCAAAATGTTAACATATTATAAATTTATAAGGAAATATATATTTCGATTCACAGATAAATTTCACCAATTAATTTGTGAAAGATCAAATAGTTGAAATAATAAGTGAGATTCAAATTATAAATGTTAAAAATTAAAATACTTATGGTCTAAATTCACATAGTGAACTATGAATATGACTAGACCTAGGAGATTTTTTAATACTTATGTTGATTTCTATTTATAGATAACAAAAAGACCAAATTGCAAAAACGGTCCCTATGGTTGGCAAATTTATGTACTTTTGGTACAAAACGAAATTTTGGTGCACCATTGGTCCAATTTTGAATACCTTGTGCGATTTTGGTCCCTATGATTAACATTTTTGTGTGGTTTTTGTCCACACCGAACTTGAAAAGATGGATATGCCCTTATATTTATTTATTAATTTCCTTTTTACTTTCTTATTATTAAAAGAAAAGGAAATAACACCTACCTCACCCCTCG